>NC_140987.1:114942998-115130043 GCF_052327205.1 Somniosus microcephalus | reverse complement strand
GAGATCGGGGGGGGCGGGCCTCGGGAGATCGGGGGGGGGCGGGCCTCGGGAGATCGGGGGGGCGAGCCTCGGGAGATCGGGGGGGGGGCGAGCCTCGGGAGTTCGGGGGGCGGGGCTCGGGAGATCAAGGGGGCGGGGCTTGGGGGCGGGGCTCAGGAGAGCGGGGGCGGGGCTCGGGAGATCGGGGGCGAGGCTCGGGATATCTGGGGCGGGGCTCGGGGAGGCGGGGCGCGGGAGGCGGGGCGCGGGGCTCAGGCTGACGGGGCGCTCTCCTCCCCCCTTCTCCCCCCTCCCCCCCTCCTTCCCCCTCCCCCTCCCCCTTCTTCCCCCTCCCCCTTCTTCCCCCCCTCCCCCCGCCCCCTTCTTCCCCCTCCCCTTCTTCCCCCCTCCCCCTCTCCCCTTCTTCCCCCCCTCTTCCCCCCTCACCCCTCTCCCCCTTCTTCCCCCCCTTCTTCCCCCTCCCCCCCTCCCCTTCTTCCCCCCTCCCCCCGCCCCCTTCTTCCCCCTCCCCTTCTTCCCCCCCTCCCCCCTCACCCCTCTCCCCCTTCTTCCCCCCCTCCCCCCTCACCCCTCTCCCCCTTCTTCCCCCCCTCTTCCCCCCTCACCCCTCTCCCCCTTCTTCCCCCTTCTTCCCCCCTCCCCCTCTCTCCCCTCTCCCCCTTCTTCCCCCCCTTCTTCCGCCCTCCCCCCTTCTTCCCCCCTCCCCCCTCCCTTCCCCCCTTCCCCCCTCCCCCTTCTTCCCCCTTCCCCCTCCCCTTCTTCCCCCCCTTCTTCCCCCTCCCCCTTCCTCCCCCTCCCCCTTCTTCCCCCCCTTTCCTCCCCCACCTCCTCCTTCCCCCCCTTCCCCCGTCATTCTCGCTCTTCCCCCAGTCGCTCTCTCTTCCCCCCAGTCATTCTCTCTTCCCCCCAGTCGCTCTCTCTTCCCCCCAGTCGCTCTCTCTCTTCCCCCCCAGTCGCTCTCTCTCTTCCCCCCCCGTCGCTCTCTCTCTTACCCCCCAGTCGCTCTCTCTCTTACCCCCCAGTCGCTCTCTCTCTTCCCCCCAGTCGCTCTCTCTCTTCCCCCCAGTCGCTCTCTCTCTTCCCCCCAGTCGCTCTCTCTCTTCCCCCCCCAGTCGCTCTCTCTCTTCCCCCCCAGTCGCTCTCTCTCTTCCCCCCCGTCGCTCTCTCTCTTACCCCCCAGTCGCTCTCTCTCTTCCCCCCCAGTCGCTCTCTCTCTTCCCCCCCAGTCGCTCTCTCTCTTCCCCCCAGTCGCTCTCTCTCTTCCCCCCCAGTCGCTTTCTCTCTTCCCCCCCAGTCGCTCTCTCTCTTCCAACAACAACATGCCCTCGAAAAAGCCTCGGCACCGCCGGGCACTCCAACTAGCATGTATGTCTATATATATAGAAGATGTCACTTAACTTAGTATCATCAGCACGCTTTCTATTTCTCCATCCAAGTCATTTATAAACATAGTGAAAGGCTAAGGCCCCAGTACAGATCCCTGGGGGACATCACTAGTTGTATCCTGCCAATTTGAATACATACCTATTATCCCTACTATCTGTCTCTCACCTCCGAACTAATTTCCTATCCAAGCCAATAGGTTGTCTCTAATTCCATGCGCTGTACAGGCAGCAGAGTTTTGGATGAGCTCAAGTTTATGGAGAGTGGAAGGTGGGAGGCTGGCCAGGAGTGCATTAAAATAGTCAAATTCGAAGGTAACAAAAGCATGTATAAGGGTTTCAGCAGCAGATGGACTGCGGCAAAGACAGAGACGAACGATATTACGGAGGTGGAAGTAGGCTATCTTTGTGATGGACCGGATATGAGGTCAGATGCTCAGCTCAGGGTCAAATAGGACGCCAAGGTTATGAACAGTCTGGTTCAGCCTGAGACAATGGCCAGGGAGGGGAATGGAATCAATGGTTAGGGAACGGAGGTTGTGACAGGGTTCGGATACAATGGCTTTGGTCTTCCCAATGTTTAATTGGAAGAAATTTGGTCTCATCCAGGACTGGATGTCGGACATGCAGTCTGACAATACAGAGGCAGTAGAGGAGTCGAGCGAGGTGGCAGCGAGGTAGAGATAGGTGTTGTCAGTGTACGTATAGAACCTGACGCTGTGTCTTCAGATGATGTTGCCGAGGGGCAGCAAGTATATGGGAAATAGGAGGGGGCCAAGGATAAATTCTTTGAGGATTCTGGAGCTAATAGTGGGCGGGAGGAGAAGCCATTGCAGGAGATTCTCTGATTACAACTGGATAGGTAAGAGTGGAACCAGGTGAGGGACAAGCAGAATGATGGCAACAATGGAATGGTAAGTTCTTCACTCCAATTTTAAGTTCACTTTCTCCATGTTCCCGCCTGAAAACTGATATGAAAATCAGGGCCTAGGTTTCTGAAATGGGACGTGTTCCCTTCCCCGGCACTAATACATCTTACCTTGATGAGCATTAAAAATTGGGGGGAAAAAATTGCAAGAGGACATACCTTTGTAAAATTTGTATTTATTTAAAAGACTAAAATGATAAGAATTTAAATTATTTTGATTTACTGCAGACTTTTGAATTGAAATTGTGCTATGTGATATTAGTAACAAACACATTTGAGTGAAATTCCTCCATCCATTCAGTTTAACATATTTGTTAAAATAGCAGATAAGTGAACTTAATATGCTGATGCATCATTGCTAATACTACATAGCACAATTTCAAGCTACTTATATTTATTCAGGTACTTAAGACTTCAAGCTCAATAACACTTTTGGTAAGTGAAGTTTCAAACTAATTGAGGACTCCTGATAATACACACTGATTAATTGAGAAAGATGTGTGTATGAGATATTCAAGTTAAAGGGTGATATATAAGGTAAATTCTTTCCATTGGTATTGATACATAATACGAGACAATGCTACATTTACTATCACGAGGGATGAGGAGGAAATGTAACTGAGACAAAAAGGGATTTATTTTGCCTGGCCTTATTGTTGATAGCACTGTGTATTAAAGTCCTTGAGATTAAATTATCAGTAGTAGTGCTTCATTCCAATAATATTCCCACACACTGAGAATCTTTATTTGGAAAAAAGTAACTTGATAGTCTCAGTTTCTAAAGCATATTTGTGTAGTTGAATTGTATCTTTAAAAAGTGATTTTTTTTATATGATCATCATCTGAGGTGAGCTAAGAGTTACAAAATACTTCAGCTAATGTAGAATCATAGAAATTTTCAGCATAGGAGGCCATTCGGCCCATCATGTTTGTGCCGGCCGAAAAAGAGCTACCCAGCCTAGTCCCACTTTCCAGCTCTTGGTCTTGTAGGCTACAGCACTTCAGGTGCATATCCAAGTACTTTTTAGAACTGATGAGGGTTTCTGCCTCTACCATCCTTTCAGGCAGTGAGTTCCAGTCCTCCACCATTCTCTGGGTGAAAAAAGTTCTCCTCAACTCCCCTCTAATCCTTCTACCAATTACTTTAAATCTATGCCCCCTGGTAAATGACCTCTCTGCTACGGGAAATAGGTCCTTTCCTATCCAGTCTATCGCGGCCCCTCATAATTTTATACACCTCAATTAAGTCTCCCATCAGCCTCCTCTGTTCCAAAGAAAACAACCCCAGCTTACCCAATCTTTCCTCATAGCTAAAATTCTCCAGTCCTGGCAACATCCTTGTAAATCTCCTCTGTACCCTAGTGTACTCTTTTAGTTTGGACCAAAAAAACAAATTGACTTTAAATTAACAAAACTTTAAATAAACCTTAACAACTTAAATTAAAATTGTGTCGTCCGGGTTGATAACGCACTCCAGTCCCAGTGGCGCCCACCGGTCGCGGAAGTACTCAAGCGTGCCGACGGACACCGCGTGCTCCATCTCCAGGGCCACCCGGGCGCGAACATGGCCGCGGAAGAGAGGCAGGCAATCTGGCTGAATGACCCCCTCTGTACCCTAGTGTAATGCTTTCCTTCTGATGCTGAATTATGGCTGGGTCTTTACATGTAGGCTGACTTAAGGGTTAAATTCAGCCTTATATATAAAACCCTACACATAAATGGCAAATCCCAATCAATTTTCTTACATGTGCACAGAATTTGGTTAGGATAGAGGAAAACACTTACAACAGAACTCAAAACAGCTCAATGTTATGTCTGTTCAGCACTGCAATATCAGATGATCACGCCTTGTCCCGACCGATTTATGCCCATCTCTTTTGTGTGCTTTTTAGCCCATTGAAACACATCCATGTAACTGTTACCAGACAAAGTTCATACTGTACACGAGACTGTAAAGATGCAATGAAAGTTAAAACTGAAAATTGATTTCATACTAATTGCTATATACTTTTAATAAGAGCTTAGTTTAATGTGACTCTCAGATCAGTCAGTACATATTTATTCTTAATTAAACAATAGGAACAACTCTTTTATTCACATTAACAGTATTAATTTGGCAAACAACACTCTGTACACCTGGAAATGTTCCATGTGGATGTTACTGATTATTTATAGTTTTAACATATTGGGATCAGGCTGTGTTTAGAGAGATCCTTTACTACTGATTGTTGTAAATACATTTTTATCAGATACAGTTTCCTTGGGTGCTAGCCCACGTTACCTTTGCATCCACAGATTGCATGGTCGAGCCTTGCCTATCACACAGTAAGTATTCACACTCATTTCCTGATTCAGCAGCACGAACAGAGCAAACGTGTCACAAAAATGTAATATTATGCTATGCCAACTAAAATTAAGTATCTGTGAAAATTGAACTACACAGGAAAGGGTTGAATAGCTAGACCAATTAAAATGTATGCGCCTGCAAAAGAAGGACGTGTTGTGGTTGTAATGGCTCAATGAGAGTGTAACAAGGATATTGCTGACGTAAAGACGAATGTTCCGACGTAAAGACGAATGTTCCAAATTCTGATATGTAGAGAGCAAACTGTCACTTTTATGAAGATGTGTATATGGTTAAAAATGCATGTAAAAGGTTGTGCTGACATGGGAAATTGCTGAAGAATAATAAAGGACACCGAAGGTATGTGGAGCGTGTAGGCAGACAGACATCTGCACTGCAAAGTGTGTAATCAACTCTTGAAAACAAAGGACTGCTAACAAACAAAGAGGATGGTTAAAAACAAGATAAGGAAAAATAAGAGACACCAGATGTCTGAAGTTATGGTCCAGGTATGATAAGTAAGCCGTGGGAAGTTATAACAATTGGGCTATAAAAGCCCAAAGACGATAAGTGAAATTGCCGTCGTCAGACAAGAGAAGCCAAACGATGAAGAAGACATCCTGGACCATGTGGCCATAAGTAAATGTAAGTATAATACTACGTTATGTAATGTAAGTGAATGCAGGCAAAGTTAACTAGCAACTAATCATGCATTTGAATAAATATTGAAGATTAATCAAATTCAGTGACTCGCTCTGTTCTTGGCTTTGAACGAATTGGGAATAATTTATTCACTGGCTTGATATTTCTTGATTCAACAGCTGGGCTATATCGGGATGGCAGTTTTCCACTGCCGGCCACTCAGTATTCACCTGAAAAATAGGTGGCCAGCAATATTCCCTGTAATTTTTGGGAGGTTGCGCAGCCCCTTTAACGGGTTCCACGGCCTATTCAAAATAGGCATATTGATGCGCGTTTTTTTTCCAATTTAAAAGCCAGCTCACCGGCTGCACGGGACCCCTAGAACGCTGCGTGGCTGCGCAACCGTGGCCAGCAATTGAAAATAGGGAGGGAGGAGGGCACCTCGACCACACATGAACACCCAGGGCCTGCTTGATGCAATTTTCAGACGGGTCTACAAATGGGCAAGTAGCCAACCCACCTGAAACAATCAAAAGGCGACTTAAATATGAAAATCAGAGTCGCAAACTGGTTGTAGGACGCCGACTGCAACTTTCAGGTACAAGTGGGTGGAGCGTGCATCGTGCACACATCACCTGGTTGTACTAGGCGTTAAGTGACCTAGCCAATGGTCCTTAATGGGACCGCCACAGGCCGCTCAAAAAACAGCCCAGGAAACTTAGGATTTTTTTGGTTGTGGGCCCAGCAAAGTGCCCCTCCTGAGTTCCCCAAATAACTCTATCTGGCTTCGAGGCCTCCCTCCAACCTGACCTGCTTGCCAGCTCAGCAAGGGTGCCGGCTGATTTCCTGCCATCCCAGAACTGGTGAGTGTAGTGTATATACCTTGAAGAAGGAACTATATTCTGCAGCCCCTGTATACTGCAGTACCAGTAGTGACCACCCCTGTATATAAGCCTGTATAGTAGTTCCAGTTTTGTCTCCATTCAGTAAACACCTGTTATAACCAACTTCTGCAGTCCGTGTCTCAATTACACACGGACGTTACACTGGCGACGAACAGATCCGAACTTACCTACAGTTCTGCACCACCTCACGGGGATCCATCCCTGAAGCAAAGTTGTTAGAGGTCGAGGCCAGAAGGAAGAAATCCAAAAAGAAAAAAAAACAAACAGAAGAAACGGGCGTCGACCGTGGGCAACCGCCTCTGATTCATCGAATTCGAAGATTTGCAGGAGAGGCTGTCGAGAGCTGGGCTTGGTTATCCAGTCTATGGTGTTCCAGCTAATCGGGCTGGTGGCAGGTAGTACACTGATCCTTCCTGGGCTGCGGCGGGCTAGAGCTCGATCGGGTGGCTTTTCAATGGGGCCGAGCAGCGTTGTCGGGAAGAGGAGAGAGAGAGGGTGGAGCACACATGGCGTGGCTGGTGCTATGAAGCCGGGCAGCGTACAGACCCGAGAAGAGGGAGGAAAGTGTCCCATAGGGTCTGCTCTGACGACGGGAACAGCAATTAAAATAAAATAAATTAGAAACGCAGAAAGCCGCGAGGAGCTGCAGTTTGCCACGGGGACGGCGGAGAACGGCGTTGGCAGCAGCGCGGGGGGGAAGTGCGCGAAGACCATAGGGCGTCGCCATCAAGGCATAAAAACGCCAGCAACAGCGCTAGCAGCAGCGGAAATGACAGAAAGCGCGGGAGGCGCCATCTTAATCCAGCGGGGAAGAAGGCAAAGCGCGGGAGGCGCCATTTTGTTCAATCGGGGAAGAAAGCAAAGCGTGGGAGGCGCCATCTTAGATCTCCAAGATGCCGAAGACTGGCAATATCACTGCCTTCGATAATGCAATAGAAGACTGGACCACGTATGTGGAAAGAGTCGAAGTATGTTGCAAGGCAAATGAAGTAGCCGATGAGAAAAAGGCACCGGTACTACTAAACTTAATGGGCGCAAGAACGTACGGCCTATTGCGGAACCTGATCACTCCAGTCAAACCGATGGCGAAGAGTTTTAACGAAATTGTTGACATCCTACAGGAACACCTAAATCCTACACCGCTGCTGATAGCAGAAAGATTTAAATTCCACAGGAGAAATCGGCATAAAGATGAGAGCAATGCTGATTACCTTACGGAACTATGCAAGCTATCAAAGCACTGCCAGTTCGGAGCAGGACTGGCAGATACCCTACGGGACAAATTTGTCTGTGGACTTCCTGAGTGAAGGAACCCAGAAGAGGTTACTCTCGGAGAAAGAGCTGATGCTAGATAAGGCTTTCAGTGTGGCAGTATCATACGAAGCAGCAGCAAGGGGAGCTGCGGAAATACAGCAAAAGCCACAAGAATACGGCACCCATGAAATGACACGGGGATTTGAAAAATGTTATCGCTGCGGCAGAACAACCCATGACCAGAAGGACTGCTGGTCCAAGGACAAAACATGCAGGCAATGCGGAAAGATGGGACACATTGCACGAGTTTGCAGGTCCGGGAAGAAGACTAACGACAACAAAAAGGCTACTAAGGAAAAGTACAGGAAAGTACAAAAGATGACGGACAGTAGTTCCGAAGAGCGATAGTGAATCCGGGAACAAGAGACTAAGCTGTCTCAAACTTCACAACGTAATCGCAAAAGAGGATCACCGAACCATTTGGGTCACCCTCACGATAGGGTCCCAAGTCAAAATGGAATTGGATACAGGATCAGCCCTGACCGTCATGAATCGACGCGACTACGAGCGGCTATTCTCACACATACCCTTGAAAGACACATCCATTGTCTTGAAGACATATACGGGGCAGAAAGTATACCCCAGAGGGAAAATAAGGGTGCCTGTCGAATACAACGGCAAGGAAATACAGAAATTGTATCTCTACATACTGCAAGATGGTGGACCACCGTTATTGGGACGTGAATGGATCAGAAAGATAAGTTTAGACTGGCACTCCATTCAGGCACTGACGGTGGCTGGTAAAAAGGATGACGATGTCACACCTGGACGATTGTCAAAAATCTTGGCTAACGCTAAAGAGGTATTTCAACAAGAACTGGGAACTCTTAAAGGCGTAACCGCCTCGATAAAAATAGAAGAGAATGCAATTCCCAAGTTTTTCAAAGCAAGACCGGTACCGTATGCAATTCGCCCAGCCGTCGAGGCAGAGCTGGAGAATGCAGGCGTGTTATCGAAGGTAGACTGGAGCGAGTGGGCGACACCCATCGTTCCTGTCATGAAGAAAACGTTAAACAATAAGTCTGAGGAGCCAAGGAAGGTTCGCATCTGTGGGGACTTCAAGGTGACTGTGAACCCAGTCCTTCACACAGTACAGTATCCTCTTCCGAGGATAGAAGATATTTTCGCCTCACTATCTGGAGGGAAACGTTTTACAAAAATTGACCTAGCGCAAGCATATTTGCAGATGGAGGTTGAAGAATCCTCTCGGAAATATCTCACGATAAACACTCACAAAGGTCTTTACCAGTATAATCGACTGGTATTTGGAGTTGCATCAGCTCCGGCTATATGGCAAAGAGCGATGGAACAAGTCCTGCAAGGGATTCCGGGGACTCAGTGTTACTTGGACGACATCCTAGTGACAGGTGAAAATGACAGTGAACACCTTGCCAACCTAGAGCAGGTGCTCACTAGACTAAGAGAACATGGGCTATGAGCCAATTGCCCCAAGTGCGAGTTTTTTAAGAAACAAATATCGTATTGTGGCCACGTGATTGATGAAGAGGGGTTACATAAGTCCCCTGACAAAATTGAAGCGGTAGTTAAGGCTCCAGCGCCTGAAAATGTGTCGCAACTGAGGTCATTCCTCGGGTTGGTGAATTACTACCATAAGTTTTTGCCGAATTTGTCCACAATTCTGCACCCACTGAACGCCCTACTACAAACTGGAGTAGCATGGAAATGGAGCGATGAATGTAGGCGGGCCTTTCAGAAGTGTAAAGGCCTGGTCACTTCAAGAGAAGTATTGGCTCACTACAACCCATCACTACCGATAAGACTGGCGTGTGATGCGTCTCCCTACGGCGTTGGAGCGGTACTGTCACATAAATCCCTTGATGGTTCAGAGAGGCCGATAGCTTTTGTGTCACGCTCGTAACTACGCCCAGATTGACAGAGAGGCCCTCAGCCTGGTGTGGGGGGTGAAGAAGTTCAATCACTACCTGCACGGACAGAACTTTACTCTACTAACTGATCATCAACCTCTTGTCTCCATTTTCAACCCTAAGAAGGGCGTCCCGATAATGACAGCACAACGGCTACAGAGGTGGTCCCTTTTCCTAGGGGCACACCAATATGACATCGAGTACAAAGGAACTAAACAGCATGGGAATGCTGATTGGATTGTCGCGCCTACCGTTGCCGATGGTGGAAGAAGCACCTGCAGTGGATCCTGTGGAGATATTCCACTCGACCATAGTCGAATGTCTCCCTGTGACGAATGCAAACCTAGAAAAGGAAACACGAAATGACCCGACACTCTCCAGGGTCTATGATTTAATGGTGAAGGGATGGCCAGCACATGGTGAACCACTGTTGCCAGCATTCTCGCCGAGAAGAGAACAGCTGTCTGTGCCGAGGAACCTTGATGTGTGGATCCAGAGTAGTAATTCCACCCAAATTGAAGGATAGAGTGCTCAATGAGCTTCATGAGGGTCATCTGGGAGGGGTAAAAATTAAGAACTTAGCCAGAGCGTTTGTGTGGTGGCCGGTAATCGATAGAGAAATCGAAGAGATGACCAAGAGCTGTACAGGATGCCAGAAGGTCCAAAACGCCCCACCACAAGCCCCTCTACATCCATGGGCGTGGTCCTCATCTCCATGGCAAAGGGTACACATTGATTTTGCTGGTCCATTTATGGACTCGATGTTTTTAATTGCAGTGGATGCACATTCAAAGTGGCCAGAGGTAATAAAAATGTCCTCAACCACCACAGAAAACCACCACAGAAAAAACTATCACAGTCTTACGAACCATATTCGCCAGAAATGGGCTGCCTGAACAGATTTGCTCCGACAATGGACCACAGTTTGTGTCTGAAGAGTTCCGGAGGTTCTTAAAGAACAATGGTGTTAAGCATTACACATCCGCCCCATATCATCCAGCCACCAATGGATTGGCTGAGAGGTTTGTTCAAACATTCAAGAAGGCTATCAAGGCAATGTGTAATGAAGACATACCCCTACAACACAAGGTGGATAACTTCTTGTTTGCCTACCGGAATGCGACACATGTGGTTACCAACCAAACTCCAGCCATGATGTTCTTCAATTGAAGACTAAGATGCCGCTTGGATTTGGTTAAGCCAAACATCAGAAGAGATGTGGAGAACAGGCAGTTTCAGAATATGAATGAAAGGCCAACCAGGAGTTTTAAGATAGGTCAACCAGTTTTGGCCCGGGACTACCGCACAGAGAAATGGCAGCCAGGAACGATCTGCACATGGCAAGGACCTCTAATGTATACCGTGGACGTTGGAGAGAGCATTGTAAGACGCCATGCTGACCAGATTCTAGAGTCACTGGAAAACGTCAAATCTACACCACGATCCTATACACCTGGTGATGAAACCGAAGTATCAATTGCATCTACCTCAGAATCGGTGATATTGGAAGCAGACGAACCAAACAACGACGTTGATCCCGAATCAACTTTGCCAGAAGAACCTGATACCCCAAAGAGGCGTTATCCGGACAGAATCAGGAAGCCTCCTCAAAGACTGAATTTATAATTGATTAACTTCAGCTAATGTATATAGCAACTGTAATTGTAAATATGTTGTTTAATTATTAATCGAATGTTATGTACTGTTTAGCGAAAAGGGGAGGAATTGTAGTGTATGTACCTTGAAGAAGGAACTATATTCTGCAGCCCCTGTATACTGCAGTGCCAGTAGTGACTACCCCTGTATATAAGCCTGTGGAGTAACTTTGTATAGTAGTTCCAGTTTTGTCTCCATTCAGTAAACACCTGTTATAACCAACTTCTGCAGTCCGTGTCTCAATTACACACGGATGTTACAGTGAGCAGCAGTGGGACACCCTCTGAGTACTTGCAGCACACCGGTGGCATGCGAATGCGGTCTGGGCTTCAAAGTAGCTTGGACCTCATGCTGGCATGAAAGGATGACTGGAAAGGCCGCTCCGTTGGATTTGTGTCCATTTTGAGTGCTACTTTAAATCACCTTCGGGTGTTTAATGGCTCAGCTATCACTTAATTTATTTGTTCATCATTGGTGCATCCCATCCTCGTCGCCAGTGTAGTGTCCGAGGATCAATAATACTCAGACTGCAGGAGAACAATATAACAGGTATTTACTGAACAGAGAGTAATTCAAGACTGACGTACAGAAGCCTGCTATGGCTTTATATACAGGGGTGGTCACTGCCGGTACTGCAGTATAGAATCAGTTCTTCTCTTAAAGGTACATACACAACAGGATGCTTGTTGGACAGTCGGCATAGGCTACGCCAAAAGCATTATTTATTTTACAAAGTGAAAATGGCAGAAATAGCACTCTGACCATTTATTGGCTTATACTATAAATAATTCAATGCTGCACTCCATTCAAGAAGTGGAACAGGTATTTAGTCATGATGCTGTTAGTCTACAGTATAGCAGGAGCTAGACATTACAGCTTCCTATTCTCCATCAACAGTCAAGCACTTTTGATATTGAATCTTTTTTAGTGCTTAGGATTAGTTATGAACAATAAATAAGATAGTGCGCCCCTTTTAATGGTCCAGAATTTGCTGGTGCGGGTCATCTTGAGTAAGAAAAAAATTAAAAATTTAGATTTAAAATTTTAAAAACCTCTCGGAATAATTTACTACCTGCAGGAGTGAGATTCCACAGTTTCAATTGTTCCCTCTCTGAGCCTTTGAGGTTGAGTGGAATTGCAGCAACATAAATTTCATCATTAACAGGGTCCTTGCATCATTAAAGGCCAGCTCTAACTTTCTGCAGCGAGTTCAATTTGTTTTAACGTGCAAATGCAGCAATTTCTTGAAACTCATGGGGGGGGGGTTTGCTGGCGAGCTCTGGTTTTTGTGAGGTTGATGGCGGAATGACACAAGTCGTCCAGGAATTTGTGGTGATTTACACCTCTTCCTCGCCACAAATTGCTGGGGGGTTTTTCACTCTAATAACGCCATGTGCATTTAACTCTTTGTTATTTTCCCAGCAAATTCTGGGCCAATATAATTTGTCATGTTTCCCAACCCTAGGAGTTAAGAGTGTCTCATCTGAGCACTGTATGATTTGCTATTATTAGTTTGCTTTCCTCTTTTTGGGAGAGTCTCTGCAGACTCAGCTACACCCTTGGTTCAGGTAAATTTGATTGCAGCTCCTTCTAGCATTCCACTTCATTTGCTGCCAATTAACCACTTACCCCGGCACCAATTACACTCTAGTACTGACTAGTCTGATTCTTTTTTAACATGCCCCTTTGAGACAAGTGGCTCCTTTTTTTTAGTAACGAGCGATTTTCATACCTCTGAGTCAAGTGGCAGGAGCCACATCGTGCAGCCAAGATTTGATGGGGAAGAGTGAGTTTACTTGAGCAACTTCTGCAACTCTGAAAGCATCTATTTTTATTCTAAAGCTGAGATGACTCCAGTTTCCCTTATTTATTGTGATTAGATGCTTCAAAATTATAGGACAGACAAAGCCTGAAGGATCTGCTCCTCAAAATACTTCACCCATCGAGAATGCATTACCTTTAACATCCTACAATGGAAAGTAGAAATCGTCTAACCCTTCTTCATTTTAGTATTATTTCCTCTATACCAATGAGCTTTTGAAGACAATTATTGGCATTTAATACAAGAAACTTGGTAAGTGATGATTTTATTGTAGAAAATGCCTATTTACCATTGTTTCTCAAAGTGTCTCATGCAACCAAAACAATATTACTCTTTTCAAACTTGGTAGTTGATTAGATTATGGGCCTTGGCCCCTCACCTAGATTTCTGAATTCACAAAAAAATCAGGAAAAGAAGCAGCAAAAGACAATGTGAATAAGAGCTGAATTAAATTCAGAACATCGTTATCCAAATTAATTACAAATTATTTGATTTTGAAAAATTGGTAGGTCCAATTTCAAAGTAGGGCTATAGTCATGCATGAAGCAACAAAATGCCCCAACATGCGCTTGCATTGGCATAACATTCATATAACAGAATAGCCAGTCGTGTCCATATGTAGCTAGCACCATAGCAATGAAGACAGGTGATTAGATGCTTCAAAATTATGGAAAGACAAAGCCTGAAGGATCTGTTCCTCAAATACTTCACCCATTGAGCATGCATTACCTTTAACATCCTACAATGGAAAGTAGAGATTTTCTAACTCTTGTGTCTGCTTTCAAATTTTGAGATTAAAAAAAATATATATACCTTTTTTTACTGAAGGTAAAATGGTGGGTGCCAGTTGCTGAACATTAGGTTTCAGTTTCCTAAATGTGTAGTGAGGGGTGTCTGATGTCTGAGATATCTACGCTCCTCTAATTCTGCCCTCTTGAGGATCCCTGATTATAATCGCTCAACCTTTGGTGGCCGTGCCTTCTGTTGCCTCGGCCCTAAGCTCTGGAATTCCCTACCTAAACCTCTCCACCTCGCTACCTCTCTTTCCTCCTTTAAGATGCTCCTTAAAACCTACCTCTTTGACCAAGCTTTTGGTCACCTGCCCTAGTTTATCCTTATGTGGATTGGTGTCAAATTTTTTGTCTTCTAATACTCCTGTGCAGCGCCTTGGGACGTTTTACTACGTTAAAGGCACTGTATAAATACAAGTTGTTGTTGACTGTGTAATGAGGGCTGTCTGATGTCTGACTGTAATGAGGGCTGTCTGATGTCTGACTGTGTAATGAGGGCTGTCTGATGTCTGACTGTGTAATGAGGGCTGTCTGATGTCTGACTGTGTAATGAGGGCTGTCTGATGTCTGACTGTGTAATGAGGGCTGTCTGATTTCTGACTATAGTGAGGGCTGTCTGACTGTATAGTGAGGGCTGTCTGATTTCTGACTGTATAGTGAGGACTGTCTGATGCCTCAATATTTGGTGAGGGACATCTGACTTCTGAAGGTGTAGTGAGGATTGAATAATTCCTCAGTATGTAGAGAGTAGTGTCTAAGTTCTGTTTCTGGGTTTGATGCTCAGTTAATGAACTCAGGTTCATTGTCACTGACAAGTGGATCTCACATCTTCTATGAATTGGAGTATGCTGTCATCTGCCCAATACCTCGGTAAACAATAGCAAGACCCAGTGGTTGATCAGACAACCCTTGTCATTGTATTCTTCCTCACTGGAATGTACCAAGTGCCACTATATAGAATCATAGAAATTTATGGCACAGAAGGAGACCATTCGACCCATTGTGTCGGTGTCGGCCGAAAAAGAGCTATACAGCATAATCCAACTTTCCAGCTCTTCATCCGTAGCCTTGTAGGTTACAACACTTTTACATAGGATTACATAGGATATACGGCACAGAAACAGGCCATTCGGCCCAACCAGTCCATGCCGGTGGTTATGCTCCACTCGAGCCTCCTCCCGTCTTTCCTCATCTAACTCTATCAGCATAACCCTCTTCCCTTCTCCCTCATGTTTGTTCAGTCTCCCTTTAAGTGCATCTATACTATTCGCTTCAACCACTCCCCGTGGTAGCGAGTTCCACATTCTCACCACTCTTTGGGTGAAGAAGTTTCTTCTGAATTCCCTATTGGATCTCTTGGTGACTATCTTATATTGATGGCCTCTAGTTATGCTCTTCCCCACAAGTGGAAACATTCTCTCTCTATTCACTCTGTCAAAACCTTTCATAATTTTATAGACCTCTATTAGGTCACCCTTCAGCCTTTTTTTCAAGAGAAAAGAGACCCAGCCTGTTCATCCTTTCCTGATATGTATACCCTCGCATTTCTGGTATCATCCTTGTAAATATTCTCTGCATCCTCTCCAGTGCCTTTTATATCCTTTTTATAACATGGTGACCAGAACTATACGCAGTACTCTAAATGTGGTCTAACCAAGGTTCGGTACAGGTTTAGCATAATTTCCCTACTTTTCAATTCAGTCCCTCTAGAAATAAACCCTAGTGTTTGGTTTGCATTTTTAATGACCTTGCTAACCTATGGCGCAACTTTGTGATTTGTGTATTTGTACTCCGAGGTCCCTTTGTTCCTCTACCCCACCTAGACTCGCGCCCTCCAAGTGATAAGTGACCTCCCTATTCTTCCTACCAAAATGTAATACCTCATCTGTGTTGAACTTCATTTGCCAATTATTTGCCCATTCTGCAAGTTTATTAATGTCCTCCTGTAACTTGTTGCAGTCTTCTCAGTATTGACTATCCCCCCAATTTGGTATCGTCCACAAATTTAGAAATTGTGTTTTTGATTCCAAAGTCTAAATCGTTAATGTAAATTGTCAACAGCAGTGTCCCAGCACTGATCCTTGTGGAACACCACTACCCGCCATCTGCCACTGTGAATAGCTACCCTTTACCCTCACTCTACATCTACTGTATTACCATTGTCTACTCTCTCTGTTACCTCTTCAAAAAATTCAATAAGGTTGGCCAAGCAAGATTTTCCCTTTTTGAAATCCATGCTGACTATTCATTATAATATTTTTCATTTCTAAATATTCTTCTATTTTCTCCATTAGTAGAGATTCCATTATTTTTCCTACCAACGATGTTAAGCTCACTGGTCTATAATTCCCTGGACATGTTCTATCCCCCTTAAATATAGTTATTATGTTAGCTATCCGCCAGTCCTCTGGCACTACACCTTTTTCTAACAAATTATTAAATATGCGTAGTAATGCCTCTGCCATCTCTTCCCTAGATTCTTTTAAAATGCATGGATGTAATCCATCTGGACCAGGATTTTTATCCTCTTTGAGTTTGATTAGTTTATTTAATATATCCCCTTTTTTATTTTAAATGCACTTATCTCAATACTCATCTCATCATCCAATGCCATATCCACCTGTTCTATCTTCCTGGTAAATACTGAAGCGAAATAATGATTTAATATTTCTGCCATCTCCCTATTGTTACCTGTGGTATTGCCCTGTCCATCCCTTAATGGCCATATTCCCATTCCGACCTTCCTTTTTTTTATTGATGTGCCTGTAAAATATTTTACTATTTTGTTTTATATTTCTTGATAATTTAATTCCATAGTTCCTCTTTGCCTTCCTAATTTTTTTTGAGTTCTCCCCTAATTCCTTTGTATTCTCTCTTATCATGAACTCCTCTGCTGTCTATGTACTTAATGTATGCCTCTTTCCTTACCTCAGTTGTTTCCTTATGTCTTTAAGTGCATATCCAAGTACTTTTTAAATGTGATGAGGGTTTCTGTTTCTACCACCCTTTCAGGCAATGAATTCCAGACCCCACCACCCTCTGGGTGAAAAAAATTCTCCTCAACTCCCCTCTAATCCTTCTACCAATTACTTTAAATCTGTGTCCCCTGGTTATTGACCTCTCTGCTAGGGGAAATAGGTCCTTCCTATCCACTCTATCTAGGCCCCTCATAATTTTATACACCACAATTAAGTCCCTCTTCAGCATCCTCTGTTCCAAAGAAAACAACCCCAGCCTAGCCAATCTTTTCTGCTAGCTAAAATTCTCCAGTCCTGGCAAAATCCTCGTACATCTCCTCTGTACCCTCTCTAGTGCAATTACATCTTTCCTGTAATGTAGTGACCAGAACTGTACACAGTACTCTAGCTGTGGCCTAACTAGTGTTTTATACAGTTCAAGCATAGCCTCCCTGCTCTTATATTCTATGCCTTGGTTAATAAAGGAAAGTATCCAGTATGCCTTCTTAACCATCTTATCTACCTGTCCTGCTACCTTCAGGGATCTGTGGACATACTGTGATCCCTCTGTTCCTCTACGCTTCTCAGTATCCTACCATGTTAGCCTTCCCCAAATGCATTACCTCACACATCTCCAGATTGAATTCCATTTTTCTGCCCACCTGGCCAGTCCATTGATATCTTCCTGCTGTCTACAGCTTTCTTCCTCACTATCAACCACACAGCCAATATTTGTATCATCTGCAAACTTCTTAATCATGCCCCCTACATTAAAGTCTAAATCATTGATGTATACCACAAAAAGCAAGGGACCTAGTACTGAGCCCTGAGGAACCCCACTGGAAACAGCCTTTCAATCACAAAAGCACCCGTCGACCATTACCCTTTGCTTCCTGCCACTGAGCCAATTTTGGATCCAACTTGCCACTTTGCCTTGGATCCCGTGGGCTTTTACTTTTCTGATCAGTCTGCCGATTGGGACCTTGTCAAATGCCTTGCTAAAGTCCATGTAGACGACATCAAATGTGCTACCCTCATCAACCCTCCTTGTTACCTCCTCAAAAAATTCTATCAAGTTAGTCAGACACGACTGTCCCTTAACAAATCCATGCCGACTGTCCCTGATTAATCCGTGCCTTTCTAAATGACGATTAATACTATCCCTCGGAATTGTTTCCAATAATTTGCCCACCACCGAGGTTAGGCTGACTAGCCTGTAATTACTCGGTCTATCCCTTTCTCCCTTTTTAAACAACAGTACAATGTTAGCAGTCTTCCGGCACCACACTTGTAGCCAGAGAGGATTGGAAAATGATGGTCTGAGCCTCCGTTATTTCCTCCCTTGCTTCTCTTAACAGCCTAGGATACATTTCATCTGGACCTGGTGATTTATCTATTTTCAAAGATGCTAAACCCCTTAATACTTCCTCTTTCACTATGTCTATCTCATCTAATATTTCACAGTCCTCCTCCTTAACTACAATGTCTGCATCACCCCTCTCTTTTGTGAAGTCAGACGCAAAGAATTCATTAAGAACCATACCCACGTCTTCTGCCTCCACACACGTTACCTTTTTGGTCTCTAATAGGCCCTACTGTTTCTTTAGTTATCCTCTTGCTTTATGTATTTATAAAACATCTTTGGGTTTTCCTTGATTTTACTTGCCAATATTTTTTCATACCATCTCTTTGCTTTCCTAATTTTTTTAATTTCACCCCTGCACTTTCTAAACTCCTCCTAGGCTTTCTGCAGTATTTAGCTCTTGATATCTAACATAAGCTTCCCATTTTTTGCCTTATCCTACCCTGTAGTATGCCCCTTGACATCCAGGGTATTCCAGGTATGATTTCTCTTGTCTTCAGTCAGCTAATTGAGTCCACACTCTGACTGACTGGGGCTCAGGCTATAAACCAACAGACAATCTATTTAACCTAGAACAGATAAATGAACAGTATTTCGTATAAAATAGTATATTTTCAGTAATTTAAAAGTGGTAGTATGCTCCACAATACAGCAAAAACAACAATGTTCCTTTTCCTGAGATATTGCTGAACATAAAATTGAATCTTGAAAATGGTTGCTTACTTCTTATGTGGCAAAGCACTACCATCGAGTTCTCTCTTTTTGGTTTATATGTCTTATTATCATTTACCTAGATTGGGGCAGGTTAAGGCATACTCTGGTTCATAGAGGATACGAGGTCTACTCACAGGAGTGGTCAATGACAATGAAGTCAAGTTGAATATCTGGCATGAAACCCAGAAATGTAACGTGGAGTTAGAATAACCCCGTCTGTTTGTTAGTCTCAGACTGACTAGCTAAATTCAGATAACCCCAGATATATCCATAATTGGAGGCTTCTGGCCACAGTCATTAAAAGGATTACAAAGAATCACTGGCCTTAGCTGTATTCACAGGTCTGACCCTCATCTCCACCCTAGACACAACAGTCAATCAAAATTGGTATTTCAGCATGGCTTGATACCTTGATCTGTCCCAGATAATTTGAATGACCTGTTAAGTACCTGGGAAGACATGTCAGGGCAAAAGATATTAACACACTGTAGCTGTCATTACCATTCAAACAATACTTTAATACTTAAAAATACTTTACAGATACACAGGATACTAGAATTTTAATTGAACTATTGCTGTAACTATTCAACTGTCATCTATTTGCAACAGCAATTTTGAACACTATGGCCTTGACCATCAACCATAGCATTATTAATTACATATGCAAAACCGATCAAAACCCATACAAACAACCAGTCTAAGTTTGTAGATGTGTAGTGAAAAGGACTGGCCATTGTAAAGGAAGCTTGGTTTTGGGTCCTATTTGACCCTGAGATGAGCTTCCAACCAGATATCCGCTCCATCACTAAGACGACCTACTTCCACCTCCATAATATTGCCTGTCTCCAACCCTGCCTCAGCTCATCTGCTGCTGAAACCGTCATGCCTTTGTTACCTCTAGATCTGATTATTCCAATGCTTTCCTGGCTGGTCTCCCATCTTCCAACCCTCCATATACTTGAGCTCATCCAAAACTCTGCTGCCCATATCCTCTATGCACCAAGTCCAGTTCATCCAACACCTCAGTGCTCACTGACCTACATTGGTTCCTGGTCTGGCAACACCTCAATTTTAAAATTCTGAATCATGTCTTCAAATCCCTCCATTGCCTCGCCCCACAATATCTTTGTAACCTCCTCCAGCCCTACAACCCTCTGAGATATCTGCGCTCATCCAATTCTGGCCTTTTGAGCATCCACAATTTTAATCGCTCCACCGCTGGTGGCCGTGCCTTCAGCTGCCTAAGCCCTAGGCTCTGGAATTCCCTCCCTAAACTTCTCAGCATCTCTAGCTCTCCTCCTTTTAAGATGCTCCTTAAAACCTACCTCTTTGACTGTGTTTTTGATCATCTGTCCTAATATCTCCTTACGTGGCTCGGTGTCAAATTTTGTTTGATAACATGCCTATGAAGCATCTTGGGACGTTTTACTACATTAAAGGCACTATATAAATGTAAGTTGTTGTTTTAACTCCTCGTGCTTGATCAGTGAGAGAGAATCTGAATAATTAATTTAATGAGTCATTTTTGTCACAGTTTAATTTCTTAAACTACAGGGAATGGTATCTGGTGGTGTATGATAAATTTCCCGGCATGTGTACCCTAGCAACACTGGCTGCAAGGGATGTTTGTGTCACAGGTGTACAGTGCTGTTTGATTTCTGACTGTGTAGTGAGGGCTGTCTGATTTCTGGTTGTGTAGTGAGGGGTGTCTGATTTCTGTTTGTGTAGTGAGGGCTGTCTGATTTCTGGTTGTGTAGTGAGGGCTGTCTGATTGATTTCTGGTTGTGTAGTGAGGGCTGTCTGATTTCTGGTTGTGTAGTGAGGGCTGTCTGATTTCTGGTTGTGTAGTGAGGACTGTCTGATTTCTTTGTGTCCTGACCCACAAAACCATTTTTTTAGGAGCTTTAAATAGTTGCAGCCCTAACCGCAACAATCTTCCCTACCTTTTCCTATCTTTAGGCATCTAAATCTAAAGCTTGGTGTTACTTAATGGCTGCTTCATGGTTTTTTTTACTCTTTTAAAACTTTCGTGGTTCCTGCATATTAGTTTCTTACTGGAAAAAAAGAATGGCTAAAGAAATAGGGAGGCGCAAGGCCAGATCTCAAGGAGAGATTTAAACAGGAGGATGAGAATTTTAAATTTGAGGCATTGGAGGATCAGTAGTCTACGTAGGTAAATAAGGATGGGGTGATAGGTGAGCAGGAATTGGTGTAGGATAGGATACGGGCAGCAGAATTTTGGATAAGCTGAGGTTTACAGAAGGTGGGAAGCCGGCCGGCCAGAATACCATTAGAATAGTCTAGTTTGGAGGTGACGCAGGCTGATGTGGTAGATGAGCTGAGATTGGGGTAGAGGCAGGCCAGGCGATGTAAGTAATGTTCCCGTTAAGTTGCGTGGCCCGCGCATGCTACTCAACGGCTTTATAATGGAAAAAAACGTGCATGTGCGATCATTTGAATGGGCCGCATAGCCTGTTAAAGGGGCCGCGCAACCAAAAAAAAATTAGCGGGAACATTGGTTGTAAGTAGGCAGTCTTTGTGATGGAGATCAATAGGGGGGCAGATTTTAACAAACAAGCAGCTGACCAGCAGAACACTTTAGCCAGCTGTCCAATTCTCCCAGCGTGCGGCCCAGCCCATTTTGCAGGCAGGGCCTTATTACCATGCCATTTGCAGGTGTCAAACCGGCTTGCTGGCTCTGGGAAGCTTTTGTTTATTAGTTAATAAAAATATTGGAGATGGGGGAAAAATGCTCTGTGACTGGGCGGGGCAGTTAGAGGCGTGAAGTCATGCAATAATACCTCCAGGATTATGTCCAGAGTTGGCACACCCACAGAAAATGATAGACCTCTGCAAATCAACATTAGGAATCTGGAATAACGTACAAGTAATCGTATGAGTAACTTAAATGAGGGACTTTTTTATATTTGTTATCTTATAAATGTTATTTACATGGCTATCTATTTAGAAACAGAAATGACAGCTGGAATCATTTTGGAAAAAATAGATTTGGTGATATGGTTAATCAAATATGTAGTCTTTAAAACGAGTGTTTTTCTTTGGGATCTTTATTGATTTATACTTCTCCAAACCATTATGGTTAAGTTACTTAGTACCTTGCAAACTACCACCCCATCTCCAACCTCCCTTTCCTCTCCAAAGTGTCAGCTGTGGCTCAGTTGGTAGCACTCTTGCCTTTGAGACAGAAGGTTGAGAGTTCAAGTCCCACTCCATGAAACTTGAGCACAAAAATCTAGGCTGACACTCCAATGCAGTGCTGAGGGAGTGCTGCACTGTCCGAGGTGCTGTCTTTCAGATAAGCTGTTAAACCGAGGCCCCTTCTGCTCTTTCAGGTGGACGTAAAAGATCCCATGGCACTATTTCAAAGAGGAGCAGGGGCGGTGTCCTGGCTAATATTTATCCCTCAATCAACATAACAAAAACAGATTATATGGTCATTATCACATTGCTGTTTGTGGGAGCTTGCTGTGCGCAAATTGGCTGCTGCGTTTCCTACATTACAACAGTGACTACATTTCAAAAAATACCTCATGAAAAGTCTTATATAAGTTCTTTCTTTTCTTTTCAAAGTCCTTGACTTGTGTTGTCGCCTGCCATCTTTCCCAGAACTCCATGTTTGAATCCCTCCAATCAGGTTTCCGCCCCGCCACAGTACTGAAACAGCCCTCATCAAAATCACAAATGATATCCTATGTGGCTGTGACTATCCCTCCTTGTCCTTCTCAACCTGTCTTCAGCTTCTGACACGGTTGACCACACCATTCTCCTCCAATGCCTTTCCTCCATCATCCAGCTGTGTGGGACTGCGCTCACCTGGTTCCATTCTTTTCTATCTAGTCGTAGCCAGAGAATCACCTGCAATGGCTTCCCTTCCTGCTCCCATAAGGATCTATCCTTGGCTCCCTCCCTCTTCTCATCTACATGCTGCCACTCGGCAACATTATCCAAAAACATGTCAGGTTCCACATGTACACTGATAACACCCAGCTCTACCTCACCACCATCTCTCTCAACCCCTCCACTGTCTCTAACTTGTCACACTGCTGTCCGACTTCGAGTACTGGATGAGCAGGAATTTCCTCCAAATATTGGGAAGACTGAAGCCATTGTCTTTAGTTCCCCGCCACAGCTACTGACTCCACCCCTCTCCCTGACAACTGTCTGAGGCTGAACCAGATGGTTCGCAACCTTGGTGTCGTATTTGACCCTGAGATGAGCTCCCGAGCACATATCCATTCCATCATCAAGACTGCCTACTTCCACCTCTGTAACATTGCCCGGTTCTGCCTCTGCCTCAGCTCATAGAAACATAGAACATAGGACAAGGCGTAGGCCGTTCGGCCCCTCGAGCCTGTTCCGCCATTTAATGAGATCATGGCTGATCATCCAAATTCAGTACCCTGTTCCCTGCTTTCTCCCCATATCCCTTGATCCCTTTAGCCTTCAGAAATATATCTAACTCCTTCTTGAATATATTTAATGAATTGGCCTCAACTGCCTTCTGTGGTAGAGAATTCCACAGGTTCACCACTCTCTGGGTGAAGAAATTCCTCCTCATCTCTGTCCTAAATGGCTTACCCCTTATCCTTAGACTGTGACCCCTGGTTCTGGACTCCCTCACCATCGGGAACATCTTTCCTGCATCTAGTCTGTCTAGTCCTGTTAGAATTTTATAAGTTTCAATGAGATCCCCTCTCATTCTTCTAAACTCTAGCGAATACAAGCCTAATCGACCCAATCTCTCTCCATACGTCATTCCTGCCATCCCAGGTATCAGTCTGGTGAATCTTCGCTGCACTCCCTCCATGGCAAGAACATCCTTCCTCAGATAAGGCGACCAAAACTGCACACAATACTCAAGGTGTGGTCTCACCAAGGCCCTGTACAACTGCAACAAGACATCCTTGCTCCTGTACTCGAATCCTCTCACCTATGAAGGCCAACATACCATTTGCCTTCTTAACCGCCTGCTGCACCTGCATGCTTACCTTCAGCGACTGGTGCACATGGACACCCAGATCTTGTTGCACTTCCTCTTTTCCCAATCTATTGCCATTCATATAATCTGCCTTCCTGTTTTTGCCACCAAAGTGGATAACCTCGCATTTCTCCACATTATACTGCATCTGCCATGCTTCTGCCCAATCACCCAACCTGAACAAATCATACTGGAGTTTCTCTGCATCCTCCTCACAGCACAGCACACATACCCACCCAGCTTTGTGTCGTCTGCAAACTTGGAGATATTACATCCAGTTCCCTCGTCTAGATCATTAATATGTATTGTGAATAACAGGGGACCTAGCACCGATCCCTGGGGTACCCCACTAGTCACTGCCTGCCACTCGGCAAAAGAGCCGTTTATTCCAACTCTTTGCTTCCTGTCTGCCAACCAGTTTTCTATCCAAGTCAGTACCTTACTCCCAATTCCATGTGTTTTAACTTTGCACGCTAATCTCTTATGTGGGACCTTATCGAAAGCCTTCTGAAAATCCAAATACACCACATCCACTGGTTCTCCCTTATCTATTCAGCTCATCTGCTGTTGAAACCCTCATCCATGCCTTTGTTACCTCTAGACTTGACTATTCCAACGCTCTTCAGGCTGACGTCCCATCTTTCACCCTCTATAAAGTTGAGCTCATCCAAGTTACCCTAATTTGCACCAAATCCCATTCACCCATCACCCCTTTGCTCACCAACCTACATTGTCACCCTCAATTTTAAAATTCTTATCCTTATTTTTAAATCCCCCCCATGGCCTCATCCCTCCCTATCTCTGTAACCTCCTCCAGCCCTATAACCAATGTTCTTGTTAAGCTGCGTGGCTGCGCAGCACTCTGGAGCTCCCATGCAGGCCAGCTCACCGGCTTTTCAATAGGAATAACCGCGTATGTGCGGACATTTGAATGGGCCGCATAGCCCAAAAACATAAAGGGAAAATTGCCGATAACTTCCGAGATCTCTGCACTCGTCCAATTCTGGCCTCTTGCACATCCCCGATTTTAATCATTCCACCGTTGGCGGCTGTGCCTTCAGCTGCTGAGTTCAGGAATTCCCTCCCGAAACCTCTCCGCATCTCCAGCACGCTCTCCTTTACGATGCTCCTTAAAACTTACCTCTTTGACTGTTTTTGGTCATCTGCCCTACTATGTTCTAATATCTCCTTATGTGGCTTGGTGTCAAATTTTGTTTTATAATGCTCCTGTGAAGCCCCTTGGGACGTTTTACTATGTTAAAAGCGCTATATAAATGCAGGTTGTTGTTTGTGCCAATGAGGAAAAACATGACACCTGGGGGGAAAAATTCAGTTGCTTTGCACCCCATTAGCTCCCTCTTAAGGTGCTAACGGGGCGCAAAGCAACTAGTGCCCGGGCGCGGCGATGTTTGCACCGCTCACAAAATTAATTAGACATTTTGCGGCGGCGCTAAACACTACCGCCACGATCTCCTGCACCGGCAGATTGTGATGTCAGTCGAGTGTGCATCGCCCTGGTAGCGCCCCGGACCGCATATTGAGTGGCGCCCCCTGCCTTACCGCCTGCCGCTAGCAACGACCGGTTGAGGGGAGCGTTTTGCAGTCAGGAAGGGTCTGGGGGAGCGCTATTTAAAGGCAACCGCTTCCTGCCTTTTTTTGTTAGTGACATTTTTGCACCACGCATTGAGAGAGAGAGAGAGAGAGAGAGAGAGAGAGAGAGAGAGAGACTTCTGGAGAGATTCAACGCTGTGTGAAGAAATTTTGGGTACTGAGCAGCACTTTGCAGGTTCATTTTGA
Source organism: Somniosus microcephalus (assembly GCF_052327205.1). Classification (NCBI taxonomy): domain Eukaryota; kingdom Metazoa; phylum Chordata; class Chondrichthyes; order Squaliformes; family Somniosidae; genus Somniosus; species Somniosus microcephalus. Next base: position 115,104,543 of record NC_140987.1, on the reverse strand, counting down.
TTTGCCCTTGTATCTATTTAGAAGAGACCATGGGGGCTGCACTCTGAGCTCTTTCACTGGGTCTCTCCATTGTTCTTTCCAGCAGATTTGATGTACAGGTCTCTCCAGGCCAAGATCCAAGGCTGCAATGAGCAGGATGTGGATGGAGAGCAAGATCAACCCTCCCCTTTAAGAACTGGCCAGCGCCAGTGTGTCTGTGTTCCATTGCTGACTGACATCACATGAGCTTCACCAGCGCTCTGAGGTAGCGCCTCACTCCTCGGCCTTTGTGCCTTAGGACTGGTGTGAAGCGCCTGATTTAGCGCTCCAATCCCCTCCAGGGGCGATAAAAGCCAAGTTTGCAATCGGAGGCGATAATTAGCGCCAGACGCTAAACTTTGCGCACGGCCGATAATCGCGCCCCAAACGGGGCGATACTGAATGTTTCCCCCCTGATATTTTTCTATGATAGATAGATTTAATATGCCACCTTGCAGATTCAATGTGAGACACATTCTACACAAAGTTTTTAACTGTTTTGTTATAAGGGTAAATTCAGAAATCCCAGCAGTGAACTACACTTGAAAGGAGCATGAATCAAAGAATTGTCACTACAATGTGGTAGCCCCATCTCTGACCCACAATTCTTTCAAGTGCGGTTCCCTACTGGGAATGTGAGACCACTGAATTTCCCCTATAAACTTTTCAAGAGCTACTATTAAATTTTGAGAAGACACGATAACCATTATTTCAAAGCAATAAGCCATCTTTCTGATAGTAATAATATAAAATCATTTTCTCACTTCATTGTACTTGTATATTGCACATTTGTGCATTCATTGTCTCATCTAGTGTGAGCTGGAAGATAAAATAGAACACATCAACTGTGATGGTGGATCCCAGGTATTCTCAATTGAAATGGAAGACTCTAATTAATTAATGAATTGGTCTAGTGGTAAATTCTTGATCTTTTAAAGGAGCAACGATGTGTTAATGTGGAGTTTTTAGACAGGCTCAGTGTCTGGTCACTCTTGTAGATTTTTCTTTGCTACGTTAGTTTTAAGATTTGATTCTTAAAATTAAAACAAAGTTATCAGTGGACATTATTGGTAATTAGATAATTGCTTAAAAAAGTGGAATATTAAGAGTATAGAGAGCGAGCAGGAGCTGTAACATTCTATGATAATGTGCTTTTCTCTGTTCCCTAACCGGGTAAATATCTTTCAATAGCTTTTTTAAATAATTTGTGTGCATCAAGATGAGGGATGCTAGTGTTGGGGAATGCAACTCTTCCCATTGGTCAGCATCAAGCACGCCCAGGTTCAGTGTAACACAGCTAGATGCAAAGTAAAGTTCCATCTACTCTTTCCCAAACTCAGAAGAGCATCCCCTAATGCCCCAGTGTGACATTTTTCCCATTTTCCACATTAGCCATCCTATGGCCTTTCTGACTGAGATTATGAGTTAGTTACAGCCAGCAGACAGACATCCCATGAGTCTGGGCTGGATATTAACCCAGATCACAGAAGCAAAAGGCCATTGTCTGACAGATCTCTTTAACACCATTGAAATTGTTAAGGACGTCATTCATTCAGTTTTCAACTAGTCATATTTTTGAATCAGGTGTCCAGAAATGTCTAAAAAGGTAAACTGAATTCCATGTGTCTGCTTTTCAAACCAGAAGTCTGTTTTTTTTACTTCTGTGACTTATGATGTTGAAACATTAGCTGTTAAGGTTTGCAATTATTTTTTAGCAGCAGCAAAGCAAAGATGGGCAATATATATATACTCCATGAGTGGTGGCAAAATAGCTCGGGGTGAATTTGAAAGAAGTCTTGAGACATTAGTAGACTTGACAATTAACATGCCTAATCACTGCAGAGCAGCAATCAATGAAGCAAGTAGAATGTTGAGCTTACATAGCCAAAACAGTGGAGTACAAGTCAGAGAAAGTCGTGTTTAAAATGTGCAGTGCACATCTTGAGCATTCTGTTCAGTTTTGATTACTGAGATACAAAGAAAACATTTAAGCTTGGTCATTCATCATTTGTGAGACTTGTCTGTGTGCAAGTTGTCTGCCACATTTGCCTACAAAACAGTGACTACACTTCAACAGTAATTCATTGGCTGCAAAGCACTTTGGGACATCTTAAAAAGTGCTTTATAAATGCACGTTCTATCTTTCTGGAGACAGTGCAGCGATGCGCCATGGGACTAATCCTTTGTCTCAGAAGACTGGAGAAACTGAGGCTTTTCAGCCTTGAAAGGGGTAGAGGGGTAACCTAGTAGAATTATATAAGAGTGTAAATGGTACAGAAAAGAGAAATCGAGAACACTATTTCAAATGTAACCATGTCAGTAGGAGAAGGAGACACGGTTCAAGCTAGTGAAAGGCAATTTTAGGACTAATTTAACAAAGTTCTTCTTCATACTAAGAATGGTCAAAATGTTGTAAGAATTTTCAGGTAGGGTAGTAGAGACAAAAATCCAGGCATTATTTAAGAAACTGCTGTGATGGGGCACTATAGGGTATTTCTGGATGAATGGTTTTCCTCATGAACATAAGAAATAGGAGCAGAAGTAGGTCATACAGCCCCTTGAGTATGCTCCGCCATTCAATAAGATCACGGCTGATCTTTTACATCAACTTGGCTTTACTGCCTTATCTCCATATCCCTTGATTCCCTTAATGTCCAAAAATCTATCTCTCTCAAACTTGAATATTTTTTTAAAATTCATTTAACGGATGTGGGCGTCGCTGGCAAGGCCAGCATTTACTGCCCATCCCTAGTTGCCCTTGAGAAGGTAGTGGTGAGCCGACGTCTTGAACCACTGCAGTCGTATGGTGAAGGTACTCTCGCAGTGCTGTTAGGTAGGGAGTTCCAAGATTTTGACCCAGCGACGATGAAGGATTGGCGATATACTTCGAAGTCAGGATGGTGTGTGACTTGGATGGGAACTTGGAGGTGGTGGTGTTCCCATTCGCCTGCTGCCCTTGTCCTTCTAGGTGGAAGAGGTCGCGGGTTTGGGAGGTGCTGCCGAAGAAGCCTTGGCGAGTTGCTGCAGTGCATCTTGTAGATGGTACACACTGCAGCCACGGTATGCCGGTGGTGGAGGGAGTGCCAATCAAACGGGCTGCTTTGTCTTGGATGTGTTGTGTCTCCTTGTGTTCATATATATATATATAATACAGACACTTTTAGTTCATTTTTAGTTAGTGCTTTTACTTAGCTGTATTTCTTGCTTTGTTACAGTGCTGCCGCATGGTGCGGAGTGATACAAGATGTCCAATGCTGCACTGTGCACTGCCCGTGCACAGTGTGCCACATAGCGATATAACTATACCATACCAAAGTAGTTCCATTTAACAATGTAATATCCCTCTTTCTCAAAAAACTAAAACATGAAATTTAACTATTTAAATTAACAAATGTTATATCTAAACTATTATCAACTACAAAAAATCGTGAGTTTTTTTATTCGCGATATCACTCGGGTGGTTGGATGTTGTCCCTCCATCTTGTGGATTTGGTGGTGACCATTCCTCTCTGCGGTGTTTTGGTGTGTTCCGCTCTCGTCGTTGTTGCTGTCGCCTTTGGAGTTGGAGTGTGCATGCTCATGGTTGTTTGATTTGTAGCGCTTGTTTCTGGTGTTGTCAATGTTGCTGATGTTGTCTGCTGCTTATCCAGTTCAGGTGAAGGTCTGATGTGGAGTCTGTTCCGTCTGTATTGGTTACCAGGTTCAGTCTCTACGAAGTAGGATCTTGGAGTATCAGCTTTTCCAATGACCTTGGCTGGATTCCAGGTTTTCAACACCGGGTCTTGCACATGCACTGATTGCCCATTCAGCAATTCTGGTAGTGTCTTTGCATGTTTATCGTAATGTTTGCTTCCTACGATTTGTGCTTCTGCCAGCTTTTGTCTGAAGTCTTCCTGGTCCTGGGGAGGATGTATTTTTGCTGGTAGTGTAGTCTTAAACTTCCTCCCATTCAACAATTCCGCAGGTGATTTCATGTCTGCTTTCAGTGGTGTTGATCTGAGTGACAGGAGGGCAAGGTCTTGGTCTTCCCCCATCTCATTACTTTTGATGAGAGTTCTCTTGACAGTCTGGATCTGTCTTTCGATGAACCCGTGTCCCCTTGGGAAATGTGGGGATGAGGTTACTATGTACATTGTTATAGTATCACATCGTTAAATAGAACTACTTTGGTATGGTGTAGTTATATCGCTATGTGGCACACTGTGCAAGGGCAGTGCACAGTGCAGCGTCGGACATCTTGTATCACTCCGCACCATGCGGCAGCACTGTAACAAAGCAAGAAATACAGCTAAGTAAAAGCACTAACTAAAAATGAACTAAAAGTGTCTAATATAGTATAAGAACACAAGGAGACACAACATGGTGGCAGCGGTATAAGTGAGTACAAAATTGTGCTATACGAACTACGAATAAGATGAAAAGTGGTTTTATGAGCTGATTGTGAGTGCCGGTGTCTGCGGTAATTGAAAGTGAATCGTACGGGAAACTAAAATGACGGCTGCCGCTGCACTGACTGTGCAAATGCAATCCCTCATGAACTGGGAAGCCGACGATATAGTAGAAGCATTCCGCAAGTTCAAACAGAAATGTGAGCTTACATTCAAAAGCTTCCTGAAGGGTACTACCAATGAGGAAAAGGTTAGTTACATTCTGTTGTGGACAGGAGAAAAAGGTCTAGATTTGTATAATAGCTGGAGTTTGACTGAAGAGGAAAAGGAAAACCCTGCGACAATTTTTGACAAATTCAGCAACCATCTAGAGCCTAAATCCAATCACCGTATACACAGATACAAATTCCAGAGTCTAAGACAGGAACCCGGTGAAACAGCTGACAACTTCCTGACGAGGCTGAGACATGAAGCCAGCAAGTGTAAATTTAAGGAAATGGAGGAAAGGCTTGTGGACCAGCTAATATGGGGGTCAGCGCATGTAGAGGTACAAAAAGCCCTGATAGGAAAAGAAAAGCTCGGAATAACAGAGGCTATAGATACTGCGAGAGCTCATGAAGCCATGAAGCAGCAAATGAAAACGCTGATTTCTCAAACGGCTGACATGCGGACGGCTTCTGAGACGGACGACAGAGTGGATGCAGTGAGAGAAAAGTACAACACAAAGACATGCACATGACAACGGGGGAAACGTGCAGAAATTGTGGAAGACCGCACGATTACACAGACAAGAGGAAATGTCCAGCATATGGAACAAGCTGCAATGCATGTGGCAAACTAAACCACTGGGAAAAGAGGTGTAGAACAAAGAAAGAAGGAACATACATCAAAACGAAGGCGGACAGCAGAACCAGAGAAAGAAACACACTATCCATGCCATGGATGAGCAGGATGATGATGATGATCACGACAATGCAATAAACATCAAAACCATAAAGATACAGCTTCACGAGATGTCCAGAGCGGAAAATACTCCGAGGAGAGAATTGCACACCATCATCCAAATAAAAAAAAAAGTCAAAGGTCGGCCACAACCATCAACTTAAAGTTGGAGCTGGACACAGGGGCTCAGAGCAATATTCTTCCATTGAGACTGTACCAACCGATCTTTCCCGAAAACCTGAGAGAAGATGGCTACCCGAAAAATGGTTGTTTAAAGGCAAGTAATGTCACGCTGACCGCATAGTGAGATTAAACAACTCGGAATAACCTTTATCAAAGGGACACATAGAACATGCAGTTGATGTTCTTTCTTTTATGTCATTGACACTGAGGGGCCAGCGATCCTGGGATTTAACAGCTGCGAGAAGTTAAGATTGATCTCGGTGCATCACGAGCTGACGGAAACGCCACTGAAGATAGACAGCAACACCCCACTGGAGAACCGCCCACAAATCAAGAGTAAAAAAGACTTGATAGACATGTATCCGGAATGTTTCGATGATAGTGGGATGTTTCGGAGATTTCCAATACCACATCACCATCGATCCAGAGGTAAAGCCCGTTATCCATGCTCCATGAAAAGTACCCATCGAGCTGAAGACAACGCTTGAAAGAAAGCTAAAGGAGATGGAAGAAAAGGGAGTGATCGTAAAGGTCACTGAACCCACAGACTGGGTAAACTCAATTGTGGTACAAGAAAAGCCAAACGGGCGTCTCAGAATATGTTTGGACCCCAAAGATCTAAACCAGGCGATAGAGGGACCACTATCCCACCGCTGCCACCATGTTGTGTCTCCTTGTGTTCTTTATTATTATATATATTACAGACACTTTTTTAGTTCATTTTTAGTTAGTGCTTTTACTTAGCTGTATTTCTTGCTTTGTTACAGTTCTGCTGCATGGTGCGGAGTGATACAAGATGTCCGATGCTGCACTGTGCACTGCCCGTGCACAGTGTGCCACATAGCGATATAACTACACCATACCATTTAACAATGTGATACTATATAACAATGTAACAGATGGTGTGGAGCTTCTTGAGTGTTGCTGGAGCTGCACTCATCCAGGCAAGTGGAGAGTATTCCATCACACTCCTTACTTGTGCCTTGTAGATGGTGGAAAGACTTTGGGGAGTCAGGAGGTGAGACACTCGCCACAGAATACCTAGCCTCTGACCTGCTCTTGTTGCCACAGTATTTAAGTGGCTGGTCCAGTTAAGTTTCTGGTCAATGGTGACCCCCAGGATGTTGATGGTGGGGGATTTGGCGATGGTAATGCTGTTCAATGTCATGGGGAGGTGGTTAGACTCTCGCTTGTTGGAGATAGTCATTGCCTGGCACTTCTGTGGCGCGAATGTTACCTGCCACTTATCGGCCCAAGCCTGAACATCATCCGGGTCTTGTTGCATGCGGGCATGGACTGCTTCATTATCTGAGGAGTTGTGAATGGCGCTGAACACTGTGCAGTCATCAGCGTACATCCCCATTTCTGACCTTATGTTGGAGGGAAGGTCATTGATGAAGCAGCTGAAGATGGTTGGGCCTAGGACACTGCCCTGAGGAACTCCTGCAGCGATGTCCTGGGGCTGTGCTGATTGACCTTCAATCACCACAACCATCTTCCTTTGTGCTAGGTATGACTCTAGCCAATGGAGAGTTTTCCCCCCAATTCCCATTGACTTCAGTTTTACTCGGGCTCCTTGATGCCACACTCAGTCAAATGCTGCCTTGATGTCAGGGGCAGTCACTCTCACCTCACCTCTGGAATTCACCTCCTTTGTCCATGTTTGGACCAAGGCTGTAATGAGGTCGGGAGCCGAGTGATCTTGGCAGAACCCAAACTTGGCATCAGTGAGCAGGTTTTTGGTGAGTAAGTGCCGCATGATAGCACTGTCGATGACACCTTCCATCACTTTGCTGATGATTGAGAGTAGACTGATGAGGCGGTAATTGGCCGGGTTGGATTTGTCCTGTTTTTTTTTTGTGGACAGGACATACCTGGGCAGTTTTCCACATTGTGACCACACCACACCTGGAGTACTGTGTGCAGTTTTGGTCTCCTTACCTAAGAAAGGATATACTTGCCATAGAGGGAGTGCAGCTAAAGTTCACCAGACTGATTCCTGGGATGGCAGGACTGTCGTATGAGGAGAGAGTGGGTCGACTAGGCCTGTATTAAGTAGAATTTAGAAGAATGAGAGCGGATCTCATTGAAACGTCTCAAATTCTGACAGGGCTAGACAGACTGAATGCAGGGAGGATGTTTCCCCTGGCTGGGGGGTCTAGAACAAGGGGTCACAGTCTCAGGATACGTGGTAGGACATTTAGGACAGATGAGGAGAAATTTCTTCACTGAGGGTGGTGAATCTGTGCAATTCTCTACTGAAGAGATCGCAAAGTCTCTGAAGAATGGATTCAGTCAAGAATATTTTTTTGTGGACTTCATGGGATTTTTCTGAGGGTATTTTCCCTGTTATGGGATCGCCCTGTGCAGGTACGTGAAAGACTGGTTTTGTTAAAACTCCAGAGAACACATGGCAGTTGGCTGTGACAAAAGAACTCATCCAGTATGATAGCAAAATACTGCAGATGCTGGAAATCCAAAATAACAACTGAAAATGCTGGAAAAACTCAGCAGGCCAGGCAATATCCGTGGAGAGAAATTAGAGTCAACGTTTCGGGTCAAAACCCTTTATCAAGACTAAAGAGGCACAGGGAATGAAATAGATTGAGGCCGGGCTGGGAGAGAACAAAAGAGGAGACGATATTAAGAGGTATTGAAAACAAGACGAGATGGTGATAGGACTAGTGGAGACAAAAGACAGCTCTAGATTAGTTGTGAAATGCGTTGGCAGAATGGGAGACAGCTACCATGTGGGAGAGAGGAAAAAAAAAGGAAAGGGTGGAGGGGGGAAAAACCAAAACAAAGGTGGAGATAAAAAATATAAGTAAAAATGTAATAGGGGCCGAGGTTATGATCTGAAATTGTTGAACTCGATATTGAGTCCGGAAGGCTGTAAAGTACCTAATCGGAAGATGAGGTGCTGTTCCTCGAGTTTACATTGATCTTCCGTGGAACAATGCAAGAGGCCAAGGATGGTGAGGTCCGAGTGGGAATGGGGCGGTGAATTAAAATGACAGGCGACCGGAAGCTCGGGGTCACTCTGACGGACTGAACGGAGGTGTTCCGCAAAGCAGTCACCCAATCTGCGTTTGGTCACCCCAATGTAGAGGAGACCGCATCGTGAGCAGCGAATACAGTATACTAGATTGCAAGAAGTACAAGTAAATCGCTGTTTCACCTGGAAGGGGTGTTTGGGGCCCTGGACAGTGGGAAGGGGGAGGTATAAGGGCAGGTCTTGCATCTCCTGCGCTTGCACGGGAAGGTGCCAGGGGAAGGGGTGCTGGGGGTGATAGAGGAGTGGACTAGGGTGTCTTGGAGGGAGCGATCCCTACGGAATGCTGAAAGGGGAGGGGAGGGGAAGATGCGTTTGGTGGTGGGATCACTTGGGAGGTGGCAGAAATGGCGGAGGATGATCCGTTGAACGTGGAGGCTGGTGGGGTGAAAGATGAGGACAAGGGGGAACCCTATCATGGTTCCGGGAGGGCGGGGCAGGGGTGAGGGCAGAAGTGCGAGAGATAGAATGGACACGGTCGAGGGCCGTGTCAACCACGGTAGAGGGGAATCCTCGGTTGAGGAAAAAGGAAGACATGTCTGAAGCACTGGTGTGGAAGGTGGCATCGTCGGAGCAGATGCGGCGGAGATGGAGAAACTGGGAGAATGGAATAGAGTCCTTACAGGAGGCGGGGTGGGAGGAAGTGTACTGTGGGAGTCAGTGGGCTTGTAGTGAATATTGGTCAATAACCTATCCCCAGAGATGGAGACGGAGAAGTCGAGGAAGGGAAGAGTCAGAGATGGACCATGTGAAGGTGAGGGAAGGGTGGAAATTGGAGGCAAAGTGAATGAAATTGTCTAGTTCAGGGCGAGAGCAGGAAACGGCACCGATACAGTCATCAATGTATCGGAAAAAGAGGTATGTATCATCCAGTATGTATGGGTCCGGCCGACAGTCCTGGAAAAAGGAAGTGGGCCATTGAAATTGATTAGAAAAACCACTCTAATATGTAAAGCACTTCTGCTTCTCTTCTGAGATGGAGGTGAGAACAATGAACCCATTAGCTCACCCAGCAAAGACCAAAAGATATGTCCCAGACTTAGGGCCATTAACCCAATACGCATGGGTCTGAGGATGACTCATCACAGATTTAGCACTGGAATGCTCAGAAGCAAATGGATTTTTAAGATTGGTGGGAAAAGACAGGCAGACTATCTAAAGACAGATTCTTTTCCACCATTCTCTCTCTCCCGCTCCTGCTCCAACAAGACAAGTACCAGAGAAGCCAACGAGCAGAGCGATTGAAACCGGGGTAAGCACAGTCTCGAGTGAGCCAAGCTGGTAGCCAGATATCCCAGGCAAGCTGAGTGAGGTGTATCACAGAATCACAGAAACCTCACAGTACAGATAGAGGCCATTTCGGCTCATCGAGCCTGCACCGACACATATCCCACCCGATCCCCGTAACCCCTACACCAACACATATCCCACCCTATCCCCGTAACCCCACGTATTTAATCCCCCTAACACTAAGGGTCAATTTTTTTTATCATAGCCAATCAACCTAACCCGCACATCTTTGGGCTTAAGGTCTCTCAGAAGTGAAGTTTTTGGGCTATTCCGAGGGTGGGATCTTTGTTTGGTTCAGCCAAGCGAAAGGGGTTTATGCGACTGGGTAATTTGTTGATAGGGGTGGAATTATAGTCCACCATAGCTGTTTTTAAGGGAATTACTGCTTGTTATTGGCCCCAGTTTTGTACTGTATGTATGTTGATTGTAACCTGGATTTTATTCTCCACAGAGACAGTGATTTTGTTTAGTAGTGCATGTTTTAGCCAGTGTATGTTAGACCAAATAAATACAAGTTTGATTTTTCACCGACGCTTTTCTGTCCGTGACTTATTTCATTTACACTCTGAATAATAATTCCCAGGTATAGAACTTTCGTAAGGCGGGGGCGATTCGAACCGTCCGTCTAGCAATTGGGCTAGGATCAAAAACCGCTTACATCTCTGGCGACCAGCGGCAGGATCAGGGTTAAAGGAGTGTAAAAACCGCCTACACTACCACAGAAGGCTGTGGAGGCCAATCACTGAATATATTTAAGAAGGAGATAGATTTCTAGACACAAAAGACATCAAGGGGTATGGAGAGAGAGCGGGAATATGATAATTGAGATAGAGGATCAGCCGTCATCATATTGAATGGCGGAGCAGGCGCGAAGGGCCAAATGGCCTACTCCTGCTCCTATTTTTCTATGTTTGTCGGATAGATGCAAGTGTTGTAGCTGTACTGGAACAGCTTGGCTAGAGGCGCCGCTAGTTCTGGAGCACTAGTCTTCAGCACGATAGCCAGGATGTTGTTGGGGCCCATAGCCTTTGCTGTATCCAGTACGCTCAGCCGTTTCTTGATATCACATGGAGTGAATCGAATTGGCTGAAGACTGGCTTCTGTCATAGAAACATAGAAGATAGGAGCAGGAGTAGGCCATTTGGCCCTTCGAGCCTGCTCCACCATTCAATGAGATCATGGCTGAGCATCCAAATTCAGTACCCTGTCCCTGCCTTCTCCCCATATCCCTTTAGCCTTAAGAAATATATCCAACTCTTTTTTGAATATATTTAATGAACTGGCCTCCACCCCCTCGGGAGTAGGCCGATATGGATCATCCACTCGGCACTTCTGGCTGAAGATGGTTGCAAACGCTTCAGCCTTGTCCTTTGCACTTACATGCTGGGCTCCACCATCATTGAGGATGGGGATATTCATGGAGCCTCCTCCTCCTGTTAGTTGTTTAATGGTCCACCACCATTCACGACTGGATGTGGCAGGACTGCAGAGCTTTGATCTGATCCGTTGATTGTGGGATCGCTTAGCCCTGTCTATAGCATGCTGCTTCTGCATTTTAGCATGCATGTAGTCCTATGTTGCAGCTTCCCCAGGTTGGCACCTCATTTTTAGGTATGCCTGGTACTGCTCCTGGCATGCTCCTCTTCTACACTCCTTATTGAACCAGGGTTGGTCCCCTGACTTGGTGGTAATGGTAGAGTGAGGGATATGCTGGGCCATGAGGTTACAGATTGTGGTGGAATACAATTCTGCTGCTTCTGATGGCCCACAGTGCCTCATGGATGCCCAGTTTTGAGCTACTAGGTCTGTTCTGAATCTATCCCATTTAGCACGGTGGTAGTGCCACACAACACGATGGAGGGTGTCCTCAGTGTGAAGATGAGACTTCATCTCCACAATGACTGACTGTGCGGTGGTCACTGCTACCAATGCAGTCATGGACAGATGCATCTGCGACAGGTAGATTGGTGAGGACGAGGTCAAGTAGGTTTTTCCCCTCGTGTTGGTTCTCTCACCACCTGTCGCAGGCCCAGACTGACAGTTATGTCCTTCAGGACTCGGCCAGCTCGGTCAGTAGTGGTGCTACCAAGCCACTCTAGATGATGGACATTGAAGTCTCCCACTCAGGGTACACCCTGTGCCCTTGCTATGCTCAGTGCTTCTTCCAAGTGGTGTTCAACATGGAGGAGTACTGATTCAGCAGCTGAGGGAGGGCGGTTGGTGGTAATCAGCAGGAGGTTTCCTTGCCCATGCTTGACCTGAAGCCATGAGACTTCATGGGGTCCGGAGTCAATGTTGAGGACTCCCAGGGCCACTCCTTCCCGACTGTATACCACTGTGCCGCCACCCCTGGTGGGTCTGTCCTGCCAGTGGGACAGGACATACCCAGGGATGGTGATGGAGGAGTTTGGGACATTGGCTGAAAGGTATGATTTTGTGAGTATGACTGTCAGGCTGTTGCTTGACTAGTCTGTGGGACAGCTCTCCCAATTTTGGCACAAGTCCCCAGATGTTGGTGAGGAGGACTTTGCAGGGTTGACTGAGCTGGATGTGCCGTTGTCGTGTCCGTAGCCAGTGCCGAGGTTGATGCCGGGTGGTCCGTCCGGTTTCATTCTTATGTTTCGTAGCGGTTAGTTACAAGTGAGTGACTTGCTCGGCCATTTCAGAGGGTAGTTAAGAGTCAGCCACATTGCTGTGGGTCTGGAGTCACATGTGGGCCAGACCAAGTAAGGACGGCAGATTTCCTTCCCTAAAGGACAATATACTTAATGACTCCGCATCTGCAGCTCTCTGGGTTAGAGAATTGCAAAGATTCACAACCTTAAGTGAAGAAATTTCTCCTCATCTCTGTCCTAAATGGCTGACCCCTTATCCTGAGACTATGACCCCTAGTTCTAGACTCTCCAGCCAGGGGAAACAACCTCTCAGCATCTACCATGTCAAGCCTTTTAAGAATTTAATACGTTTCAATAAGATGTTTCTATGTTCAATGATTAAAATATCTTAAGAAATGTTGTTTGCATCAGTTTATTGCGAACTTGCGCTGTTAACTTAACCACTGCAAGGTTGAAGACAGAACAAAAGAAACTTGCGAGCTTTAAATTGTCGCGCGTGCGCACAATTTAAAAAAAAAAGTCAGAGACTTGTTCCAGTGCAGCCTCTGGTACATGCGTAATGCCAGTGAAGGACATGCAAGCATGATCTCTTCGTTGCTGCCTCCTGAACAGCGAGAATTACTAGAGACACTTTGTGGCAGGAAGTCGGTATAGTGCGATGTTACCGGCTGTAGCTTGATGTGAGAATCCAAGTGTTTGCTCACTATCTGGCAGAGAGGAAAGGGAGGGAGGGAGTGAGTGAGCTTTATCGTCGTCGCTGCTGCTGCAGTATGTGTTTGTGTGAGACCGTGCTCTAGAGTTTGTGCGCGCGGGGGGCACACAGAGACTCCAATTTTTTTGTATATATAAAAAAAGGTAAAGAAAATGAATACATGTTTTACCTTTTACAGTTTATACGCAGTCTGTCGGGTTTTCAGAAATAGAGCGACACCGGGTGAGGTAACTGGAGGGGAGGGAGACAGAATAAAAGGGAGAAAAATGAAGAAACACAAGTGCATAAAGTGAGGGAGCAGGCAGGCAGAGGGCGAGCGGCTCCAGCTCCTTTGTTCGAGCCCGAGCGAGCGTTAGAAGCCGAGCCCAGACGCTGCTGCTTCTTCTCGGGCTGCTCGTGCAGACAGATTGTGCGGCATCGTTAACCTGCATCATGGCTGCTACATTGGTGCTGTGATTTTCAATATATTTATATATATTTGTTTCTTTTTGGTGCTGTAAGCGCTCACCGACTTTAGTGGGAGCAAAGCTGCGTTTTAAATATTGAAATGACCAGCAGACTGTGTTTAGGTTTTGTTTTGCTTCTGTCCTTTCTGCCTTTCCATCCTCCTGCATTCAGGTTCACCGTGTCATTGAAGGGAGAAGGATTTTTTTTTGTCGACGGAAAGAAAAATGTATTTTTCTATAAACCGAGAGAAACAGCAATATAAATACGTTCGAAAGATTTTTTTAAAATCTCTTTGGTAGTATAACGGAATGTTAGACTAAGTCAGTAAGATTCAAGTCTTGTTTTTGGAACAGTTTATTGTGAAGTGCAGTTATATTCTAACGGCTGTAAATGTTGTATTCAATAGTCAAATCCAGGTTTAAATCTTTTGCATTTCTCAGACGTAACTGTTCAAAATATTTATATGCTTTTGGAAATAGCATTTCATGGTGCTTAACTGCAAATTACTAATACATTTAGAGCATGATGTCAGTCTGGAGGACATGGTGCATAGAGGAGAGGTAGCATCTGCACTGACTGTTTCTGCTGCCACACAAACTGACCCAAAACAGAATAAACTCCCACATAACATGGAAAACATATAAAGTCATTAAGGAATAATTTAAAGATTCAACTCTCAGTAGTTATATATTATGTACATGGCCTGTAGATGACTGAGCAGACTCGATGGACCAAAATGTCATTTTACTTTCCATACTTTGTTTTCTAATGTTGAATCATTTATGATCTGATACCAAAATTGTATATTTTATTTGAACAGGATAACAATGTATTATTGTTTAGGAATCAGATTTTTATTTAAATCTCTAGTGTATAAATGATCATACTAGGGAGAAATAGAATTGTTGACTGGGCAATAAGATTCAGAAGCCTCATAACAAAATGCTGTCATTGATGCAACATTGTTCACTTGCATAATCATATCAAACTGCACTTAATAAGCTTTTACATGTTCCAATTTCATACTTAATATGAATCCTTGTAGATACTTTTTGAAATGTCATTAATATGACATATAGATAATATTGAAATTCTATTTATTTTTTCAATTTCCTCCCTTCTGAAGGTACTAGCCCACTCAAGAATATGGTTTCGTGGGCATCGGCCACTTTGCGGTACATCACTTAAATAGTCACTCTTCATTTTTGAGGCTAGGTAAGGAGCATCACAGTCAAGCTCAATCCTTTTCGCACCTGGCATTTACATGTCTATTTTCCAATAATTGTAATTAGCAGTGGAAATTCTGACTTCTCTCTTCCCACCCCCCAGCCCAAAACTGTTTGGGCTAATTTTAATGTACCACCTGCTGATGGCGATCAGCTCACTTGCACATTGAGAATCAAATCTAGGATCTTCCTAGTCATGACATTGGATGGGGCTTTTACCTACTAAAGAAGGAATGTTCACTGCTTACATTCTCGGGATGTCCCAAAGTGCTTTACAACCAATGAAGTACTTTTGAAATGTAGTCACTGTTGTAAAGTAGGGAATCGCGACAAGCAATTTGCACACAGCAGATCCCATAGAAAACGATGTGATTAATGACCAAATAAGCTGTTTTAGTGATGTTGGTTGAGGGATAAATGTTATCCAGGATACCAGGAGAGCTCACCTGCTCTTCTTCAAATAGTGCCATGGGTTCTTTTATATCCACCCAAGAGGGCTGACATGGCCTCAGTTTAACATCTCATTTGAAAGAGGCACAATGCAGCACTCCTCAAAAATGCACTGGCGAATCAGTCTAGATTATTTGCTTAAGTCTCGAGTGGAAGTGAATGTGCTACCACTGAGCCAAAGCTGACATTAGGTTATCAGTGATGCACATTAAGAATTCTATTCTACTTCTATATTTAAGAACAGACTACAATTTATTCAGAATTTGTTTTTGGGTTGTATAAGTTACTTTCTTAAAAACTACTGATCCTAGTCTAACCAGCTTCTAGTATAGTCTGCTTATGTTTCTTTATAATTGTATTCTGGCTTGGGTGGATGAAGGCTATTACTTTGTCTTATATATTTATACAGCGTTATTCATGCCTCAAAGGTGTATCCAACTGATTTACAGTGTGGTGAGAACAAATGGATACTGAGGAGGAGGGAAGAACAAGTCAATGAAGTAAGGGAAGGGGCCAAAATAACAGAAATATTTTAAGAATGCTTTTGAAACCAGGAATGGAGGAGGCAAGATGGAAAGATTTCAGGAGGGAGTCAGAGGGCAGGAGTATGGTGGATGAATGAGCAGCCACCAATAGTGGAATGTAGAGGATGGTAAACAAGGATTTAGACCAGTGTCGGAGAAGGATGTGAGCAGGGGTATAGGGCTGAAAAATGGAGTACGATGGGGATGAGATTATAGAGGCAATTGAGGGCAAGGGCAAGGATTTTGAAATTGACATGCATCGTCACAGGGAGCAGTTGGGTTGATGGAATTGTGAAGCTATGACTGGATAAGAACATGATGAGTAGTGCTTTTTTTGATTAGTTGTAATTTATGGAGGGTGAAAGTGGTGACACCAGCTTGGGAAACATTAGAGAAATAGAACATGAGGTGACAAAGCCATTGTATAGAGTCTCCGCAGCAGTGATGGGTTGGCCATAGAGGCTAGTTCTAGCTTTAATGTTGACATGTTTAGTTCAAGATGGACAAATATGCTGTATTTGACTAGCTCCCTAAGGATGGCTGAATTTATTACCCATTTCACATCCTTTTTATATCTCATATATTCTGGAATTTGTAATTGTTATTTCTGACCAGTGTGTGGATTTCAGTGCCATTCAGTTAACACCTGCACCATAAATCCTCTTTCTGATTTGAATGCTGTTAAGGTCAGCTGCCTTCTAAAGGCCTGCAGACAGTGCAATGTTGCAAGTATATTGGGGTGAGTTCTGTCCCTTTTCTATGTCAGCAGTGATAACTTTGAATAGATCTTGCCTTGCACAGGTACTACCATTAGAGTCTGTGATGCTTTTCTTCCATTGGTGGAATCCAAAGATTTTGTGTAAATAGGTTGAACAAATAAAGCATGGAAATAATATGCTGCCTTTATTTCATGCTTCTGGATTGTTTGTCTGCAGCTGACTTTCTGTGCACCAGGCTGCATGGCCAAATTCCAGAGTTGGGTTGTTAAAGCTTTATACAGTCTGAGAAAAGTTCCATGGATGACTCCATGTTTCTTTCCAGAGAATTTGCAGTTGCCCCTGCTTGGCTGATCCGCGGTGGTGTCATCGATTGTCATTTTGCGAATGCCAGTCCTGTCTTAGTGGCAGCACTCTCGCCTCTGAGTCAGGAAGGCCATGGGTTCAAATCCCACTGGAGAGGTTTGAGCACATAACCTAGGCTGACACTTCAGTGCAGTACTGAGGGAGCGCTGCACTGTTAGAGGTGTCGTCTTTTGAATGAGACGTTAAACCAAGTTAAGTTACATCGACCTAATGTCTGCCCTGTTAGATGGATGTAAGGGATCCCATGGCACTGTTTGAAGAAGAGCAGACATTTTATCCCCAGTGTTCTGGCCAATAATTATCCCTGAACCAGCATCACTCTAACAGCTTATCTGGTCAGTATCACATTGTTGTGTGCAAATTGGCTGCTGTGTTTCCTACATTGTAACAGTAACTACACTTCAAAAGTACTTAATTGAATGTAAAATGTTTTGGAGTATCCTGAGATCGTGAAAGGCACTAAATAAATGCAAGTTCTTTCTTGTATCTCTGCCAATGTGTGGATTTGACAGCTCCGCATTTGCTCATAATCTGCCAGGCCTGACCTGGTAGCGCATGGTGGAACGTCAAACCTGATGTATTCACTGTTTCATTTGTCATTTCACATAGCTCAGGTTGACTCAGAATTGGTGGACTTCCCCTAAAACTTGTAAGCCAGATAAGGGAAAGTGTATTTTTTAAATTTAAAATGCAATAATTCAGAGACACTTTTCATTTTTTTTCTTTAGTAGAATTGTGGATCCTATGAAAATATCAGTGTTTCTTTGTACTCTTAATGGACACGCAATGAATTTGTGGAGGTACTTTGTATTTCAGGTAGACACTCATATTTCACTCTAATGTTCTAAATAACTTGGTGAAAAGGGACTGCATTGTGTTTGTTACTTTAAGAATCTGGCTTCGGTGTTGATGGGAAGAAGATTATCTAGATGTGCTTGCTGCTTGGGAACTCCTGTCTCCAGTGTGGAAGAGCTCAGTGAGCTACAACTTTCTGATTATATGCTCAGATTTCAACTAAAGAGCACTTGAATATTGTGCATGACCACCAACATGTTCACATACTGTGTAGACACTTTGTAAAGCAAAAACAAAGTCTACGGAAGCAAGTATGACTTTTTTATATTCTCTTTCCATTACCTGCTGTTGTAATGTGTTATTTTATTTTGTCTATTTTTCGGCCCTTTGCTCTTTCTCCCTTCCTCTCCCCCTCCACCCAAAAAAAGGAGGATGGGCTGATAGCCTGACTTGTTAGCTGAGACATTCTAATTCCTGACTTGTTAGCTGAGACATTCTAATTTAGGTCTCCTAGATGGAAATCCCAGTGGATTACCATACTATTGTGCTTCACTGCTTACAATCTGGTCGCAAAATGTTGAAACTGAAGTTTACTCATTGTCTGATATTCAAATGTACGACATCTAGTGTATTTACAAATTGTGGATGCATTAAAAAATGTTTATTCCATGGATCTCAGTTGCTTTTAAAACTTTATGTATGTACTCTGTGTTGACTACTTCTTAACTTCTGTAATGACTAATTGAAAAGTCAACATTTTCCTGTGATGTCTGAAGGCCATCTAAATAATGTAATTTAATGCTGCAGGCACGTTGGGGTATATTTTCTGCATTAGTAATCTGGGTGTGGAATCTAGTTCGATGGAAGGGAAGATTGGTCACAGAAGTTGATAACTTCTCAATTATCCACTCATTAAAATTAATATTGGAAAATTGGATGTCTGAACAATGTACCACATTGTCCAATCTGCTTTTCTGTGAAGTGAGGTTCAGCTGCAAACACTAACTCAATTTACCCCCATATTTTTGGTTTGCACCAGTATATGCAGGTTACTGAATTTGTTGGTTGGTATTGCCAGCTGAAGTGGGCCTTTGTGAAAGATTTTAAAATAAAAGATTTTAATATATGGAGTGAAAATACCATGAGGCAAAGCTTCTGTGTCCTGTGCATTTGACCAAAACAAGCAGAGGCTATCTATCTGACCACTTCCCAAACTGGGTTCAGTTGGTAACATTGCACGTACATTTTGAAAATCTGACTTTAGATTAACAATTTAAAAAAAGGATGCAACAAAATCTGTTTTTTAAATTTTGGGTCTACAATTGGCCACTTTTTTAGTTAAAAAGGAATTGGAGGCTAGGAGCTGCTGTGTTTTTTTTTTTTACATACAGTATTTTTCCCCACTGTAAGACCTTGCTTTGAACCCATTCTAGAGTTATGGTACAAGATTTGCTTCTCCCTGCTTACCAAAATGGGGCCTAAGCAAAATTGACAGTTTTACAAATACAGGAAACTCTTATCTGGCACTGACTGGACCGGCGTGGTGCCGGTTGATCAAAAAGTCCGGATTACAGAGAGGTATACTTACTAAGGTACGAGAGCCCTGTACACGGCCACAGATCCAGGCGTCCCTGTTGCATGGCAACAGGTGCAGGAACCCCGGTTACACGGCCACAGATCCAGGAACCCCAGTTACACGGCCACTAATATGAAGTAAAACTTACCTGAACCTACTCCTGAATTTTGCTGGTTAAGAGAGATTTCCGGTTATTTAGGTGCCGGTAAAAAGAGAGTTTCCTGTAATTACATAGAATTTTACAGCACAGAAACAGACTATTCAGACCAATAGGTCTATGGTGGTTATGCTCCGCACAAGCCTTTTCCCACCCTACTTCCTCTCACCCTATCAACATATCCTTCTATTCCTTTAAACCTGCTGTACTTGTCTAGCTTCCCCTTAAATGCATCCAGTTCCTTGTGTTGCAAACCCACAACAAAATTGTCCACAAAATGGCAAGGAGGCTATAAAGATGGCTGCTGTGGGAAATGGAAGAGTCAAGCTGGTGTGGTCGGAATAATGTCTTGAGGACTGGGTTAAGACATGTAGCCAGGAAGATCTTGCATTCTATTAAATGATCTCATCTGGCTGTGATTTGTCCCATGGTATGAGTTATATGATGAGATGTGCTTTGACATTTTCTGCAAGCTTAAGTAAGTTATTCAATAGCTGTTTCTTGAGCAACATAGTTTATAGATGCTTTATAACAGAGCAGAGGGATGACCTGGCTATTTCATGGATAAGTAAGGTCTTAACATGCAGGTAATAAAAGTTGAGTGGATTACAGGGATTTTGCAAATGGAATAAATTCAGTATTTCATTGTTCATTATTGCAAATTTTGTTGGGGCTACTGTTAAGCAATTTAGGTTGTATGTTTTGTTTTGAAGATATGTCAGTTTGAAAGAATTTTTCCTTTGGCCTGTGGAAGAAAGTGTTCAGGATTAGTTGCAGTGGGGTATGTCTGGTATTGACTTTGCTCATGGACTGTTGTATGTGTGTGTATGATCAGAGCCAATGAGACTAGTGTAATGGGTACACAGGCTATGTCGGACATAAATACAGACTAAAGGCCTTGCAAATTTGGGGGAATCCTTTTAGGGATTCAATTAGGGAGACATATAACATCCTTTGTAAGCAAAATCCAGAGTCCCACATGGTATGTTGCCTACCTGGTGAGGGACATCTCGAACCGGCTTGAAAGGATATTGGAAAGGGAGGGGGGACGATCCAGTCGTTGTGGTCCACGTCGGGGCTAAGAACATAGGGAAGAGTAGACAAGAGGTCCTGTTTGGAGAGTACCAGGAACGAGGAGCTAAATGAAAGAACAAGACCTCAAGGGTCATAATCTCTGGATTATTACCTGAACCATGTGCAAATTGGCAGATAAGCAGACTAGGGAGGTGAACATGTGGCTGAAGAAGTGGTGTGGGAAAGAGGGGTTCCATTTTTTAAATTTGTTTATGGGTTGTGGGCATCGCTGACAAGGCCAGCATTTATTGCCCATCCCTAATTGCCCTTGAAAAGGTGGTGGTGAGCCGACGTCTTGAACCGCTGCAGTCCGTGTGGTGAAGGTACTCCCACAGTGCTGTTAGGGAGGGAGTTCCAGGATTTTGACCCAGTTACGATGAAGGATCGGCGATATACTTCTAAGTCAGGATGGTGTGTGACTTGGAGGGGAACTTGGAGGTGGTGGTGTTCCCATGTGCCTGCTGCCCTTGTCCTACTAGGTGGAAGAGGTCACGGGTTTGGGAGATGCTGCCGAAAAAGCCTTGGCGAGTTGCTGCAGTGCATCTTGTAGATGGGGTACACTGCAGCCACGGTATGCCGGTGGTGGAGGGAGTGAATGTTTAAGGTGGTGGATGGAGTGCCAATCAAGCGGGCTGCTTTGTCCTGGATGGTGTCGAGCTTCTTGAGTGTTGTTGGAGCTGCACTCATCCAGGCAAGTGGAGAACATTCCACCACACTCCTTACTTGTGCCTTGTAGATGGTGGAAAGGCTTTGGGGAGTCAGGAGGTGAGACAGGTGCCGCAGAATACCTAGCCTCTGACCTGCTCTTGTTGCCGCAGTATTTATGTGGCTGGTCTAGTTAAGTTTCTGGTCAATGGTGACCCCCAGGATGTTGATAGTGGGGGATTAGGCAATGGTCGTGCCATTGAATGTCAAGGGGCGGTGGTTAGACTCTCGCTTGTTGGAGATCGTCATTGCCTGACACTTCTGTGGCGCGAATGTTACCTGCCACTTATCAGCCCAAGCCTGAACATCATCCAGGTCTTGTTGCATGCGGGCACGGACTGTTTCATTATCTGAGGAGTTGTGAATGGCGCTGAACACTGTGCAGTCATCAGCGAACATCCCTATTTCTCACCTTCTGTTGTGGGAAGATGGTTGGGCCTAGGACACTGCCCTGAGGAACTCCTGCAGCGATGTCCTGGGGCTGGAATGATTGACCTCCAACCACCACAACCATCTTCCTTTGTGCTAGGTATGACTCCAGCCAGTAGAGTGGTTTCCCCCCAATTTCCATTGACCAGTTTTACTAGGGCTCCTTGATGCCACACTCGGTCAAATGCTGACTTGATGTCAAGGGCAGTCACTGTCACCTCACCTCTGGAATTCAGCTCCTTTGTCCATGTTTGGACCAAGGCTGTAATGAGGTCAGGAGCCGGGTGGTCTTGGCGGAACCCAAACTGGGCATCACTGAGCAGGTTTTTGGTGAGTAAGTGCTGCTTGATAGCACTGTCGATGACCCCTTCCATCACTTTGCTGATGATTGAGAGTAGACTGATGGGGCACTGGCACCAGTTTTGGGACAGGAAGCAACTGTACAGTTGGGACGGGCTCCACCTGAACCGGGTTGGGACAAGGGTCCTGGTGGAAAGGATAAACAGGACGGTCACAAGGACTTTAAACTAGTAAATTTGGTTGGGGGGAGGGCTCAGGTGGAAAATGTAGTATAAATAATAGTTCAAAATAAAACAAAAGGGAAGAGAGGGTAGTGGAGATACTGGATGAGGTAAAAATTGATGAAGAGGTAGTAGAAAGGCTGGCTGTACTTAAAGTAGATAAGTCACCAGGACTGGATGGGATGCATCTTAGGCTGGGGTGGGGGGTGGTGCCAGAGGACTGGAGAATTGCAAATGTTACACTCTTGTTCAAAAAGGGTATAAAGATAAACCCAGCAACTACAAACCAGTCAGTTTAACCTCGGTAGTGGGGCAGCTTTTAGAAATGATAATCAGGGACAAAGTTATGTCACTTGGACAAGTGTGGTTTAATTAAGGAAAGCCAACACGGATTTGTTAAAGGCAAATGGTGTTTAACTAACTTGATCGAGTTTGTTGATGAGGGCAGTGTGGTTGACGTGTATATGGACTTCCAAAAGGCATTTGATAAGGTGCCACATTATAGACTTGCCAGCAAAGTTGAAGCTAATGGAATAAAAGGGACAGTGGCAGCATAGATACGAAATTGGCTAAGTGACAGGAAACAGAGTAGTGGTGGATGGTTGTTTTTTGGACTGGAGGAAGGTATACAGTGGTGTTCCCCAGGGGTCGGTACTCGGACCACTGCTTTTCTTGATATATATTAATGACTTGGACTTGGGAGTACAGGGCACAATTTCAAAATTTGCAGATGACACAAAACTTGGAAGTATAGTGAACAGTGAGGAGGATAGCGATAGACTTCAAGAGGACATAGACAGGCTGGTAAAATGGGCGGACATGTGGCAGATGAAATTTAACGCAGGAAAGTGCGAAGTAATACATTTTGGTAGAAAGAATGAGGAGAGGCAATATAAGTAAAGGGTATAATCCTAAAGCGGGTGTATGAACAGAGAGACCTGGGGGTATGTGCACAAATTGTTGAAGGTGGCAGGGTAGGTTGAGAAAGTGAGTAAAAAAGCTTACGGGATCCTGGGCTTCACAATTAGAAGGGTGGGCTCGATTTTCATTGGGTCGTTGAGGCGGGATTGGATGCGTGTGGGGGGTTAAAATCATGAAATCGGGGGGCACGAACCCATCCTGCCCCCAACCCGCCTCCATGCCAGTTTCAAAGGAAGCGGATACCCGACCTGTGCTGGGACCCGTCTCCCCGAGGCGGGAAGGGGGGATTAGTGCCAATTAACTGCCTGTTAACAGGTAGTTTTTAGCCTAATCCCTATTTTTATCCCTGAAGTGTGGGATTCCCAACGGCTCCAAACCACGCCAAGTTAGCGAGGCGGACCGTCGGGTTGAAGGGCTTGGAGGGTTCGAGATGTCCAGTGTTCAGGTGAGTGATGTGTGCATGAGTGCAGAAGTAAGTGTGTTTGATGTGTGTAAAGTGTTTAAATAAGTTTTACTTACCTTTGCTTACCTTTACAGCCTTCCTTCAGGTTTCGGGAGTCCCACATCTCGCCGGCACAGAAAGCAGAATGGCCACAAGCTGTCAAAAGTTGCAGCATTCAGCTTTCTGTTCTGGAGAGATCTCTAAATCAGCTTGAGAGGAATTAATTAACTTAGTGTACAGATTGTCAGTGACAGCTTCAAAGAGCTGTCAAATGCTGATATTTCATCTGTCAAAAGCTCTTGAGTTGGGTTGGCCACAACTCGATGGAGGCGGGACTACAACCCCAAAAGTTGTAGTCACGCCTCCAGTATCAAAATCCAGCCCAAAGAGTACAAAAGCAAGGAAGTTATGATGAATCTTTATAAAACACTGGTTCGGCCTCAACGGGAGTATTGTGTCCAATTCTGGGCACCACACTTTAGGAAGGATGTGAAGGCATTAGAGTGGGTGCAGAAAAGACTTACAAGAATGATTCCAGGAATGAGGGACATCAGTTACGTGGATAGACTGGAGCAGAGAAAATTGAGAGGAGATTTGATAGAGGTATTCAAAATCATGAGGGGTCTAGACAGAGCAGATAGAGAGAAACTGTTCCCATTGGCGGAAGGGTCGAGAACCAGAGGATACCGATTCAAGGTGATTGGCAAAAGAACCAAAGTCAACATGAGGACATTTTTTTTTACGCAGCATCTGGTTAGGATCTGGAATGCACTGCCTGAAAGGGTGGTGGAGACGGACTCAATCGTGGCTTTCAAAAGGGAATTGGGGAAGTACCTGGAAAAAGAAAAATTTGCAGGGCTGCGGGGAAAGGGCAGGGGAGTGGGACTAGCTCTTGCAGAGAGCCGGCATGGGCTGAATGGCCTCCTGTGCTGTAACCATTCTATGATTCTAAGAACAAATGTCTGCATTAAGAATCCAACCTAAATGACACAATACACAATCCAGTTATTTCTAAAATATTTTATACTTCGGAACAGGAGTAGGCCAGCCCCTCGAGCCTGTTCCACCATTAAATGAGATCATGGCTGATCTGCAACCTAACTCCATATACCTGCCTTTGCCACATATCCCTCAATACCTTTGGTTAACAAAAATCTATCTATCTCAGATTTAAAATTAACAATTGATCTAGCATCAATTGCTATTTGCAGAAGAGAGTTCCAAACGTCTACTACCGTTTGTGTGTAGAAGTGTTTCCTAATTTCACTCCTGAAAGGTCTGGCTCTAATTTTTAGACTATGGCCCCTAGTCCTAGACTCCCCAACCAGTGGAAATAGTTTCTCTCTCTACCCGATCTGTTCCCCTTAATATTTTGAAAACTTCGATCAAATCACCCCTTAACCTTCTAAATTCCAGGGGATACAACCCTAGTTTGTGTAATCTCTCCTTGTAACTTAACCCTTGGAGTCCAGGTATCATTCTGGTAAATCTACGCTGCACTCCCTCCAAGGCCAATATATCCTTCCTAAGGTGTGGTGCCCAGAACTGCTCACAGTACTGCAGGTGTGGTCTAACCAGGGCTTTGTATAGCTGTAGTATAACTTGTACCCCCTTGTACCCTAGTCCTCTAGATATAAAGCGCATTCCATTAGTCTTTTTGATTATTTTCTGTACCTGTTCATGACATTTTAATGATCTATGTATCTGGACCCCCAAGTCTCTTTGGACCACTACTGTTTTTAACTTTTCACCATTTAGAAAGTACCATGTTCTATCCTTTTTAGGTCCAAAGTGGATGACCTCACATTTGCCTTATTGGTCAGTACTTTACTTTAGACTTTTTTGGCCCTTTTTTTGATTCCTCCACCCAATACCTGCCTGAGTTAGTAGATAGGCAACCTGGAACGAGCTGCCAAAAGCAGCACAGGTTGATGCCTTACTATTTATTTCCTTTTCCTCCCTATGGAGGAAATAACCTGTTGCCTCCAGGTTTAGATTAGACAGTTCCCATGTCGACGATCCCAGGTGTAAACCTGCATCCTTCTTTTAATATTATTGCTGGTCGTGCAACAACGGTGCAGAATAAACATGTCTTGTTAAAATTGAGCCTGGTGGTTACTTGGAGCATAACAACTGGAGGAAATTATACTGGAGTACTCATAGTCAACAAGTTTACTATAGCCCAATGCTTGCTCCAGTAGTTAAACAAGGTACAACATTTAACAAGCAGGAGAAATGTTTGAGGGGAAACTTTGCTGCTGATTTTCTGTGTGGACATTTTGCTGATGTGTGACCTTATCAGTTTTGTTTCCATAATGTGTGGGGATCAAACAATATTTGACTTGTGATCTGTGAGTTTATCGTGTTCTGTTGTATGTAACAAGCTGGAAGGGTTATAGTGTAGTTTTCAGGGGCTGATGATTGGTATTTGGCTTCAGCTAATCTCCTTAAATTATAAGCATTCATGTTTGCTCTGATGACCCTTCCAATGTATCATCATTGCATCTATCTGTTGGATATTAATTTGTTCATAATTTAAAAAAAAAATAACTGATCTTATCAGGGCATGTGAATAAATCGGGCAATCAGTAATATGCTTTCACCAGGGCAACAGGCTTTGATAATAAATTGGCATAATAGCAGGTAGGATGTTGTCGAGCTAGTGTGGGCCTTTGGCTAGAGGAATAAACGTGATTAATGGGCAATGTACGTAAAACCCATTGGTATCAGTACATTATTTAGAAAGAAACTGTAGAAGCTATTGTGGTAGGGGAAATCTTTGTGAGGTGTGTAGTAGTTACTGTGATAGGGACAGCTTACAAATGAGTGATCTGGCAAATTTTGAAATGGCTAGAATTAATATATGGTCATGCCTACTGGTAACATGAAGGAATCAAAGATGAATTGTGCACTTTACTATATTTTTTCCATAGCAATTGATCTTCCGTAGCACTAATTAAAAAAAATATTACACTAAATATTGAATGTTATTTCTAATCATTTGCATTCTACTTCTTGTCCATATCAATTTTAAAAATCTTTAATATTTGGCTAATAATGCTCAGTTTACTTTTTGTACTTAATGTTATCCTCCTTTCATGGTTCACTTTATTCCATTAAAATATTGTGTAAAATTTAATTTATCTTTGTATTTAATGCATATTAAATTACGTACTTTTGAAAAAGCTGCTTTTAAATGAGATTTTATTAAAGCAATTGATGTATCCATTGTATTGTATGAATGAAGCCATTGGGAATCTGGGGCATGCATGGGTTTGGAAGGGACTATGAGACGGGAAGCTTGGAGTTGAGACTTGAGTTTTTGGAAAGAAATGTGGCAGCAGTAGGGTTCGTATGGGAAATGGCAGCTAATAGGGTCTGTGAAGTGGGAGAGCGGGAGCCTGCCAGGTCAGGGTTGAGATTGGGGAAGAGTTGCATTCTGAATGTTAGGATTTGTGTGGGATGGGAGGGAGAGAAGGAGCAGGAAAGTCCAGGTCCTAGGCCCATGCAAATGTTGTACTGGGGTTGTTTGGCTCAGAGTGCCAGGCCTTATTTGGGATATGAAGTTCAAGGTGGGGTGCGCCCAAGATCATGATCTACATGAGGCTTGTGGCATTACGTGCATTGTGCCATGTCTGGCAGGGTGCTGTGGGGGAAGTCGGAGCAATTTGGAGATGGGATGGCTAAGCTTATGGGTAAGTTATTGATTTTTTATTTGTTTAGTTTTGTTTAGGTGGATGGGGAATTGTGGCAAATTTTTATTGAAAAATCTGTTTTTGCTGCAATGTGATTGCAAGGAATTTATTGGTGAATGGTTTTGCGCATTTTCATTTGAGATAACAAGTAGAAAATAAGCAATTAGAAAACAAAATTTCAGACTGCATATACAATTACTTGCAATTGCGCAAGCGGCACAATAAAAATTGGGGGGGGATTCAAAATACAAACTACTGAGTAGGGAGATAAACTACAAGTCAAAAATGTCAAGGGGCTTAGGTAGACATCATACACGCTTTAGACATTCAGTAGCCTTGGGGTCAGCGTTGTGGAGTCTGAAAATTCCTCCTAGTAGATCAGCATGAAATGAGCAGCCATTTAATAGATGTGTGGCATCCTCAACTGCACCACAGCTACAAGTCCCCAGGTGTGGTCATTTGCTGCACACTTTACGACCCCACATCTAAAATGATTGAGCTTGCAGCAAAGATGGCATGGCAGCTCAAAGGCAGGCAGTCTCTCATCAGGCTGGATGATGAGCAAGGAGTTTCTTGCAGAGGGAGCAGCTTGTCCCTATTCTGTTCATAATGAGGCAGCATCTGCCGTGAAGTTGCTTGATCGCATGGTCCAGATTGGTCTTTTGTTCAGGAGTTGGTAGCACTGTGAAAAGTGGTAGTTGTGGCATCTCCTGGATTTTCCGAAAAGATTCTTTGCTGCAATATGACACCCTGATGTTAGGAGACTATATATTTGCGGGGACTGGTAGCCATTTGCTGTTTGTTGGTCTCATAGTCCCTGTTATTATTGTTTTATTTAAGTGTACAGCAACTGGTTTTGTGTGGGAAGAGTGTAACCACATGAACGCAATATTATCTGACTGACTAGCAGAGAGCTGTCACTGAAATGTGCAATGTTTGCACATTAGTTCCCCAAGTTGAGCTGGCAAGCTTATTTTGCTTGATTGATCTTCTGAGCTACCTTGGTGCTATGGTCCTTGTAGATAAGTGTGCATTATAGAGATACTCCTATATAAACTTTTTCTTTGTGCCAGCTGTTCTCCATCCAAGAAGGTGTTAAATTCTTGTGAAGCATTGGCATGATGAAGATGGAAGCATGAAAGCACTGTCTTTGACACTTTATGCAATAGTCACTGATGGCTGCCATGGCTTGATTCAAGTTGTCCTCAGTCTTTTTTTCCCCCAAGAGTGACCAGGCAAGCATCAGACCAATAAGAGCGCTAATGACCAAGTTCTTGCTCTTCCCACCTATGTAGGAAATGGTTTCCAACAGAAGGAGAAGGCATGGACTGTGTTTCTTGACTTGACAGCAGCATCTGATACCTCTAGCACAATAGCCTACTGATCAAGATGTCAAAGATGTTACCTCAATGGATTATTATGGCCACAGAAATGATGTTTTGTGACAGACTATTCCAAATAATTCTAGGCAATAAGCTGAGCACCTGGATAATCCAGAAGAATGGACCTCCTCATGGATCTGTTCTTGCTCCAATTTTTTTTCTAACATAGCTACAAATGATCTGTCTTCAACGATCTCCAGGTTATTCAAGTTTGCAGATAACATCTGCCGGGCTTTACGATATTACACATGCTTAACAGTGAGGAAGAACAAAAGAAACAAATATTTTTGACACACACAACTTGTACAAAAATATTTTTTACAAATTTGAAATGTACAGTATTTCAGTGTACCAAACAGTAAACATAGAATTTTGACCTAAACTTGTATAGATTTAAAAGGCAGTGTAACCCAGTTTAAAATCTGATGCTGATTTGTTTAATAGCATAAACTAACTGTTTCTGCAATGTTAAGATTTTCCCTTTGATTTGTGGTTGTTAGCTCCCTCTGAATCAACATTTCTGGTTGCGCAAGTATCCTGTTTGCCTACACTTTGGGTTAACTATTCGTCTTGAGACCTCTGTGAATTGAATATGTCCAACTACAACCTTGTCTGGAATGTGTGACATAAACCTATAAACGTTTTCATCATCGTTGCATGTCTGTATCTAGCTACCCAACGCATGGCCATTATTTCATTTCTTGGGATCAATATGCCCATGTCAGCTTGCCAGCGAACTGTATTGTCAGTTGTATGTGATCTGTAACCTCATCAAAGTTGACCTTTAAAGACCTATCTTCAAAGATACTGCTCTTGTATCAAAGGAATAATAAAGGGTATACAACAGAAGAAACATTTGTGTTCAGTTGTTTTTCGCAGTGGGCAATGTATGTTTGGATGCAAAAACTCTAAGCAGGTGGCTTACATATTACAACAAGAAACTACCATTTGCAGTTTGCCTGAAGAAGCTGGAAGAACAACGCACTCTTTAAACAGTTGCTTTAGTTATACATATTGTAAATTACTAATTTTATATCATATTTGTTCATATTTTTCCTCTCTCTCTAAATCATCAAATTGTTGGCAAATTTGATCAGTATGTTTTATCCAGTACAACTCGGGTCTGTTGTTTGACAACAAATTGTATTTATATAGTGCCTCTAATATAGTAAAACGGGCCAAGATGATTCAGAGGTGAAATCAGACAAAAATGGATGCCGAGCCAAAGGAGGAAATATTGGGAGGTGTGAACAAAAGCTTGCTCAGAGGTTTTAAAGTGGGCCTTAAAGGAGGAGAGGGAGGTGGAGAGCTGGAAGGGTTTAAGGAGATAATTGCAGATCATGGGGCTGGAAAGCAATGGTAGAGCAAAGTGGGGTTGGGTGGGGGGAGGGAGAGGTGGTGGTGGAATGCACAAAAGGCTGCAGTGAGAACAAGAAGGGATAATGCACCCACAATCACAGAAGATGTAATTTGTGAGTTTGGTTAGGGTCGTTTCAGTGATGTGGCAGGGACAGAAACCTGACTGGAGAGATTCAAGCATGGAGTTGTGGGTAGGATGGGCATAGATTTGGGAGGTGTTGGCACGTTCTGAAAACTATTGGGAGAGTAAAGGGATGTTCAAGATGTGGTACTTTGCAAGGACGGATGGGTTGAGGGTGGGTTTTTTGAAGAAGAGCATGATGGCAGTTTTGAAAGCAAGGGGGAACAGTACTTGAGAGGAAGTAATTTACAATGCCAGCTAGCATAGGGGCCAGGAAAGGAAGTTAGATGGTCAGCAGTATAGTGCAGTCAAGGGAGCAGGAGACGGGTCTTGATAACAAGGTGACGTTGGAGAGGATATGATGGGCGATAAATTGGAGAAAGACATGGTTTCCGGGCTAGGGCAGTGGGAGTCTGAGAGGAAGCAAGAGGAAAGGGAGAAGCAGCTGAATGAATGGTCTTGCTGATACAGAAGTTCATGAGCTCCTTTCACATGTTGGAGGTGAGGGCTGAGGGACTAAGGAGAAGGTTGGTAGCCAGTGTCCCAAACTTCTTCATCACCATCCCTGGGTATGTCCTGTCCCACCGGCACGACAGACCCACCAGGCGTGGTGGCATACAGTCAGGAAGTAGTGGCCCTGGGAGTCCTCAACATTGACTCCAGATCCCATGAAGTCTCATGGCTTCAGGTCAAGCATAGGCAAGGAAACCTCCTGCTGATTACCACCTACTGCCCTCCATCAGCTGTGGATCAGTACTCCTGTTGAACACCACTTGGAAGAAGAAGCACTGAGAGTAGCAAGGGCACAGAATGTACCCTGGGTGGGGGACTTTAATGTCCACCACCAAGAGTAGCTCAGTAGCACCACTACGGGCCGAGTCCTGAAGGACATAGCTGCCAGTCTGGGCGAGAGAACCAACACGAGGGAAAAACCTACTTGACCTCGTCCACACCAATCTACCTGTCGCAGATGCATCTGTCCATGACAGCATTGGTACCAGTAATCAACGCACAGTCATTGTGGAGACGAAGTCCCATCTTCACACAGGAAACCCTCCATCGTGTTGTGTGGCACCACCACCATGCTAAATGGGGTAGATTCAGAACAGATCTAGCAGCTCAAAACTAGGCATCCATGAGGCACTGTGGGCCATCAGCAGTAGCAGAATTGTAGTCCACCACAATCTGTAACCTCATGGCCAGGCATATCCCTCACTCTACCATTACCAACAAGCCAGGGGACCAACCCTGGTTAATTAAGGAGTGTAGATGAGCATGCCAGGAGTAGCACCAGGCATACCTAAAAATGTGGTGCCAACCTGGGGAAGCTGCAACACAGGATTACATGCATGCTAAAAAGCGGAAGCAGCATGCTATAGACAGGGCTAGTCGATCCCACAATCAACGGATCAGATCAAAGCGTTGGAGTCCTGCCACATCCAGTCGTGAATCGTGGTGGACCATTAAATAACTAACTGGAGGAAGAGGCGCCGTGAATATCCCCATCTTCAATGATGGCAGAGCCCAGCACATGAGTGCAAAAGACAAAGCTGAAACGTTTGCAACTATCTTCAGCCAGAAGTGGCGAGTGGATGATCCATATTGGCCTCCTCCTGAGCTTGTGCTCCAGAACTAGCCGCGCCTCTAGCCAAACTGTTCCAGTACAGCTATGACACTGGCATCTATCTGACAATGTGGAAAACTGCCCAGGCATGTCCTGGCACAAAAGCAGGACACATCCAATCCGGCCAATTACCGCCCCATCAGTCTACTCTTAATCATCAGCAAAGTGATGGAAGGTGTCGTCGACAGTGCTCTCAAGCAACACTTACTCACCAATAACCTGCTCACTGATGCCCAGTTTGGGTTCCGCCAGGACCACTCGGCTCCAGACCTCATTATAGCCTTGGTCCAAACATGGACAAAAGAGCTGAATTCCAGAGGTGAGAGTGACTGCTCTTGAGGCCACACTCGGTCAAATCCTGCCCTGACATCAAGGAGCCCTAGTAAAACTGAAGTCAATGGGAATTGGGGGGGGTGGGGGAATGTTCCACTGGCTGCAGTCATACCTAGCACAAACGAAGATGGTTGTGGTGGTTGGAGGTCAATCATCTCCGCCCCAGGACATTGTGCTGCAGGACTTTCTCAGGGCAGTGCCCTAGGCCCAACTATCTTCCCTCCATCATAAGGTCAGAAGTGGGGATGTTCGCTGCTGACTGCAGTGTTCAATGCCATTCGCAACGCCTCAGATAATGAAGCAGTCCATGCCTGCATCCAGCAAAACCTGGACGACATTCAGGCTTGGGCTGATAAGTGGCAGGTAACATTCATGCCACTCAAATGCCAGGCAATGACTGTCTCCAACAAGCGAGAGTCTAACCACCGCCCCTTGACATTCATCGGCATTACCATCGCCGAATACCCCACCATTAATATCCTGGGGATCACCATTGACCAGAAACTTAACTGGACCAGCCACATAAATACTGTGGCAACAAGAGCAGATCAGAGGCTGGGTATTCTGCAGTGAGTGTCTCACCACCTGACTCCCCAAAGCCTTTCCACCATCTACACGGCACAGGTAAGGATTGTGATGGAATACTCTCCACTTGCCTGGATGAGTGCAGCTCCAACAACACTCAAGAAGCTCGACACCATCCAGGACAAAGCCGTCCGCTTGAATGGCGCCCCATCTGCCACCTTAAACATTCACTCCCTCCACCAGCAGCGTACCGTGGCCGCAGTCAGTGTGTACCATCTACAAGATGCACTGCAGAAACTCACCAAAGCTTCTTCGGCAGCACCTCCCAAACCCGCGACCTCTTCCACCTAGAAGGACAAGGGCAGCAGGCGCATGGGAACACCACCTCCAAGTTCCCCTCCAAGTCACAAACCATCCTGACTTGGAAGTATATCGCCGATCCTTCATCGTCGCTGGGTCAAAATCCTGGCACTCCCTACCTAACAGCACTGTGGGAGTACCTTCACCACACGGACTGCAGCAGCGGTTCAAGAAGGTGGCTCACCGCCACCTTCTCAAGGGCAACTAGGGATGGGCAACAAATGCTTGCCTGCGATGCCCACATCCCATGAACGAATTAAAAAAAAGAGTACGCGAAGACCTGAAAGGAAACAAAATAATGCAAAATAATTTGGCCGAGTACTCCAACTTGAGAGTTTGTACACTACAAAAAGATTTACACAGGAAATGAGTGCAAAGCATTTTGAAGATTCAATTGCTGTCAAGAATTAAAATATTTCCCCATGTTAAACGACAAGCTCAGAACCGTAAAACAAAATAACAAATCAGCAGTTCTGCAGATACCTGGAAGAATGCATAGGATTTACGGAATAGCATGTAACACCTTGCACATGTTTATGTGCCTGATGCATGGGAGCGAAGCACTGATTAAAACACAAACTACACTGCACTGTGTGATGGTTGCACTTCAGTTATTTCTGCTTGGAGAATGGCATTAGTGGGTATATTGATCAAATCAACTAATCTGATTGACTTGGGTTGATGTGTAGTGAAAGCCTAACGTTGAGAGATGTGAAGCAGAACCAGCTCCTAATGGCCTGCTCATCAAGACTTCCTAAAAATGAAGACAAGAACTATGCATCTTGTAAATTGTTATAATGAGCAATGTGGATTAACAAGTTGATTTTAGGTATTGAAATTGTTCTATGTATGATTTATTTATATATGTGCATAGATATAAAAATAAGTCACAACCTAATGAGACACTTTTGACTTTGTGATGGGCAGCAAATATGGGGAATCCCACATAAGTTCCAGTGCTCTATTTAAAACAAGAAAAACTTGCATTTATATAGCACCTTTCCTGACCTTAGGATATCCTAAAGTGCTTTACAGCCAATTGAGTACTTTTCATGTAGTCAATGTTGTAGGAAAATTATTGCTGACTAGGATAATTTTTTTTTTGGAAAGGAGATGTTGGGATTTATTTTTGCATTGGTTAACAGTCCTATGGTTACTATACATGTACATGCTTATCCTAGGGTCCAATACCAACAAGTCACTGGTCTTTCATACACTGAATTTTGGAAGTTATTTTAACACAAGATACCTAGTGATAAGTAAATGTTGCAGTCTGTCCACGGTTAAAGTTAGCTGGTCACAGGTAGAAACCATTACTTTTAACAGTAATTTCTGAAGTGATTTACAAAAACACTTCTGACCTACATTTAATAAGTCAACAATTTCCAGACATTGATACCATCCAAACCAAACAAGCTTCAACCAATAGTGTTGTAAAATCTTAATAATCAAAAGCAGATTTTTTTCTTCTAGAGGCGACATTCAGTATCCTCATGTAAAAATCTGTATACAGATACAAAAGAGCAAAACCAAGTTCATTAAACCCCACACTGTGGGGAAACAGGATAGCAAGATCCATCTCTGTATTTTCAGTTCATTAGCCTGGTCGAGACTAACTCTTCATGGCAGAGAGTGAAATATGCAGCTTACAGATTGTGCTACTTACAGAAATTGTTTGGCTGATTAAATAAGAAAGCGGTGTCGATAAAAACAAATTATAGCATACAGTTGCTGAACATTTTCAAGCAAGAAATGTCTAAATTTTACTGGAACTGCTCAATGATTTTTATATTTGTACTTTGTTATTTAATGCATTCGTAATCTGACCTTGCTCAAAAGCATCACAAGAATGTTCTGTTATCTCTCACACATAGATACCATACCTTGCAGACCCTCTACTTTCACATCCTTATTCTGCACAGTCAACAGATAAGAGTAAAGACATTAGGTGATTGTAAGACATACAGCAAGACGTTCCTTAGTTAAAGAATGCTGACCCTTACATTCCACAAGCCAAGCTCACATTGTTACAAAAGTTCAGTAATTTTCCATTAAAATTCATAACGGCCCGTAATTTCTGATGGGAGGCATCCGCACGCAGGAAGCCTCCTATCGGAAAAAAATCTACGAACTTACCTGAGGGCTCCCGAGGTCCGTACCCTGGGCCTCTCCACAGTCAAAATGTGCAGGGCCCACGTATCCCAGGGGCGCATGCAGTTCGCAAGCGTCCCTGGGATCACATGGGCCATGGGGAGCCAATAGGAGAAGGGAATCTCTCCTCATACTTTTGACAGAGAAAACTGTCAAATATATGAATGGAGATCACCCCAAAAAGACACTAAAACATTAAATACATTTAAAAAAAAAAAAAAACATGTTTTTAAAATGAGTTAAAATTACATTAAATTAAATATATTAAACAAAAATGTAATTTTTTGAAAAAAACAATTTTACGGGACTAAAAATAAACTTACCTTTTTCAAAAGTAATTTTAAATTCTAAATGAGTGGGGGGAAAAAATATTTTGTTTTACTTTTTTCAACGCTTATGCTGGTAAAAGCAGGCGTAAGGCACTGGAAGTGCCCCGCATCCCTCTTGGGGCGCTGCAAGTCAATATCGCGGCGCTACGTGCTGCAACGCCATGCGCTGCAGCACGTTACGCTGCAGTATTGCAGGCCCTCCTCCCCTTCTTAAAGGGGAGGGGCCTTGCGTAGCGTGACCTGGGGCCTGGCTGGGCCCATGGGGATTGGGAGTGCCGGCAAAAGAGCCCAGCAGTCGAAGTGCCGGGCTCTTGGAGTGCAGCCGACACTCCGCCGCGGGGGGACCGTTCAGGTGGCCGGGTACGGAAGTGCGGGCAGGTGCTGGCAGGCGCTAGTTGCTTCTTAGGGTGCTAACGGGAGTCACAAAGCAACCCAATTTTCCCCCCTAGGGGCTCCTTGGTGCCACTGTCGGTCAAATGCTGCCTTGATGTCATTGTTGGCAGTCACTCTCATCGCCCCTCTAGAATTCAGCTCTTTGTCCATGTTTCAACCTAGGCTGTAATGAGGTCTGGAGCTGAGCGGTCCTGGTGGAATCCAAACTGAGCTTCGGTGAGCAGGTTATTGGTGAGTAAGTGCTGCTTTATGTCGATGACTCCTTCCATCGCTTTGCTGATGATTGAGAGTAGACTGATTGGGCAGTAATTGGTTGGGTTGGATTTGTCCTGCTTTTTGTGGACAGGCGATACCTGAGCAATTTTCCACATTGTCGGATAGATGCCAGTGTGTAGCTGTACTGGAACAGCTTGGCTAGAGGCGCGGCTAGTTCTGGAGCACAAGTCTTCAGCATGACAGCCGGGATGTTGTCGTGGCCCATAGCCTTTGCTGTATCCAGTGCGCTCAGCCGTTTCTTGATATCACGTGGAGTGAATTGAATTGGCTGAAGACTGGCTTCTGTGAAGGTGGGGACCTCGGGAGGAGGAGGAGGCTGAAAGGGATCATTCACTTGGCACTTCTGGCAAACGCTTCTGCTTTGTCTTTTGCACTCGCTTGCTGGGCTCCGCCATCATTGAGGATGGGGGTAATATTCTGGCGTGGGTGGAGGATTGGCTCTCTAACAGAAAGCAGAGAGTTGGGATAAATGGTTCGTTCTCAGATTGGCAACCAGTAACTAGTGGTGTTCCGCAGGGGTCAGTGCTGGGTTCCCAACTCTTTACAATCTATATTAACGATTTGGAGGAGGGGACCGAGTGTAACATATCAAAGTTTGCAGATGATACAAAGATGGGACGGAAAGTAGTGAGTGAGGAGGACATAAAAAACCTGCAAAGGGACATAGACAGGCTAAGTAAGTGGGCAGAGATTTGGCAGATGGAATACAATACTGGAAAGTGTGAGGTTATGCACTTTGGCAGGAAAAATCATAGAGCAAGTTATTATCTTAATGGCAAGAAACTGGAAAGTACTGTAGTACAAAGGGATCTGGGGGTCCTGGTGCACGAAACTCAAAAGGTTAGTATGCAGGTGCAGCAAGTGATCAAGAAGGCCAATGGAATGTTGGCTTTTATTGCTAGGGGGTTGGAATATAAAAACAGGGAGGTATTGCTGCAGTTGGACAAGGTATTGGTGAGGCCGCACCTGGAATACTGCATACAGTTTTGGTGTCCATACTTAAGAAAAGACATACTTGCTCTCGAGTCAGTACAAAGAAGGTTCACTCGGTTAATCCCGGGGATGAGGGGGTGGTCATATGAGGAGAGGTTGAGTAGATTGGGACTCTACTCATTGGAGTTCAGAAGAATGAGAGGCGATCTTATTGAAACATATAAGATTGTGAAGGGGCTTGATCGGGTGGATGCGGTGAGGATGTTCCCAATGATGGGTGAAACTAGAACTAGGGGGCATAATCTTAGAATAAGGGGCTGCTCTTTCAAAACTGAGATGAGGAGAAACTTCTTCACTCAGAGGGTGGTAGGTTTGTGGAATTTGCTGCCCCAGAAAGCTGTGGAAGCTACATCATTAAATAAATTTAAAACAGAAATAGATAGTTTCCTAGAAGTAAAGGGAATTAAGGGTTACGGGGAGCGGGCAGGAAATTGGACGTGAGTCTAGGTTTGGAATGGTCATGGCCCTGTGGGTAGTGGAGCGGGCCCAGGGGCCGTGTAGCCTTGTTCTGCTCCTACTGTGTTCTAATTCTGTTAGATTTCAGGTGATGGTTTTATTCCTGTTCCTGGCTGGGGTGGAGATCGCCTTTACAGAAGGTAAGTACTGTAGAAAATATAGGGACAGAGTGATCTCCTGGAAGAATTTCGATTGCCTAGATGGGTCGGAGAGGAATTTCCCAGATTTTTTTCTCCCAAATTGGCCATTGGGTCTTTATCTGGTTTTTCGCCTCTCCCGGGAGATCACATGGGTTCGGGTGGATGCAGAGTGATAGAAGATTTGAGGTTAGGATCAGATCAGCCATGATCTTATTGAATGGTGGAGCAGGCTCGAGGGGCCGATTGGCCTACTCCTGCTCCTATTTCTTATGTTCTTATGGGGATGTTCATGGAGCATCTTCCTGTTAGTCGTTTAATTGTCCACCTCCACCACCATTCATTTATGTAAATTGAAGGAAGGATGGCATTAGGAAGGGTTCAGATTACTTCTATAGTTTGAGGCCTTCTTAAGAGTGAACTATAGTAGTAAATTGTCCCTGTTGCTCTTTAAACTTCCTGGGTCTTGTCAGTGATTGCTTCTTGATTGGATTAGTAATGCTGCTGTTTCATTGGTCTAAATGGACTGATCAAGACACAGTCTTTTCTAATCCTCCAAGCTCTGGAAGTTTGATCCACTTCGCTGAGTCTTGTGCACAAGCTCCCAAAGGAACCAAGTGCTAGGTAGAAGCAGCTTGTGGACAGGATTTGGGCTGTGTAATGCATTCTGCCAGCGCAATTCACACTTCTAGAGCCATCCTTTGTTTCTTAACCTGTCTCATTACCATCTCCCTTGAATATTTCTTAATGTCTCTTTAATTCTGCCTCTTTAATTCTGCCTTTTTTCCTATCACAGACCTTCCCTTTTGTTCTTTCATCCCCTCCCCCATTTTCCAGCCCCTAAACTTGCTTTAAAATCTGTTCCATTTCCTGTCTTTTTCCCGTTCTGACGAAAGGTCATCGACCTGAAACGTTAACTCTGTTTCTCTCTTTACAGATGCTGCCTGACCTGCTGAGTGTCTCCAGCATTTTCTGTGTTTATTTCAGATTTCCAGCATCTGCAGTATTTTCTTTTTGTACTTCATATTGATTACCTAGCTTCAAGGAAAAACAGGCTAATCACTTGTGATTGTCCCATGAGGGGTCCTGCAAGCAAGACTTTCAGTTTCTCTGTGCTGAAAGGGCATCAGTGGATGGTTGAAAACTGCATTCGAGGAAAATAGCCTATGCTATTTTTTAATCCTACTAGAAGTGCAGAGAGTGGGTTTAAGTAATTGTAATGCATCTAGGCTGGACATATAATTTAGCCAGAAAAAGCAGCAAACCTGAGGATTGGGAGCAGTTTAGAATTCAGCAAAGGAGGACAAAGGGATTAATTAAGAGGGGGGAAAATAGATTGAGAGTAAGCTTGTAGGGAACATAAAAACTGACTAAAAGCTTCTATAGATACATGAGGAAAAAGATTGGTGAAGTCAAGTGTAGGTCCCTTGCAGTCAGAATCAGGGGAATTTATAATGGGGAACAAAGAAATGGCAGACCAATTAAATACATACTTTGGTTCTGTCTTCACAAAGGAGGACAGCAATAACTTCCCAGAGATGTCGGGGAACATAGGGTCTAATGAGAGGGAGGAACTGAATGAAATCAGTATTTGTAGGGAAATTGATGGGATTGAAGGCTGATAAATTCCCAGGGCCTGATAATCTACATCTTGGGGTACTTAAGGAAGTGGCCCTAGAAATAGTAGATGCATTGCTGGTCATCTTCCAAAATTCTATAGACTCTGGAACAGTTCCCACGGATTGGAGGATAGCTAATGTAACCCCACTATTTAAAAAAGGTGGTAGAGAGAAAACAGGGAATTATAGACCGGTAAGTCTGACATTGGTAGTGGGGAAAATGCTAGAGTCCATTATAAAAGATGTAATAGCAGAGCACTTGGAAAATAGTGACAGGATCGGACAAAGTCAACATGGATTTACAACAGGTAAATCATGCTTGACTAATCTACTGGAACTTTTTGAGGATGTAACTGGTAGAATAGATAAGGGAGAACCAGTGGATGTGGTGTATTTGGACTTTCAGAAGGCTTTCGATAAGGTCCCGCATAAGAGATTAGCGTGCAAAGTTAAAGCACAAGGGATTGGGGGTAAGGTACTGTCTTGGATAGAGAACTGGTTGGCAGACAGGAAGCAAAGATTTGGAATAAACGGATCTTTTTCCGAGTGGCAGGCAGTGACTAGTGGGGCACCGCAGGGATCGGTGCTAGGACCCCAGCTATTCACAATATATATAAATGATCTAGATGAGGGGACTAGATGTAATATCTCCAAGTTTGCAGACGACACAAAGCTGGGTGGCAATTTGTGCTCTGAGGAGGATGCAGAGAAATTCCAGTATGATTTGGACAGGTTGGGTGATTGGGCAGATGCATGGCAAATGCAGTATAATGTGGATAAATGCGAGGTTATCCACTTCGATGGCAAAAAGAGGAAGGCAGATTATTATCTGAATGGCAATAGATTGGGAGAAGGGGAAGTGCAACGAGACCTGGGTGCCCTTGTGCACCAGTCGCTGAAGGTAAGCATGCAGGTGCAGCAGGCGGTTAAGAAGGCAAATGGTACAGGAAACTTTGTGCTATCCGGCACCGACGGGACCGAGCTGTTGCCGTTCCCTCAAAACTGCTGGACACACCAGCGCTGATGTTGAAACATACGGAGATTTTCAGCTCCGTGTGAATCAACAAACCCTGTTGCTAAGCAACAGCTTCTAAACAGTCAGCAAGCATCTCTGTAGCGTCTCTAGCTGAAGCTGTTGCTTAGCTACAGACCTTGCAGAGCTCGACTGTTGAGAAAAAAGCAACGAAAAGAAAAAAAAACTAACAAAACGGCTCCTGATTTTTGCCGGTGGCTCGAGCTTGCCGGACATTTAGCCTCCGGATAACACAAAGTTTCCTGTGTGTTGGCCTTCATCAAATCAAATCAACTTTTATTGTCATTGTTAGTGCACAAGTGCAGTACAACAAAATGTAGGCTTGCGGCTCCCGAGAGTGTACATTTGGATTAAGACATTTAAACATTCAGCATACATTTGGCTTGTAGTATATTAACATAAACATAACCATAATAAAGTGCATTGGCAGATGTGCAGGCTTTAGAGTTTATTTGTGGAGTTCAGTAGGACGACAGC
This sequence comes from Somniosus microcephalus, assembly GCF_052327205.1. NCBI lineage: Eukaryota > Metazoa > Chordata > Chondrichthyes > Squaliformes > Somniosidae > Somniosus > Somniosus microcephalus. The sequence goes on along the minus strand of NC_140987.1, from coordinate 115,063,731 downwards.
CCTGGGAAAGAAGCTGTTCCTAAATCTGGTCGTACGGGTGCGAATGCATCTGTAGCGTCTCCCAGATGGCAGGAGGGCGAACAGACTGTGGCTGGGGTGGGTAGGGTCTTTGATGATGGCCCGTGACCTCTGTAGACAGCGTTTCTGGTATATGTGCTCTATGGTCGGTAGCCGGGTGCCGGTAATGCGTTGGGCAGTTTTGACTACCCGCTGCAGGGCTTTCCGGTCATAGTAGCTACAGCTGCCATACCATACTGTGATACAGTTTGTCAGGATGTTCTCTATAGTGCAGCAGTAAAAGTTAGAGAGGATCAGGGGTGACAGGTTACATCCCTTCAGCCTCCTTAGGAAATATAGGCGCTGCTGGGCCTTCTTCACCAGAGAGGAGGTATTGAGGGACCAGGAGAGGTCTTCCGTGATGTGGACTCCGAGGAATTTAAAGCTGTCCACCCTTTCCACCACAGCCCCATTGATGTGGATGGGTGTGTGAATTCCGCCTTTGGACTTCCTGAAGTCCACAATGATTTCTTTGGTCTTCTTGGTGTTAAGGGTCAGGTTGTTATCGGCGCACCACTTCACGGGATGCAGGACCTCCTCCCTGTAGGCTGACTCATCGTCGTTGTTGGTGATCTGGCCTACTACCGTGGTGCCATCCGCAAACTTGATGATGGTGTTGGAACCATTAACAGCCACACAGTCGTGGGTGAAGAGGATTTGAGTACAGGAGCAAGGATGTCTTGCTGCAGTTGTACAGGGCCTTGGTGAGACCACACCTTGAGTATTGTGTGCAGTTTTGGTCACCTTATCTGAGGAAGGATGTTCTTGCCACAGAGAGAGTGCAGCGAAGATTCACCAGACTGATACCTGGGATGGCAGGAATGACGTATGCAGGAAGGATGTTCCCGATGGTAGGGGAGTCCAGAACCAGGGGTCACAGTCTAAGGATAAGGTGTAAGCCATTTAGGACTGAGATGAGGAGGAATTTCTTCACCCAGAGAGTGGTGAACCTGTGGAATTCTCTACCACGCAAGGCAGTTGAGGCCAATTCATTAAATATATTCAAGACGGAGTTAGATATATTTCTTAAGGCTAAGGGGATCAAGGGATATGGGGAGAAAGCAGGGACAGGGTACTGAATTTGGATGATCAGCCATGATCTCATTAAATGGTGGAACAGGCTCGAGGGGCCGAATGCCCTACTCCTGCTCCTATCTTTTATGTTATGTAGGCTCTTTAGTGAATTACTGCTTTACCAGGCCATTTGTCAAGTTGGACTGGTGGGAGCACTCCACAAATTTTATGTTTCAAAGATAACAAGTAGTTGTTGGTTGGGCTTGAAACAAATTGCATGCAGCAAGGTCCCACAAACAGCAGTGAAGAAATTACTACATAATCTGTTTTTGTGATGTTGATTGAAAGACAAATCCTGGCCAGTACACCGAGAAAATTCCCCTGCTCTTCTTCGAATAGTGGCAAGCAATCTTTTACTTTCACCCAATAGGACAAATGGGTGCTCGCTTTAACATCGAATGCAAAAGACAGCATCACTGACAGTGTAGTAATTCCTCAGTACTGCACTGAAGATTTGGCTTAGATTATGTGCTAAAATTTCTGGAGTGGGGCTTGAGCCCACAACATTTTGACTGGTGAGAATGCTACCATTTAGCCAAGGCTGACAACAATCTGTTGTGATGAAATCGGAGGTTTCACTCCTGAGAGATGTATTTTTATTAGTGGTGTATGTATGGTATTGCTCATGGTGAGTTGGTGAATATGTTGTTTAATCCCATGTAATGTACAATATATTTCTGTATACTTATATGACTGATTAGTGGTGATCAAGTGAGTTAAATTATTTTTGTACACTGTATCATGAGATTGTTAGTAGTGCTTTCTGTTCCATTTTTATATGCATATCTTCATGAAAATCAATTGCCTTGATTATTATGTTTAAGTCATTAGTTCATTTTATCTCCTGCCTTTTTATAAACATCAGGATTACAGATGATGATGCTGGGGAAGATACTCTAGGATGCAAGTAGACATAAGGGAGATTCCAGATACTGTGTGTTGCAGTACAGGGGATGCTGTGTGGTTCGCTGGTTTTGGGAGAATAGTTCGGAGTGTGGGAGCACTGAGGGGGTAGTGGGGTGTGACAGAACAGAAGTTTGTCGGGTATGCAAGCATTGAAGAGGGGGATCTTCTGGCTGTGGGAGAGGGGTTCCAAAATGTGGGAGTGCTGCATCAGGGTGTGACAGTGTCAGATTGATGTTGTGGGTTGTGGCAGTGCTGGGAAAATGGTGCTGGGGTGAGATGTCAGGTCCTGGGCCTGGTAGGAGATGGAGTGCATTCTTCTAGTGTGGAAACACTTGGAAGGGTGAAGGGGTCCCTTGTCTGTTAGAGCGCTTGGGTGGGGGTGGGGAGGAGGTGGGTATATTCAGGTGTAGTAGTGGTGGCATAATAGTCAGGGTGTGGGAGCACTTGCATGATGGTGGTAAGGTGTGGAAATAATGGAAGAAAGGTTCTGAGGTCTGACAGTGATGTGTCAGGGTGGAATGGGGGTTCTGGGTTGTGTCGGTGCTAGGAGACAGTGGCATCTGTGCTCAGTGAGGGATGGGACCGGTAAGAGGGAGTGGGGAGTACCACTTCTCTCGACCCCTCCACTGTCTTTAAATTGTTAGATTGCTTGTCCGGCATCCAGTACTGGATGAGCAGAAATTTCCTCCAACTAAATATTGGGAAGACCGAAGCCATTGTCTTCAGGCCCTGCCACAAACTCTGTTCCCTAGTCACCGACTCCATCCCTCTCTCTAGCATCTGTCTGAGGCTGAACCAGACTGTTCACAACCTTGAAACCTGAAATGAGCTTCCGACCACATACCCGCGCCATAACTAAGACCGCCTATTTCCACCTCAGTAACATCGCCTGTCTCCGCCCCGCCTGAGCTCATCTGCTGCTGAAAACCTCATCCATGCCTTTGTTACCTCCAGACTTGACTATTTCAGCATACTCTGGCTGGCCTTCCACGTTCCACCCTATGTAAACTTGAGGTTATCCAAAACTCGGCTGCCCGTGTCCTAACTCGCACCAAGTTCCGTTCACCCATCACCCTTGTGCTCACTGACCTACTTTGGCTCCTGGTTAAGCAACACCTCGATTTTTAAAATTCTCATCCTTGTTTTCAAATCCCTCCATGGCCTCGCCCCTTCCTACCTCTGTAATCTCCTCCAGCCCCACAGCCCCCCCCCCCCCCCCGAGATATCTGCGCTCCTTTAATTCTGGCCTCTTGTGCATCCCTGATTTTAATCGCTCAACCATTGGTAGCCGTGCCTTCAGCTGCCAAGGCCCTTAGCTTTGGAATTCCCTGCCTAAACCTCTCCGCCTCTCTACATCTCTTTCCTCCTTTAAGACGCTCCTTAAAACTTACCAATCGTGCCCTAATTTCTCCTTATGTGGCTTGGTGTCAAATTTTGTTTTCTAACTCTCCTGTGCAGCACCTTTGGACGTTTTACTAAGCTAAAGACGCTATATAAATAGTTGTAGTAGTAGTAGTAGTAGTAGTAGTAGTATAGCTGCCTGGGTGGGAGTGGTGAGGAGCAGTAGAAGGGAAAAGGCATAAACACTGGGGATGAGATTGAGAGAGGGGGAAAGGGTGGGGAGAGGAACGAGGTGGAGGAGAATCTTTTGCTCTGTCCCCTAGAAGGCTTTAAAAAATAGTAACTGGCAATTTCAGTAGTGCACTAGAAAAGCTTCTTATTTAACAAGTAGACAGCATTTCTCCTACATTGTATGTGCAGTTTGCCGTTTAAATTATGCTACCATGAGGAACCCTTCTTGTGAATCCTGCCTGTACTTTAAGGAAAGGTATGTTTCTGGCTGTGACTGAGAACTGTCTTTAAGTTGGTTGCACATTTAGAAAATGGGCCAGAAAGCTATTCAAAGCACCTAACTAATTCAAAGCTGGTTCCTGGTCATGGCCGAGAATGTAGCATTTCCTAGCACGGGGGGTCTGTTGGTGGCGTGGAGTTAGGAGATACTGAACTTGAGTCTACTTCAGGTGGGTGGTGCTGAGGTGTAAGCCACCTCTTTTTCCTTGGAAGCAGAACTTAAAATGGGGAAGATTTAAAGGTTAGTACAGATCAATATAGTTTAAGTAGGCATGAAGAAGTAATTAATGGTTACTAAATAGGAAGTGTGTGCATGTGCAAGACTTCTAATGTATGCTAGTCGGACGTCGGACTCCTGTGGCGTTGCACACGGAGAGTCGAGACTGGGCGTAGTCATCTGGTGAAACAGGGTTAGTGCGCCTGGGATAATTGGACCAGGGCATGCAGACATAATTCAGATCTCATTTTAAAGTGATAATATCTGTCCTTATTTTTATATTATTATAAATTCTTGTGTCCACATTTATACTGGAAACTGCTTATGTCACCGTGTAGTTAGATCCTTCTGCTAGCGTTGGTGCTGCAGCAGCCTCCACGGGGCAGGGGGTAGCGGGGTGGGATGTTTAACTACAGCGTGACATGTTTACCTCGGTGGTTTCTATTATAAATGTGGGCATAGGGATTTATAATGGAAAAAGCAGGCAGTGCATTCATGCACAAGAATTTTAAATTATTGTAATTGATTACACATACCCTCAAAATGAAGCCCAAATGTTTCCTTGCAAAACTGACAGTAGTTGCAGAAGTTAAGTCTGATTCAAAATTCCAGCAAGCCTTTGATCCCAAGTTAACCAAATCATACATTTTTTTGGAAGGGCAAAGGATATTTTATATGCTAACTCTGTTTCTTGCCACTGAGATGGAGTTGTATTTACAATTGCTGTCTGGTGCTGGTGTCAGAGACAGACTGCCTTGATGGCTAGGAAATCTCAACTCTCCTCATTTTACTTAAGTGTTAAAAATGGTTAACCTTTTAATTTCTGACCCTGAGAAGAAATTGTTTGATCATTAAAGCGAAAGCGGTCTTTCAGCCCAGTTTCTCGGGGTTTAATATTTACTACCTCACATACTACTATGTGCGATGAAACTAACGGGGGCTAAGTGATGAATCATTTCCTATGTAACTTAGCCATCAGAGACACTTAAGTTCTTACTGGAAAGAACTCTCATCATCTTTCTGTTTCCATATTATTTTGCCCTAAATAAAGCTACAAAGCTTGTGTTCACTGATCTGGTATTGTGTTTTTATTCACTGTTGAAGTTGACGGTACCAGGATAATACATGAATATCCACCACATTCACCCATGAGTGATTAGCGGTTAATTGTTAAACTTGGATACACTATTGACTGTGAACAAGGACACAAGTTTAGATTCACATTGATCAATCTGCTTATGGAAATTACTGCTTGCTGTGAACAAGAGAGCAAGTGTTGGGGGAGGGGGGGGAGCCAAAACACTAATATTAATGTCTTTAAAGTGGTATTCCCCAGGGTTCAGTACTAGGATCACTGCTGTTTCTGATATACATTAATGACTTGGACTTGGGGGTACAGGGCACAATTTTGAAATTTACAGATGACACGAAACATGGAAGTGTAGTAAACATTGAGGAAGATAGTAATAGACTTAGAGGACATAAGACAGGCTGGTGGAATGGGTGGACACATGGCAGATGTAATTCAATGCAGAAAAGTATGAGGTGGTGCATTTTGGTAGGAGGAATGAGGAGAGACAATACAATATTCAATTCTGGCACCACACTTTGCGAAGGACATGAAGGCTTTGTAGAGGGTACAGAAGAGATTTACTAGAATGTTTCCAGCGATGAGGGATTACAGTTACAGGAATAGACTGGAGAAACTGGGGTTGTTCTCCTTAAAACAGAGAAGGCTAAGAGGAGATTTGAAAGAGATGTTTAAAATCATGAATGGTTTAGATAAAGTAAATAAAGAGAAACTTTCCAATGGCTGAAGGGTTCAATGAACCAGAGACGACATGAGGGAAAACTTTTTTACACGAGTGGTTAGGATTTGGAACCACTGCCTGATAGGGTGGTGGATACAGATTCAATCGTAGCCTTCAAAAGGGAATTGGATGAAAACTTAAGAGAAAATTTGCAGGGATGTGGGGAAAGGACCAGGGAATAGGACTAACTGGATTGCTCTTCAAAAGAGCCGGCGCAGTCTCGATGGGCGGAATGGCCTGCTGTACTATTCTATAAAATATTTGCTAGAAACCAGGTTTTAACTGCCTCAATAAAGGACATAGGTTCAGCTCTTCTCTCCTGTCTCTACCCTTCCTGTCATCCAGTCAAGCCACCTTTCTTTTCTCTTGGTTACTTTGCCTCCCCAATCCCTACCCCAATACATCATTGTTGCTCTGCCTTCCTACTCTCCTGCCGTCACCCCAGGCTTTAATCCTCCTTGGATAAGGCCACAGCTACCCTCTGTGCCTGTTTCGGCATTCTCCAAAGGGACCATCAAGGCACTCATTGCTGCCTCCTTACAAGCAACAACCCCAGCTGCCCCACCCTTTCTCTCTCTCTGACGATCCCACCCACAACATCTGCTAATTTTACCAACTTCCTGCCCGTCCCATTCACCACACCCACCACTGCTCCGTTGGACTCTACCAGTGGATCAACAATCACTGCCCCTTTCCACATTTCCCTCTAGAATGTCAGTTCACTTGTGAAAAAGGCCCTTGCCATCCATGACAATTGTGGACGATTGCATCGACATCATGGCTTTGATGAAAACTTGGTTTACGGGTGGCTGTGCTTTCCACCACCTGCTCCGCCCAAACCACCGCAGTGGTGGTGTGGCCCTTATCACTAAATCATACGTTGATCTCTCCCTCTCTGGTACCTCCTTTCGAGCAGCTCACCTTTTCCATCCTTATCGCCTCCTTTAAAATCCTCATTCTCTACCCTCTGCCTGACACTCCAGTGCAGTGCCGAGGGAGTGCTGCACTGTCGGAGGTGCCGTCTTTCGTTTGAGACGTTAAACCGAGGCCCCATCTGCTCTCAGGTGGACGTAAAAGATCTCGTGGCACTATTTCAAAGAAGAGCAGGGGAGTTATCCCCGGTGTCCTGGCCAATATTTCTCCCTCAACCAATATAACAAAAACAGATTATCTAGTCATTATCACATTGCTGTTAATGGGAGCTTGTTGTGCGCAAATTGGCTGCCACATTTCCCACATTACAACAGTGACTCCACTTCAAAAAAAGTACTTCACTGGCTGTAAAGCGCTTTGAGACATCTGGTAGTCGTGAAAGGTGCTATATAAATGCAAGTCTTTCTTTTCTCAAGCCCCACCCAAGCTTTTCATCCAGATATCATCCCCCCCCTTTTCTTGCTCAGTCTCTGCACTGAGGGGCTCTTCATCCTCAGTGATTTCAACCTCCATCTCAACTTACCTTGTCTTTTCTGCTCTGAGCTACCAATCTCCTGCTCTTCCTTAACTCTTACCCATATAGAGGGCCACCCCTGACCTTGTCATCTCACGTGACCCCTCTACTCCCATGGTTTTGAACACCAAAACAACTATATCCGACCACTTCCTTGTATCCCTCACCACCACCCATTCACCTTCCTCCTTCCAACCCCATTTCCCTTTTCATCTGCCCTGAGAATAAATTCTCCAAGTCACTTACAAGTGCACTTTCAAACTCCTTTTGGCTCTCCATTTGCCATGACACTTCTACACAACACTGCTCAACACACCCTCACCTCCACCTTTGATACCCTTATACTCTTCCCCCTGGTGTGGTCCTGATTTTTGCTCCCTCAAGTACAAGGGGGCAGTTTTGAGTATATCTGCTACAGAATTGGTTTAGCTATCCATTGCCAGATCTGGCTGGGCCACATCAAGTAATTGCCCTCCTCTACCAAAACCACACATCATTCCAGGATCATCCTGGAGAGCAAATATACCCTCCCCCTCGCCCCCCGGCTTCTTTTATCCACTACCAATAGTCTCTTTTTTAAATCCGCCTCTCTTGCAATTTCCACCTTCACCCTCAAAAGCAAGTGTGAGGAGCTAATGGACTTCTTTGTCACTAAGGTTGAGACCATCCATTCTGCTGCTACCCCTCCCTTTCCTTACCCAGCAAGCCAAACCTCCTCTCGAGCTCTAGCCCTGAACTTGTATCTCTCCTCATCTTGATCCCATTCCCACTAAACTGTTGACCATCCAGCTTCCTTTCCTGGCCCCTATGCAAGTTGATATTGTACTGTCCCCTTCCCTTTCAAACCCCATCATCACCTCCCCCCTCAAAAAACCAATCGTCAACCCCTCTGTCGTTGCAAACTACTTTTTCCTCTCCAAAGTGTGTGAGTTTGCTTTTGCTTCCCAAATCCATGCTCATATATGTGTCCTGGCCAATATCTATCCCTCAACATAATTAAAACAGATTATCTGGTCACTATCACATTCCTTTTTGTGGGGAGTTACTGTGCGTTTCCTACATTACAACAGTGACTACACTTCAAAAAGTACTTCATTGGCTGTAAAGCACTTTGGGACGTCCGGCTGTCATAAAAGGCGCTATATATATATGCAAGTTTTTCTTTTCTTTGTCCTGTGAAGTGTGTGATTTACAAGAAATAACTAAACCTGCACCATTTAACTTTTTGTCTCCTAATTTTCCAGTTACTGAGATGATGCTGAATGTCTTGCTTGTTGTCATTGTGTACGATGGATATAGACCATGGCAAGTGATATCCAGGTAGTGGAGTAGAATGAGTAAAGGAATATATCATTCCACAGATATACTCAGTTGTTGCCGATCATTTGGAAATTTGATTGAAATTGTCCTTGTAGTGCAATCATTTGAAAGGAATATCAACAACACAAAGCCACATTCTTTGTTTCTCTAACATTAGGCAGAAGGAAGTCCTCGTCAGCGTGGCAAGGAAACTTGTTATAATTCTTGGAGACAGTTGGCGAGAGGCGATTTACTCCTTTTTAAGTGAATCTCCTAGATTTTGAAAAGGAAAGTTAATTATAAGTGACCAGATGGGTTGGTATCTGGTTTCAAGGCCATAATTTCAGTAAGTTAAATCAGAGTGCACTTGATTACTCCTCTCTCTTTAGAAATATTCTTTACTTGCAAATTGGATTGAAATAAACATTAATCTCTCTTATACTATCCTTGTATTACATGGTGTTCAAAATGAACTGGTTCTACAATACGTTCGGCTTCCTGTCATGTGGAATCTTCCCTGTTTTTGTTTCAAGGCAGATTCTATTAAATTGAACAAAGACAAAATTATATATCTGTGCAATCCGGTGCAATTGTTGAATTAAGATTTGCCACTGGACCTTCTCAGTGACCAGGAAAGTCTTGTACAGGCCACCAATCAGGAAATCGTGCTGCTATGGGGAGGCTGAGTGCTTCATCTGTTGATGACCAGAAAAATCTGGGCAATCATCCCCAACAGTCAAATCTGGATTAGATTCTACTACTGTTTTTGTTGTATCATAATAACCCTCTGTTTTTTAAAAAAACAAAAAAAACAATTGTAACCTCTCTTTCGGTGATCTCTAGTTACTGACTCATTGACCAGTGAAAATGTTTTCTTCCTTTTTATCTTGGTTGCGTTCAAAATTATGAAGGGTTTCACTATCGGGCCTCCTTTTAACATCCCTGGTTTCTCTAGTTTTTCCTTACAACTAACATAGCTCATCCTTAATCACCACTGTAGCCTCTCCATCGCCTTAATCAAAGCTGGACACAATATTCTAAATGTGACCTAAAGAAAGAACTTGCATTATATAATGCCATTCACAACCTCTGGATGTCTCAAAATGCTTTTCAGCCAATTAATTACTTTTGAAGTGTAATCACTTTTTTAGGCAAACACACTGCACGATCCGACAAATGGGAATAAGATGAATGGCCAATTAATTGGTGTTCGACAGGATATTAGAATAGCACTATTTCAAAGAATAGCGTGCTCTTTTCAAAAAAAAAAAAAAAAAGGTGCTATGGCATCATTTTACATCCACTTAAACATGCATATGGAGCCTTGATGTAACGTTTCATCTACTACCTCTGACCTTACAGCACTTCCTGAGTACCGCAGTTAAGTGTCAGCCTAGATTATATACTCAAGTCCTGGAGTGGGCTTAAACCCACAACCTTCTGACCCCAGGTTTGTTTCTTATCATTCACTACTGTACCCACAATATAAACACCATACAAGAAAGTTGGAGTGAATGGCAAATGTATAAACCGTTATACACTCTGCTTAACAAAGGAATATAACAGGTCCTCCAGCATTAATTTTATGATTAATATGACAATTTATATGAGGAACTGAAACAATGCAAACCCAAGAGAATTCTACAGGAAGTTTTGCTGCACGTAGTTTGTAGGAAGGGATAATGATGTATAAGAAGAGTGAGTTTTCAAGGATGTTTCAGAATTTACAAATGTTCGAGGCAAGTTTTTTTAAATTAATTAACGGGATGTGGGCGTCGCTGCCAAGGCCAGCACTTCTTGCCCTTGAGAAGGTGGTGGTGAGCCGCCGCCTTGAACCATTGTTCAAGTGTCATTTGTATAGATGTAAAAATGCTTAACTGTCTTACAGCTAAGAGGGTGTGGTGGATACTCCCATCATCATAAAACGTCTTTCCAAACAGAAAAGTAAAACTAATGTGTATGCCATCATAATGATGCATACAGAGTTACAAGATGGGAAAGAGAATTGTTAAACTCTTAACTTAAAAAGAACTAGAAATAGGGGCACAATTTATGGTACAGATATACAAATAATACTCAACACCGATCAGGTTACTAAGTTACACATGGCAATCATCCCCAACAGTCAGTAAATACCATGGGAGGCCTTTTTGTCACTGAAGCATGGATATCTAGACAGTATGAATTTGTAAAAGACAAGTTATGTCTGACAACTTTAATAGTGTTCTTTGAGGAAATAATGGAGTGTATTCATAAAAGAGATGCAATGGATAGGCAGTATAAAAAGTGTGCGATAAGGTGTTGCATAGGAAGCTTGATTAAAATGGTATTAACAGAAATTTGGCACCGAAAAAGAGCTATCCAGCCTAATTCCACTTTCCAGCTCTTGGTCCATTGCCTTGTAGGTTACGGCACTTCAAGTGCATATCCAAGTACTTTTTGAATGTGATGAGCGTTTCCTTTCAGGCAGTGAGTTCCAGACCCCAACCACCCTCTGGGTGAGAAAAGTTCTCCTCAACTCCCTTCTAATCCTTCTACCAATTACTTTAAATCTGTGGTCCCTGGTTATTGACCTGTCTGCTAGGGAAAACTTTCCATACCTCGGGAGCCTACTGTCGACAAGGGCAGACGTTGATGACGAAGTCCAACTCCGCCTTCAGTGTGCCAGTGCAGCCTTTGGTCGCCTGAGCAAGAGAGTGTTTGAAGACCAGGACCTCAAACCCGGCACTAAGCTCATGGTCTACAGGGCAGCAGTGATACCTGCCCTGCTGTATGCCTCAGAGACATGGACCATGTACAGCGGGCACCTCAAAGCACTGGAGAGGTACCACCAACGCTGCCTCCGCAAGATCCTGCAAATCCATTGGCAGGATAGGCGCACCAACGCCTGTTCTTGCTCAGGCCAACATCCCCAGCATTGAAGATCTGACCACGCTCAATCAGCTCCGATAGACGGGTCACATTGTCCGCATGCCCCATACGAGACTCCCAAAACAAGCGCTCTACTCGGAGCTCCGGCATAGCAAGAGAGCCCCAGGTGGGCAGAGGAAATGCTTCAAGGACACCCTCAAAACCTCCTTGAAAAAGTATAACATCCCCACCGAGACCTGGGAATCCCTGGCCCAAGACCGCACAAAGTGGAGGAGAAGCATCCAGGAAGGCGCCGAACACCTCGAGTCTCTTTGCCGGGAGCAAGCGGAAGCCAAGCGCAAGCAGCGCAAGGAGCGCACGTCAACCCAAGCACCCCACCCACCGTCTGCCCCACCTGTGATAGAGCCTGTAGGTCCCGCATTGGATTCATCAGTCACCTGCGAACTCATTTTTAATGTGGAAGCAAGTCATCCTCGGTTCCGAGGGACTGCCTAAGAGAAGAGAGAGGGAAAATAGGTCCTTCCTATCCACTCTATCTTGGCCCTTCATAATTTGATACACCTCAATTAAATCTCTCCTCAGCCTCTGTTCCAAAGAAAACAACCCCAGCTTATCCAATCTTTCCCCATAGCTAAAATTCTCCAGTTCTGGCAACATCCTCGTAAATCTCCTCTGTACCCTTTCTAGTGCAATCACATCTTTTGGTGACCAGAACTGTACACAGTACTTTATCTGTGGCCTAACTAGTATTTTATACAGTTCAAGCATAACCTCCCTGCTCTTGCATTCTATGCCTCGACAAATAAAGGAAAGTATCCCGTATGCCTTCTTAACCACCTTATCTACCTGTCCTGCTACCTTCAGCAATTTGTGGACATGCACTCCAAGGTCCCTCTATTCCTCTATACTTAGTATCCTTCCATTTATCATGTATTCCCTTGCCTTGTTAGCCCTCCCCAACTGCATTACCTCACACTTCTTCATTTGCCACTTTTCTGCCCACCTGACCAGTCCATTGATATCTTCCTGCAGTCTATAGCTTTCTTCCTCACTATCAACCACACGGCCAATTTTTGTATCATCTGCAAACTTCTTAATCATGCCCCCTACATGGAAGTCTAAATCATTGATGTATACCACAAAAAGCAAGGGACCTAGTACTGAGCCCTGAGGAACCCCACTGGAAGCAGCTTCCCAGTCACAAAACCAACATCGGCCATTACCCTTTGCTTCCCGCCACTGAGCCAATTTTGGATCCAACTTGCCACTTTCCCTTGGATCCCATGGGCTTTTACCTTTCTGACCAGTCTGCCATGTGGGATCTTGTCAAAATCCTTGCTAAAATCCACGTCGACTACATCAACTCATCAACCCTCCTTGTTACCTCCTCAAAAAAATTAAATCAAGTTAGTCAGACACGACCTTCCCTTAACAAATCCATGCTGACTGTCCCTGATTAATCCATGCCTTTCTAAATGACGAGTAATACTGTCCCTCAGAATTTTTTCCAACAATTTACCCATCACCGAGGTTAGACTGACTGGCCTGTAATTACTTGGTCTATCCCTTTCTCCCTTTTTAAACAATACAGCGTTAGCAGTCCGCCAGAGAGGATTGAAAAATGATGGGCAGAGCCTCCACTATTTCCTCCCTTGCTTCTCTTAACAGCCTGGGATACATTTCATCTGGGCCTGGCGATTTATCTACTATCAAAGATGCTAAGACTCTTAATACTTCCTCTCTCACTATGTTTATCTCATCTAATATTTCACACTCCTCCTCCTTAACTACAATGTTTGCATCGTCCCTCTCTTTTGTGAAGACAGGTGCAAAGTATTCATTAAGAACCATACCCACATCTTCCGCCTCCACACACCAGCTTCCTTTTTGGTCTCTAATAGGCCCTGCTATTTCTTTAGTTACCCTCTTGCTTTTTAAAGTTGATAGGCGAGTGGGGCTTGGTGCAGATAGGATACATGCAACAGAGTTTTTGATGAGCTGAAGTTTATGGAAGATGGGAAGCCAGCCAGATGAGCATTGGCATAGTCGAATCTGGAGGGGATTCCCGTGCAGGGCTAGGAAGGGAAGGCATTACTTGGGATACTCTGGCTACAATTGATTAGATAAGAGTGGAACCATGTGGGGCACAGTCGACCACACCATCCTCTTGCAACATCTCTCTTCACTGAGCTGGACAACAGAGTCACACACCATCCTGACGTGGAAGTATATCACCGTTCCTTCATTGTCGCTGGGTCAAAATCCTGGAACTCCCTCCCTAACCGCACTGTGGAGTACCTTCACCACACGGACTGCAGCAGTTCAAGAAGGCGTCTCACCACCACCACCTTATCGAGGGCAACTAGGGATGGGCAATAAATGCTGGCCTTGCCAGTGACGGCCACATCCCATGAACAAATAAAAAAAAGAGAGCTGTTGCAAGAGGATGGTGTGGTCAACTGTATCAAAAGCTGCAGATATGTTGAGTAGGGTTAGTGCATCACTGTCACAGAGGATGTCATTTGTGACGCTTTTGTTATATGGCAGGGAGGGAAACCTGATTTTAAGGTAATCAAGCCATAAAGCTTCTAACTTTATACCATGAAGGCTTGTTTACAAACTTGCTGGGGTCGTAAAGCCATTTTGAAGACTCTGGTCCATGGAATGTGCACATAATGAGTCGTAAACATAACACATTTCCATATGTTTATGAGACATCTTAATGGATAGGCGAGGTTGCATAAATGTTACATTGCTAACACACTTCGACTCTGCGCTATTTGATCGACTGGCTATCTAATGCTGTTAACTTCTCAGCTATCTAGGGATTTAACCCTAAAATAACCTCACCAATTGTAACAAACGCAAACTCTGGTCGCTGCTATGATAAATACTCGGTGTCCGTTAATGTTGATTTACAGTGATACACTGAATTGGCAGTGTAATCTCTGGTACTTTAACTGTCCTTTAATTGTTGCTATTCAAATTGTTAGGAATCTCTGACTACATTCACTTGTATACTAGCTCCACTTGTGCAGTTAAGCAACCATGAGAAAAGTTACACAAATGCAAGGAAAAGTAGAAATCCAGTGGACTGGGAGAATTATAAAAAAAAACTTGGATACAAAGAAAGTAGTAAGAGGTGCAAAAAGGAAGTATGACCAAAAATTTGCAAGCGATAACAAAGTGAACAGTGAAAGTTTTTATAAATATATTAAGAGAGAGTGGTAAGGGGGGGGGCACTAAAAACAGATGCAGGTGATGCTACAATGGATAATAAGGGAATGGAAGACTTGTTAAATGAATACCTTGTATCCATTTTCACAGTGGAGGAAGAAGGCAAAATACAAGGGGTACAAGAGAACCTAAAAATAAGTCAAGGGGAAGAACTTAATGGCCTAGAAATTCGGTTGGTTGCGCCAGCGATTAGCGCCTAAAGAGCCCGAGATTTGGGGCGTTACCCAATTTTCAGCCGAGCGTAGTGAACCTAGCGCATCCTGCCATATTGAGTAGCCTGTTAGTGCCGGCGTTAAGTCTTTGCGCCCGCTTGCGGGCGCAGCCAGATAATGACGTCATTTCATTGTGCAACGCTTTTTGGCGCCCCGTTCCGGAAATTCAGTGGCGCCCTCCTCCGTTCCGCCTGGCGCTATTAGTGACAGTTGGATGGAACGTTACCAGGTCCTTCTTGGACTCGGGGGACGCTCTTTAAAGGGGACAGCACTAGTATAAAACCGGCAGCCATTTGGCCTGGCCATACTGCTCGCTGCTGGAGAGAGTTGCAGACCTTCAGTTACACAGACTTGTTCTTATTGAGCCAGGGGAGCCTTGGGACCTTCAACCCTGTCCAGAACAGTTGGATCCAGAAAGCTGACTGCGTCTTACTCGTCGGCCAGAATAATGGGAGCTGCTTTGGAGGGGAACGTCATCCTGGCTGAACAACTGGCAAGGGCACAGAGACGGAGGGAGCGAGGTCCGGAATTGGCCAGAAGGAGGAGGGCCAATGGACGTCGCCAAATCCGACCATACGCTGCCAAGGTTTTCAGGCAGCAGGTCTCCTACCTTACCATGTCAGAGGAGCAGTGTCTGCGAAGGCTCAGATTTGGTAAGGATGTTGTCACTGAGCTGTGCCACCTGCTTGTTGGGGCTCTGCAGCCGCGGATACGGTGCAGGACCTCTGTCGGTGGCCGTGAAAGTCACTTGCGCTCAACTTTTACGCCAGCGGATCGTTTCAGGCAGCAGCTGGGGACATATCAAATATCTCTCAATTTGCGGTGCATTGCTGCATCCGCCAAGTTACAGCTGCCCTCTACAAAAGGAGGCGCGAATTAATCACCTTCCCTGTGACCCTGGAGAAGCGGGGGAGCGCGCACAGGGCTTCGCGGCTATTGCGGACTTCCCCATGGTGCAGGGGGCCATTGATTGTACACACGTGGCTTTGCGGGCGCCATTACAGAATCCGGAGGAGTTCCATAACCGAAAGGGGTTCCACTCCCTTAATGTGCAGCTGGTCTGTGATCACCGGCAGATGATCATGGTGGTGAACGCACAATTCCCTGGCAGCAGCCATGACGCCTTCATCCTGCGGCAGACCTCAGTGGCTGACCTTTTTGAGGCCCCGGCTCACCCACGAGGCTGGCTTCTGGGCGACAAGGGCTATCCTCTCTGCCCATGGCTCATGACCCCGCTCCGTTTGCCCAGCACACCGGCAGAAGAGCATTACAACAACAGCCATCAGGCCACCAGGAACATTGTGGAGCACACAATTGGTGTGCTGAAGCAGCGTTTCCGTTGTCTAGACCATTCGGGGGGCGCCCAACAGTACTCGCCGGAGCATGTGGCGCACATCGTTGTTGTCTGCTGCATGCTCCACAACCTGGCCATTCGACGCACCCAGCCAATGCCAGCCGACCCTCAAGGTCCAGCAGAGCAGGTGGACGAGGAGGAGGAGGAGGAGGAGGAGCATGCGGGCGAGGAGGATCAGGAGGAGGAGGAGGAGGAAGATGGGAGGGCTCCAGAAACTGGAAGGGCCGTTCGTCAGAGGCTCATAAGGACTCGGTTCTAGTCCCCTCGGACGGAATGGTGGCTGTGATTCGAACAGCGCCCTCCGGTTCGCTGTAAGCCTATGAAGGCCTCGATGATTGTAAATAGTGTACAGCTCGATTGTAAATAAAAAGTTTTCTTTATTTTCAAACAAGTGCTTCCTTCCAACATGACAACGTAATGGTAACAGAAATCATAACTAACAAACTAACAGATAACTGTCTGGCAACCCGGCGAAACTAACCAAACCATAACAAACACAGCAGGTGTGGACGGCCTTAAATCCGGAAAAAGAGACGTCTTAGCACCTCCCTCTACTGGTGACCCCTTGATGGAGACCGACTCCTCTTACGAGGTCGGCCCCTTCCCTCCCTGCAAGTCCTCCGTAATTGGACCCCAGTGGCTGCGTCAAGGCTGGGGGACGCCTGCTGAGTGTCTGGAAGCGCTGAAGCCCCTGAGGGACGGCCTGGATGACCTCTGGGCTTGGAGGTCCCGCAAGCAGGCTGCTCCAACTGGGCATGTCTGCTAGCAGTGTGCCGCGCAGGTGGTGGCAGCTGCTCTGCTGACGTGCCAGCGGTGGCATCATACTGCTCACATGCAGAGAGAGGACACCTGCACCGTGGTCGGCCTACACACTGGCACTCTGACGGTGCCGCACCGGATCATCCGCCGCTATCTATTGCTCCACAGATTCACGGCCTGCTGTGGTGCTGCAAGGGCCTGGGGTGATCCTGCCTGATGCAGCTAGGGTGGCAGCAGTCAGTGTTCGCGTGGCCTCAATCTGCGTGTGGACGAGGCCAGCAAGTGACTGCGTGGCAGCAGCGAGGACCTGCGTGGCAGGTGCCAGTGCTTCGGAGAAGCCCTGGACAGTCCTTTCCACTGCTTCGGACAAGGCCGGGACAGTCCTTTCCACTGCTTCGGACAAGGCCGGGACAGTCCTTTCCACTGCTTCGGACAAGCCATGGACAGACCTTTCCATTGCTGCCCCGAAGCCCTGGACAGTCCTTTCCATTGCTGCCCCAAAGTCTAGCACACTCTTTGCCAGTGTGTCGATCGACTCCGGCATCCTCCCCACTGCAGCCATAAGCTCAGTGTGCCTGAGCCGGGCCTGGGCGCTCATTTCGGCAAGGAGACGCACCTCCTCTGCACTCTGCAGCAGTCATGGTGGCCTGCCTCGCCCTCCGGGGAGATGGTCCCCGAGCGTCCCTACCCCCCACGTGTTGCTGCAGGCCGCTGGTTCCTGCAACTGGCTCCTCATCAGAGCACCCCCCCCCCCCCTCAAGGGAACTACTATCCCCAGTCTCCACATGCGGTGGCTCCCCTGAGGCTGGCACGGATGGTCCGGCTTCCTCCTGGTCGTCGCCTCCGGAGGCACTTGCACTGGCAGCTTGAGGGGCCGGCTCCCGAGCTGGTGATGCAGCATCTGAAAGCAGGGAGGTTGAAGAGCGGCTTTAGCAAAAGGACAGTTTGGCAGCAGGGGATGCAACAGCGCGGCAATGCTATGACATGGGTCCACATTGAGAAAGCATGCTGGCGGGGGAAACAACTGGAAGGTGACAGCTGTAATAGTTGAGAACCTTACCATCGCTGTGGACAATGGGGTCGGCAGCTGCAGTGGTGACCGGACCACTCAGACGTCCTCCCACAATCTGGTGGACTCTCTCCTCGAGATCCGTCAGAGGCTCCACTTGAGGACGGCCTCCTCCGGTGCGAAGCTGCTCCTTGCGGTTTCGCACCAGCTTGGCCTGCAGGGCAAAGGACGGGAAGTGATGTTACATGATGCCCTGAGTGATCTCATGCCCCCCATGGTGGAACAGCCCTTACATGATGCCCTGAGTTATCATCTCATGTCCCCCATGGTGGAACAGCCCTTACATGATGCCCTGAGTCAAATGTGGATGTGTGTGACCAGAAAGGGCCATGGATGCTTGCTGACAGATGGCCATTGGGGCATAGCGCACCCTGTAGCCATAAAGTCAGGTGCTAATGGAGGGATGCATAAGTTTACATTAACTCCACTCACCCTGACGACCCGAGTGAGGTCGTTGAATTTCTTCCTGCACTGGACAGGGCTCCTGGTCGCCATGCTGCTGGAGTTGACCCTCTGAGAAATATCCCTCCAAGCTCATCGGTAGTCCTTATGATTAGGCCTCCTGCCATTGTCGGGGTAGAGGACATCTCGCCGGCGCTCCACTGCGGACACCAATTCCTCCAGAGACTCATTGGCGAAGCTCTCTGCCTCACCCTCTCCATATGCTCCAAGTTTTTTTGCGCCAGAGAAGGGCCTGCGCCGATTTGCAGGCCTACAAGGCGCAGACTGTGGATGCTGGAGCTGCCTGACCCACCCCTTTAAGAGCTGGCCGGCGCCTGGATGTCTCGTGGTCATGGGTAATTCAGAGCACCAGCGCTGCGGCTGAACGCCCCGATATTGGGTTGCGCCGGCATGTTAGCGCCTTAGGTGCCCTGTGTAACGCCTGAACTCGCGCCTCAATCACCTTTGGGGCGCTGCAACCCAATATCGCACGAGGTGTCGATAAGTTGCGTCTGGCTATAAAATTTGCGCTCCGCCAATTCTAATGCCCCAAGCGGGGCTATACCCAATTTCTAGGCCACTGGATTTAATATAAGTAAAAAAAAAAATGGTAATGGAGAAAATAATGGAACTTAAGATAGGCAAATCTCCAGGACCTAATGGTTTCCACCCTAGGGTATTAAATTAAACAGGTGGGGATCGTGCTGATGCAGTTATCAATTTTCCAAAGCTCCCTGGAGTCAGGAATTGTGCCTTTGGTTTGGAAAATTGCAAATAATGCTCTTCTTTAGGACAGAAAGGAGAGAAAAACCAGGAAACTACAGCCCTGTCGGTTTAATGTCAGTTGTGGGGAAGCTACTGGAATCTCATCAGTGACAGAGTGCCTGAGTATTTGAACAAGTATGAGTTGATCAGAGTCAGCATGAATTTGTGAAGAGCAATTCATGTCTGACTAATATAATTGAATTTTTTGAGGAGGTCACTAACATGGTGGATAGGGGAGTGTCTATGGACTTCTAGTAGGCGTTTGATAAGGTTCCGCATAAGAGATTATTAGCTAAAATGAGTGAGCATGGAATTGGAGGAAACCTTATGACATGGAAGTTTAGGGATAAAGGGAATGTAGGCTGCGATTTTACCAGCGGCGGCGGGTTGGAGTCGGGTTGGCTTGTCAACGGGATCCAGTCCCGCTGCCGGTTTCAGCTGCTCTGAATGAACTATTTTCCCTTAACTAGGCTTATTAAGCCCATTGTGCGTGCTACCCGGCCCAATCAGTGGGTTCGTGTCTGCTGCTCGCCTCTACTGACGTCTTCCATTCAGCTGCATTTAAGCAGCCCATGCAACCTTGTGGTTTTTCATTGATATTCTGATGCTTCTCAGTGTGGCAGATAGTGAAATGACTGCTTCAAGAGCAAAAGCCTGTCAAGATTCGATGATGACTCCCTCCATGCTCTTGTGAAGGGATGGTGTGGAGATGCCGGTGTTGGACTTCACCTGACGAAGGAGCAGCGCTCCGAAAGCTTGTGATTTCAAATAAAGCTGTTGGACTATAACCTGGTGTTGTGTGATTTCTTACACTTCTGAAGGGAGTGAGAGGGCGCAAAGAGATACTGTTCCCCTCAAATGGACGGAGGCAGCCTCCTCAGCAAACCAAGGCAGCCTGGCTGCAAATTGCTAAGGAGGTGAGTGCCAGGTCTTTGTGTTCACGTACCTGGGTTCAATGCTGCAAAAGGTTCAATGATCTGCTACGCACAGCAGAAGTGAGTATAACATCACACTTGCCTTCAATCTGCTCCCCATCTCCACTCTGCATTGTCAACATAGAAACAGAGAAGATAGGAGCAGGAGTAGGCCATTCGGCCCTTCGAGCCTGCTCCGCCATTCAATGAGATCATGGCTGATCATCCAAATTCAGTACCCTGTCCCTGCCTTCTCCCCATATCCCTTGATCCCTTTAGCCTCAAGAAATATATCCAACTCTTTCTTGAATTTATTTAATGAACTGGCCTCCACCGCCCTCTGTGGCAGAGAATTCCACAGGTTCACCACTCTCTGGGTGAAGAAATTCCTCCTCATTTCAGCCCTAAATGGCTTACCCCTTATCCTTAGACAATGACCCCTGGTTCTGGACTCCCCGACCATTAGAAACATCCTTTCTGCATCTAGTCTGTCCAGACCTGACAGAATTTTATAGGTTTCGATGAGATCCCCTCTCAATCTTCTAAACTCCAGTGAGTATAAGCCCAATTGACACAATCTCTCCTCGTACGTCATTCCTGCCATCCCAGGTATCAGCCTGGTGAATCTTCGCTGCACTCCCTCCATGGCAAGAACGTCCTTCCTCAGGTAAGGTGACCAAAACTGCACACAATACTCAAGGTGCGGTCTCACCAAGGCCCTGTACAACTGCAGCAAGACATCCTTGTTCTTGTACTCGAACCCTCTTGCTACGAAGGCCAACATACCATTTGCCTTCTTAACCGCCTGCTGCACCTGCATGCTTACCTTCAGCGACTGGTGCACAAGAACACCCAGGTCTCTTTGCACTTCCCCTTCTCCCAATCTATTGCCATTCAAATAATAATCTGCCTTCCTGTTTTTGCCACCAAAGTGGATAACCTCACATTTATCCACATTATAGTGCATCTGCCATGTTTCTGCCCAATCACCCAACCTGTCCAAATCATACTGGAGTTTCACGACATCCTCCTCTCAGCATACCCTCCCACCCAGCTTTGTGTTGTCTGCAAATTTGGAGATATTACATCCAATTCCCTCGTCCAGATCATTAATATATATTGTGAACAGCTGGGGTCCTAGGACCGATCCTTGCGGTACCCCACTAGTCACTGCCTGCCACGCGGAAAACGACCCGTTTATTCCAACTCTTTGCTTTCTGTCCGCCAACCAGTTCTCTAGCCAAGTCAATACCTTACCCCCAATCCCATGTGCCTTAATTTTGCACACTAACCTGTTATGCGGGACCTTATCAAAAGCCTTCTGAAAGTCCAAATGCACCACATCCACTGGTTCTCCCTTATCTATTTTACCAGTTACATCCTCAAAAGATTCCAGTAGATTAGTCAAGCATGATTTACCTTTTGTAAATCCATGTTGACTTTGTCCGATCCTGTCACTGCTTTCCAAGTGCTCTGCTATTACATCTTTTATAATGGACTCTAGCATTTTCCGCACTACCGATGTCAGGCTTACCGGTCTATAATTCCCCGCTTTTTCTCTACCACTTTTTTTGAATAGTGGGGTAACATTAGCTACCCTCCAATCCATGGGTACTGTTCCAGAGTCTATTGAGTTCTGGAAGATGACCAGCAATGCATCTACTATTTCTAGGGCCACTTCCTTAAGTACCCTGGGATGTAGATTATCAGGCCCTGGGGATTTATCGGTCTTCAGTCCCATCAATTTTCCTAACACCATTTCCCTACAAATACTGATTTCTTTCAGTTCCACCCTTTCATCAGACCCTATGTTCCGTGGTATTTCTGGGAGGTTATTTGTGTCCTCCTTTGTGAAGACAGAACCAAAATATGTATTTAGTTGGTCTGCCATTTCTTTGCTCCCCATTATAGATTCCCCCGATTCTGACTGCAAGGGAACTACGCTTGACTTCACCAATCTTTTTCTCTTTACATATCTATAAAAGCTTTTACAGTCAGTTTTTATGTTCCTCGCAAGCTTACTCTCATATTCTATTTTCCCTTTCTTAATTAATCCCTTTGTCCTCCTTTGTTGAATCCTAAACTGCTCCCAATCCTCAGGATTATTGCTTTTTCTGGCCAATTTGTATGTCCTCTCCTTGGATCTTATGCTATCCCTAATTTCCCTTGTTAGCCACGGTTGAGTCACCTTTTTTGTTTTATTTTTATGCCAAACTGGGATGAACAACTTCTGTAGTTCATCCATTCGGTCTTTGAACGTTTGCCATTGCCTATCCACCGTCAACCCTTTGACTGCCATTCCCCAATCAATCCTACCCAACTCGCTCCTCAGACCATCGTAGTTTCCTTTATTTAAATTGAGGACCCGAGTGAGTCAACTACTTCATTCTCCATCTTAATGAAGAATTCGATATTATTATGATCGCTCCGACCCAAGGGGCCTCGTACAACAAGATTGCTAATTAATCCTTTGTCGTTACATAATACCCAGCCTAAGATGGCCTGATCTCTGGTTGGTTCCTCGACATATTGGTCCAGGAAACCATCCCGTAAACACTCCAGGAATTCCTCCTCCACAGTATTGTTACTAATTTGATTAGCCCAATCTATATGTAGATTAAAGTCACCCATGATGACTGCTGTGCCCTTATTGCGCGCTTCTTTAATTTCCCTTTTAATGCCATCCCCAACCTCCGCCTTACTGTTTGGAGGTCTATATACCACTCCCACTAATGTTTTTTTCCCCTTAGTATTTCTCAATTCTACCCATACAGATTCCACATCATCAGAGCTAATAGCCTTCATTACAATTGTGTTAATCCCTTCTTTAACCAGTAATGCTACCCCTCCTCCCTTTCCTTTTTACCTATCTTTCCTGAATATCGAATACCCCTGGATGTTGAGTTCCCAGTCTTGGCCATCCTTGAGCCACGTTTCCGTAATCCCAACCAAATCATATTCGTTTACCTCTATTTGCGCAGCCAATTCATCCACCTTATTACAAATGCTCCTCGCATTAAGACACAAAGCCTTCAGGCTTGTTTTTTTAACGCTCTTAGACCTATTAGAATTATTATTTACTGTGGCCACATTTGATTTAAACCCTTGATTTCTCTGACTGCCACTTTGTTTTTCTCCTTCCTATCTTTTGCTTTTATCCTTGTTTCCCTTTCCTCTGTCTCCCTGCTCAGGTTCCCAACCCCCTTCCATTTTAGTTTAAACCCTCCCCCACAGCACTAGCAAACACTCCCCCTAGGACATCGGTTCCAGCCCTGCCCAGGTGCAGACCGTCCGGTTTGAACTGGTCCCACCTCCCCCAGAACCGGTTCCAATGTCCCAGGAACTTGAATCCCTCCCCCTGGCACCATTCCTCTAATCACGTATTCATCTGAAGTATCCTTCTATTTCTACTCTGACTAGCACGTGGCACTGGTAGCAATCCTGAGATTACTACCTTTGAGGTCCTGTTTTTTAATTTACCTCCTAACTCCCTATATTCCGCTTTTAGGACCTCATCCCGCTTTTTTCCTATATCGTTGGTGCCTATATGCACCACGACAACTGACTGTTGACCCTCCCCTTCCAAGATGTTCTGCAGCCGCTCGGAGATATCCTTGACCCTTGCACCAGGGAGGCAACACACCATCCTGGAGTCACATTTGCGGCCGCAGAAACGCCTATCTATTCCCCTTACAATTGAATCCCCTATTACTATAGCTCCACCACTCTTTTTCCTCCCATTCTGTGCAGCAGAGCCACCCCTGGTGTCAGGAAGTTGGCTGCTGCTGCCTTCCTCTGATAAGCCATCCCCCCCAACAGTACTCAAAGTGGTGTATCTGTTGGAGAGGGGGATGGCCACAGGGGACCCCTGCACTACCTGTCTGCGCCTAGTACTCTGCCTGTTGGTCACCCGTTCCCTTTCTTCCTGTCCAACCTCTACCTGTGGTGTGTCCAACTCCCTAAACGTGCTATTCACGATGTCCCGAGCATCGTGAACGCTCCAGTATGCATCCAATCGCAGCTCCAGTGCCACAATGCGGCCTGTCAGTAGCTGCAGCTGGGTGCACTTCCTGCACACGTAGTTGTCACGGACACAGGAGGTGTCCCTGAGTTCCCACATTTCGCAGGAGGAGCAGATCACAGGGCCGGGCTGTCCTGCCATGACTTACCCTTTAATTAATTGAGTTTAAATTAAATCAATCAATCCCACTAATTACACTACAGTTAAATAGTTTACCAACAGTCCCCGCTACACCAGAGAGACCCTAGGAACTATAAAACAGAGTTAAAGTTTAAAAAAGAGAGAAATACTCTCCAACCAATCACTTACCTGCTTCCTGCTGACGTCACACTTGGATTACTTTTTACCTCTCTCCCGGAACCTGGATTGGTATGCCTCTGGTGATCCCTCGCAGGTCCGCTGCCTCTCCGGTCTCGGGGCTCTGGGCCTCGGTGCCTCGGGCTGCTCCTTTTATCCTCCGCCGCCTCTGGGGATCCCTCGCAGGTCCGCTGCCTCTCCGGTCTCGGGGCTCTGGGCCTCACTGCCTCGGGCTGCTCCTTTTATCCTCCGCCGCCTCTGGTGATCCCTTGCAGGTCCGCTGCCTCTCCGGGCTCGGGGCAACCTACTCCTGCACATCCTAATTTACCTTTACATCCCTTGCACCCTTAACCATCGCTCTCTATGTACAGAATCACTTCACCATTCTACTGTGCACCCCTCACACTCGCTATCACTGTTCTACAATGAAAACAACCAACAGCACACAGGGAGGGCCCTTGGTATTGGCACCTCACTCCATCTTTGTCTCCCTCTAAGCATCTATGCTATGGATTCTCTGCACTCACTCCAACATTCTCACTCAAACTCCACTTGTGTTCCTCATTGCAGGAAAAGAGAGCCCACAATAAGAGGGAGAGTGGCAGGACAGGAGGAAGGCCACCTTCCATGGGGCACTTGACCACCGCTGAGGAGCTGGAAGTGGGGGACGGAGAGACTTGCGCAGTAGAGCAAGCTGGTGACAGAATAGATTTGCAACCCTCTCATTTAGATTGCATGAGTGACTGATATGACATCTGATGTTCATATAGATTGATTTCTGATCATCTGCACAATTCGATGTGTCTGCTACGTTAATAGCACATGTCTAACTCATGCCTTTACTCCCCCACAGGACCATCGAGAGCCCCCCTCCCCACTGTCCAGGAGGAAGAGCTGGAAGACTCCTCAGAGGAAGCTGCAACCTCTGAGCGTGCAGTGTCAGCAGAATTGAGCGCACCTAGCACCAGCACAGACACTCACACCTCGGTGGGTCATTCACGAGATAGATTAGTGTTGTCACCTGGTGTATCACAGCTCACAAGTGAGCATCAGCAGATGGTTGAGACAGGGACAGCAGTGGAGAGTCCTCATTGGAGGCTGCAGGGCGCTCATTGGTCTGCTCAGCTGCATATGGACCCTGTGCCTCTGGGGCGGTGCTGGAACTTCAGGAACAAATGCAGGAGCCTCTGACAGGGTTTGCAACCACTGTAACAGCGAGTGTGCAGAGAATGGAGGAATCCATCTCAAACATGAACAATGCCACGGTGCACACAATGTCGAATGGTGGTGCCACCATGGAAAGGATGGCAACCTCCATGGAGGACATAAATCACCAGATGCAAATGAACATGGTGACTCTTCGAAATAGATGAGCTGCTATGGAGGATAGATGGGCATCTATTGAGGAGAGGAACCAGAGGTACATGGATGTCCCGGTTATGAGGACTGTCAGTACAGAGATGGATCCTCATGGTCCCACTGATGTGCAGCAAGATGCTCTCCAGCTACTTGCTAGCAGTGAAGTGCGGGCAACCCATGAGAGGGATGTTGGTGGTCGCCAACAAGGAAGTGTGGGCACCTTTCCAAGCATGCTCACTCCCATGCCACTGCGGAGCCCTCGGTCAGAGCCCCAGATTCCTCACCCAATTGAGATGGCCGTCTCAGCCCTTGCACAGCCGCAGGAGGAGCAGACTGTTGCCGAGCCCTCCCAGGCTACCAAACCCAGAGGACGCCCGCCAAAGGTGTCGAAGAAGGAGCAGCATGAAAGTGAGCAAGGTGCCTCAACATCTGCTGAAGCCACAGGGGAAGCACCACGTAGAAGCACGCGTAAGAGAAAGTTAACACACAAATAGTCACAAGGGTAGTCACTTGGGTGTTTTGATGTAATACAAAGTGAAGATTATCATCATTATTTTAATTGTAATAAAGAAAGACAATGGCAAAGATTCAAAGAGTTGGCCTATGTGTGCCCAGAAATGGAAGTGTCACAGTGTCAGGGCACCTTTCATCTGTAATGATGGTGGTGAGAGTGATAGGAACCCACAGTTTATTGTACAGATGGTGTATGGTGTGTTAAGAAGGTCGGCCAGACACTCATTTCCATGTGGCAGCCACATGTGTTTGCTTCGTAAACTTAAGCGAATCTGGCATGGATTAGTGCATCCCTTGCCTCATGGCCAGCAATGTGCTCGTGTGCTGGTGGAACTGGCACATCTGCCTCCGCAAGGTCTTCCTCCTCCACCACCACCTCCTCCTCTGAGGCGGCTGTGCACTGAGCCACTTGTTCCTCAGGCAGCGGTAAGCCACGCACTGCTGTGCGATGTTGTACAGTGCACAGCAGACAATGAGGATTCTGGAGACCCTGGCTGGTGAGTACTGTAGGGCTTCACCTGATCTGTCGTGGCATCTGAATCGCATTTTGAGCAAGCCGATGGTTTGCTCGATGATGCTTCTGGTGGAAATGTGGCTCGCATTGTAGCGCTCCTCAGTTTTGTTTGATGGACTCCTCATCGGTGTCATTAGCCACGTCTTCAGGGGATAGCCCTCGTCTCCAAGTAGCCATCTGACAAGTTGGGTTGGTGGATTGAAAAGCTGAGGCACAGTAGACTGCCGCAGGATGAACGAGTCATGGCAACTGCCAGGGAACTTGGCGCAAACATGCATTATGTTCTTCCTTGCAGCCAACCTGAGCCAAGATGGCACCCGAGACGGTCCGGTGCTAGCGCGCTCTCTCTGCTTTGGGCAGCCTGCTCTCGCCGCTCGCTCCCACAACCGGAGCGAGGTGTTCGGCGAGTCGGGCGGAGGCAGCACAGCGCGGCAAGCAGCAGCAACCACGTCGACCCGCTAGGGCACGTCGGCCGGCCGCTCCTCAGCGGGAAGGGATTCCGACCGGGAGGAGGGGAGCTGAGCATGGCGGCCAGAGGCTGAACCGGAAGCGGGAGAAGCAGGCCTGGGCCGTCGGACCGCGGAGCCGGCGACGGTGAGGTGGAGGCCACGGCGACCGGAGGATGTGTTGGGTGAGTCGGGCGGAGGAGCGCAGCGCATCGGGACGCAGCAGCAGACTCGACGACTCGCAGTCCGACTGGGAGGAGGGGAGCCGGGAATGGTGGCCAGAGGGTGAGCGGGAGAAGCAGGCCACCGCACATGGAGCCGAGCCGGCAACAGTGAGGAGGACGGAGCGGCTGAGGGACATCGTGCTCCCACTGCCACTGGATGCCAAAGAATTGACTTTCTGAACACGGCGCTGTAAAAATAGCTGACGTGTCTCTGTGAGCTCCCACAGCTTTATTGTGGGAGTGATTGGGGAGTACGCATTCCATTGTACTAGTTACATATGGCAAATAAAGAATCTTGAATCTTGTGGTTACACACCAGCTGGACGTTAAGGGAGTGGAAGCCCTTGTGGTTGACAAATACAGCTGGGTTGTGATGGGGTGCCCTAATAGCCACATGTGTGCAGTCTTCGATGCCCTGCACCCTTGGCAAGCCTACCATATTGGTAAAGCCAACCGCACGCACGGTTACACTTGCTTTATCCGTGGAGAAGTGGATGTAATTGTGCGACTTTGCAAAGAGGGCATCGGTAACCTGCATGATGCAAGTGTGTGTGGCTGACTGGGAGATGCTGCTGATGATCCCAGGAAGGACCCTGAAGCAAAAAAGTTGAATGCGGTGGTGACTTTGACAGCCACTGGTAAGGAATGTCCACCCGCTCCTCTGGGCTCCAGGTGTTGGTGCAGCATTGTGCAGATGTCAGCGACTACCTTTCGCGAAAGTCTCGGCCTCCTTGGGCACTGCTGCTCAGTCATGTTGAGGAAGCTCATCCTCTGCCTGTAAACCCTGTGTGGGGAGTATCTCCTGCGGCGCGGTGTAGCCCTGCGTTGACGCCCTCTGCCCTGTGCAGCATCAGGTGGCTGAGGAGAAGGTTGGCGCTCCTGTTGTTGCGGCTGCTCTTCCTCCGATTCTGAGGACCAGCATGAGAGGGTATAAATGGTTCCCATTCTGCTGGTATATATCTCAGTTGAGGAATAGATGTTATAAGCACTCAGTCAATGTGGGGAGAGGGTTTTCCAAGGAGGTCACAGTGCATATGGATCTCAGCTTAAACACTTAACAAGCTCAATAGTCCTACAAAATGTGTTTCAAAACACACAGTTCTACCATCTGAAAGTCAGCCATGTTACAGGTCTGCTTTTATGCTGCAGGTACAGCTGTCAAGAATTCAGGTAGTTGCTGAACCCAATCAGCTGGCGTGTTTGGCGCATGACGTGGAACACGCTGAAAATGATGTAAAATGGGACGAGCCTGGTAAAATGGGATTATGTAGGCAGTTAACAAGCTGTTAGCTGCCTTAAGTGCCTCTCCCGCCGCTTGTCAGACCCGACACTTTTCAAAGTTGCATGGAGGTGGGATGGCGCCGGGTTTGCAGCCCGCCATCAATCATTTAGATTTTCACTTCTAATCCGCCACCAAACCCGCCCTCTGAGCGCTGGCAAAATCGTGGCGGGATGTGACAAGTGATGCTCCCCAGTGATCTGTACTGGGGCTTCAGTTTTTCAGCACATATATCAATGACGTGGATGAAGGAGTAGAATATCCAAGTTTGCAGATGACAGTAAGTTGTGTAGATGGGAGCAGGAAGTTACAGAGGAGCATAGACAGACTAAGTGAGTGAGCAAAACTGTGGCAGATGGTGTTCAATGTGGGGAAGTGTTTGGATCCAAGAAATACAAATATTTTCTTAATGGTAACAGACTAGGAACTGTGGAGGAGCAAAGGGATTTGGCTATCCAGGTACACAGATCACTAAAGGCTAGTGGACAGGGACAAAATTTAATAAAAAAGGCTAATGGAATCTTAAAATTAGAGAGAGGTCATTCAGGAGTGAAATCAGGAAACACTTTTTCAAAGGGTAGTGGAAATCTGGAAAGAACTTCCCCCAAAGGCTGTGGACGTTGGGTCAATTCAAACTTTCAGGACTGAGATCGATAATTTTTTGTTTGGTAAGGAAATGAAGCAATGGCAGATAAATGGAGTTGAGGTACAGATCAGCCATGGTCTAATTGAATGCTGAACAGGCTCGAGAGGCTGAATTGCCTACTCCTGTTCCTGTGTGTCTATTAATTGCTTTTGCACTCAATGTTTAACTTTGATGTGAGTTTGTAGTCAATAAATAGTTGTGAGTGCATGACTTGTTGTCTGGCTTTTTCTTTGATGGTTTGGCAAGAAAGGGTTAATTCATTTACTCTGTAGCTTGTAGCTACTCTAATCGAGGGTTGGAAAGATAAACTTGAATGCATGGCAGATGCAGTATAATGTGGATAAATGCGAGGTTATCCACTTTGGTGGCAAAAACAGGAAGGCAGATTATTATCTGAACGGCAATAGATTGGGAAAAGGGGAAGTGCAACGAGACCTGGGTGTCTTTGTGCACCAGTCACTGAAGGTAAGCATGTAGGTGCAGCAGGCGGTTAAGAAGGCAAATGGTATGCTGGCCTTCATAGCGAGAGGATTCGAGTACAGGAACAAGGATGTCTTGCTGCAGTTGTACAGGGCCTTGGTGAGACCACACCTTGAGTATTGTGTGCAGTTTTGGCCGCCTTATCTGAGGAAGGATGTTCTTGCCATGGAGGGAGTGCAGCAAAGATTCACCAGACTGATACCTGGGATGGCAGGAATGACGTTTGAAGAGAGATTGGGTCGATTATACTTGTATTCGATAGAGTTTAGAAGAATGAGAGGGGATCTCATTGAAACTTATACAATTCTAACAGGACTAGACAGACTAGATGCAGGAAGGCTGTTCCCGATGACGAGTCCAGAACCAGGGGTCACAGTCTAAGGATAAGGGGTAAGCCATTTAGGACTGAGATGAGGAGGAATTTCTTCACCCAGAGAGTGGTGAACCTGTGGAATTCTCTACCACAGAAGACAGTTGAGGCCAATTCATTAAATATATTCAAAAAGGAGTTAGATATATTTCTTAAGGCTAAGGGGATCAAGGGATATGGGGAGAAAGCAGAGACTGTACTGAATTTGGATGATCAGCCATGATCGCACTGAATGGCGGAGCAGGCTCGAGGGGCCGAATGGCCTACTCCTGCTCCTATCTTCTATGTTTCTATGTTTCAATCCGAACTGGGTAAAGTAAAGTGGTTCAATGAGCCAACTCGGGCATCATAAAACTGGGTGGTAAACTCCAGACGTTTAACTAGTGAGGAGTTAAGTGCGGGTGTTAAGGGTCCGTCTGGTTCCTTGGCATATATTTGTCATGATACTGAAACCCAGTGTTCTTGCAATGCCCTCACAGCAACTAGGGATGGGCAATAAATGCTACCATACCAGTGTCATCTACATCTCAAGAATAAATATTTTAAAAATTGTAGCAGATAGCTAATATTCCACTGTTTGTCAGATTAAAATAAAAGACATCTTAAACGTCCTTATGTCTTGAACTGCTGCGCCCTTTAGGGAGTTGTTAAATTTATTTCTGTGTGCACCTGGATGATTGAGCAGTAAACTGCAGGCAATCTATTGTGATAGACACCAGAACTAGTGTCAGATACTTGTTTTCCCAAATTAAATAATTCTAAAGCAAAAATAATTTAAATGGCAGAAGAATGTTGCACCTTTTTTTCTGCTACTATAAAACAAACTGCTTCAGTTACAAAGAAGACACACCTGTTACTTTGAACAGGTGTGAGAAATCATTTGTCTTGTCCAATTAAACGATCCCAAAGGTACAGAATAACGCTGCAAGATGCACAGTGAGCACATACTGTTTTAAATTGCAGTCGTGTAGACCTGAAGTACTCCCTCTGTTTTGTGCATCTATGGTGTGATAATAATAACTTCCGGGAAGTTATGTGCATCACTTCCTGTGAACTGCGAACTATGAACTGTGAACTTTGTACATACCTCACTTCCTGTCATACGTCACTTCCTGTTGGACTGGTATAAATACTGAACTGCTCAGTATTGTAAGGGGTTTCTACCAGAGGCATGGTGAAGACCTCTCTTGTATATAGTGTGATTATAAGTTGCTTAAAGCTTACTTTAAAGTTAATTAATGTGTGAGACTCCTTTTTCTTACATCAATTTAAGCAACTTAGTATTTACACTCACAAATACTAGACCTTTGGACAAACTCGGAGTTAAGGATCCAGGGAACCACCCATCATGGAAAACCTCCTTAAACCTACTCGTCTGGACTTGGACCCAAACACACCAGCAGCTGGCAGGGTATGGAAGCATTGGTACCGTACTTTTGAGAATTTCCTTGATGAATGTAAAGCGACTGCTCCTACTAAACTGAGGATGCTTATCAACTATGTGACCCCAACAGTGTTTGAATATGTTGATGAATGGGATAATTACGATGAGGTGATTCGGGCACTTAAAAAACTGTATGCCAAGACTCCAAATGAGGCCTATGCTCGACATCTACTGGCCACAGCCCGACAAGGGCCAGGGGAATCGATTAACGAATTCCTTCAAGAACTTCGCAGGCTCAGCATAGATTGTAACTTTCAGGCAGCCTCAGTTGAGCTGTACCGCGAAGAAATGATTCGTGATGCTTTCATCTGCGGGATTGCCTCTCCATTTATACGCCAGTGTCTACTAGAAAGTAAAACACTTGAGCTACAAAAAGCTTTTGACCTAGCTTGTTCTCTGGATTTGGCAAAGAGAAATGCAGACCTCTATCAGCTGCCCAGATCTCGATCTGCTGCTGTAACTGCAACCAGACAATTCAAGTGGTCTCAGGTGAACCCTATCATGGAGGAATCTAATCCTGATAATTCTGATGAAGAAGAGGAGGATGACCCCACTTTAGCAGCCTCTTGGCAATCTAGGAAGGAATGCTTCTTTTGTGGAGATGCTTTTCACCCTAGGAAATTCTGCCCTGCTCGCAATGCGATCTGCAGTCATTGCGAAAAAAAAGGACACTTTGCTAAAGTTTGCCAATCAAGAGCCTCTACGAGGGCCTATCCAGCTAAGGCCTACCGAA
The DNA here is from genome assembly GCF_052327205.1 of Somniosus microcephalus. Taxonomy (NCBI): domain Eukaryota; kingdom Metazoa; phylum Chordata; class Chondrichthyes; order Squaliformes; family Somniosidae; genus Somniosus; species Somniosus microcephalus. The sequence continues at coordinate 115,031,121 of NC_140987.1, read as the reverse complement.
CTGCCCCAATTAGGGCCTATCAAGATGCTCCAGCTAGGACCTATCAAGCTTCCTCTCGAGCTCCCTCCCGAAGAAGCACACCGAGAGTTTCAGCCACTCTCTGTGCAACGACACCAATTACAGCTGCTTGCCCACAGAACCTGTTTCATGCAGCTACAAAAGTTTCAATTAAAGGGCATACCTTAGATGCCTTAATTGACTCAGGAAGTACTGATAGTTTCATTAAAGAACAGATTGTTGCGAAATTGAAACTACATGTCTTCCCATCGGACCAGGCAATTGCGATGGCTCAGTCATCACTTAATACCAGAATCTCCGGTTTTTGTGTTGTTGATATGACACTTAATGGTCGCATGTATCCCTCCACCCGACTTTCGGTGCTCAAGGACTTATGTAGTGATCTCCTCTTAGGGCTGGATTTCCAAAAACAGCATAAGAAACTCACCATTGAGTTCGGCGGATCCAAACCTGGACTTACTATTTCTAATATACCGTCTAAATTACCGTTTTGTGCATTATCAGCAGCTTCACTTGATGAACCCTCATTATTTGCCAGTATTCCGCCTCGATGCAAACCAATAATAACAAAATCGCGGCGCTTTAATCAGGAAGACCAATCTTTTATTGAGGCTGAAATCTCTCGACATCTAGCAGAGGATATCATCGAACCATGTTCGTCGCCCTGGCGGGCTCAAGTCGTCATTGTCAAGAACCCTCTAAAACCTCACAAACAACGACGATGCATTGATTATTCGCAAACCATCAATCAATATACCGACTTGGACGCCTACCCATTGCCACGCATTGATGATATGGTTAATAAACTGGCCGAATACAAAGTGTTCTCAACTTACGATTTAAAAAGTGCCTATCATCAGGTACCCTTGAAGGTCTCAGATAAGCAGTACACGGCCTTTGAGGCTAATGGACGGCTGTACCAATTTCGTCGCCTTCCATTCGGGGTTACTAATGGAGTGGCTGTCTTCCAACGGGCAATGGATGGCCTGGTTAAACAGGAAAACCTAAGGGACACTTTTCCCTATCTTGATAACATTACTATTGCAGGTCACGATCAACAGGAACACAACGCCAACCTCCAAAAATTTCGGGATGCCCTCCATCGCCGTAACTTAACCTTGAATGAATCTAAATCTATTGAGTCGCAACCGACCATCAACATCCTTGGCTACTGCGTAGGCAATGGTATCATTAAGCCAGACCCAGAAAGACTTCGCCCGCTCCAAGAGCTCCCGTCACCTAAGAATCCGGCTTCTTTACGTCGGGCTCTCGGTCTGTTTGCATACTATGCTAAATGGATTCCTCATTTTTCAGACAAAATCCAACCCTTGCTGCATGCTAGATCTTTTCCATTGGAAACAGCGGCTGTTGCAGCCTTTAACCTTCTCAAAAAACAGTTGGAGAAAGCGGCTCTTCACTCCATCGATGAGAATCTCCCTTTCATAGTCGAATGTGATGCCTCGGAGGTGGCGATCTCGGCTACTCTAAATCAGGAAGGTCGTCCTGTAGCATTTATGTCCAGGACCTTACAAGGTGCCGAGCTACATTATCCTCCGGTTGAGAAGGAAGCCACAGCCATCATAGAGGCAGTACGGAAGTGGAACCATTTTCTAGCTCGCCAGCACTTTACATTAATCACGGACCAGCGATCAGTCGCCTTCATGCTCGATAATCGAAAACGAACCAAAATTAAGAATAATAAAATACAACTTTGGAGGATGGAACTGGCCTCTTTTGGTTATACCGTTCACTATCGACCTGGCAAGGAGAATGTGGCCCCGGACACCCTCACACGGGCATTCTGCTCCACTATGTCATCCTCTACTCTCATAGATGTCCATAATGGATTGTGTCATCCTGGCGTTACGCGCATGCTACATTTCGTACGATCACGGAATCTCCCTTTTTCTACTGGAGATGTGAAGAAAATATGCTCAGAATGCCGGCTTTGTGCGGAATTAAAACCTCAGTTCTTCCGCCCCCCAGATGGTATACTCATACATGCAACCCAACCGATGCAACGACTTAGCATCGATTTTAAGGGCCCAGTGCCCTCTTCAACTCGGAACACATATTTGCTCACCATGATTGATGAATATTCACGTTTTCCGTTTGCCTTCCCCTGCTCCAATATGTTGGCGTCCACAGTAATCTGCTGCCTTGAGCAGGTATTTTCTCTCTGTGGCATGCCGGCTTATATTCACTCAGATCGGGGTCCATCCTTTATGTCAAGGGAACTCAAGGACTACCTCTCAGAACGGGGAATTGCTACAAGCAAAACAACGCCTTGCCATCCCATCGGAAATGGGCAGGTAGAGAGGTATAACGGTATCATCTGGAATTCCGTACGTCTTGCTTTAAGATCTCGGGGCCTACTAGACCAGCAATGGGAAGCAGTGCTTCCGGATGCATTGCACTCTATACGTCCCTTCTTTCTACAGCCACAAATACTACACCTCATGAGCGGTTCTTTGGATTCCAGCGTCGCTCATCTCATGGGACATCACTCCCGTCATGGCTAACTACTCCTGGACCGGTACTACTCCGAAGATACGTTCGGACGTCTAAAAATGACCCCCTCGTAGACGAGGTCGAACTAACCGATGCCAACCCCACCTATGCAAACATACGATATTCCGACGGCCGAGAATCTACCGTATCATTACGGGATCTGGCTCCCTGCCCACCAGGACCTAGTGGGACATCGGGTGATGGTATTTTACCGGGAAACTCTTGGAATCTATCGGGTACCCCTCTCCAGGATCCTGATCGGACACCAACTAGCTTGGTGCCGGTAGAACCCCGTACTCAAAGTTGCGACCCTCCCAGTACCGCGCACGAGAGTACTGATCCGCCACAGACCAGCTCTGCACCTCCCTCTGAACAGAGGCAGACCGACTTTGAACCTATTGGGGCTCGTACACGAAGCCATGATCTCCCCGACCCTTCACAGGGTAATCCAGGCCACACAGACTCTGACCAATGGCCAACCGCATGTAAGCGGACCAGCGACCCTCTACGACGGGAACCCAAACGGGTGCGACTCTTCCTCGTTCGGCGGCTGCGGAACAAAAGGAAGACCACAGCCTTCTAATCCTGCAGGAAGGAAGAATGTGATAATAATAACTTCCGGGAAGTTATGTGCATCACTTCCTGTGAACTGTGAACTTTGTACATACCTCACTTCCTGTCATACGTCACTTCCTGTTGGACTGGTATAAATACTGAACTGCTCAGTATTGTAAGGGGCTTCTACCAGAGGCATGGTGAAGACCTCTCTTGTATATAGTGTGATTATAAGTTGCTTAAAGCTTACTTTAAAGTTACTTAATGTGTGAGACTCCTTTTTCTTACATCATATGGTATTAAGTCAAATAATACAAAATGTTAATGTTAGATAGTCCTTGTCGTCAATAAATAGACGAGTCTGTAATGGGGAAAAATAAGCTTAGGTAAGTAGACAAAGTGGATATAATGCTATTTATTTCCTTTAGAGAATGACTGCAACTTAAATGTCAGAAATATGCACAATAATCCCACTGTAGTTTGGTGTATTTTCATGATCTGTGGAGTACTGTTCACACAAAAAAAAGCACACAATCAAAATCTAACAGGCTTGGGACAGTTTTACTACTATATGAACTTAAAGCTAAATTCACACTAGTATTTGTTTAAATTTGTAATAATATATACACATATAATTGTGATATAGTATTGTTTAATTGAAAATTTACACTCCTGCATTGCTGCTGTCCAACTCGACAACTGACCAGAGCTTTGTACTGTGTTGGTTCCAATGCAAATTAAGGCGCTGTCACAACAATCTAGAAATTGTTGCATCTTATGATGTCATAGTACACGTAGAAACCCATTATTACTTACCAGTGCATGTTGTTGCCTGCCCCCACCCCCACTCCCCACTCTTTGGATTTATGATGGTGAATAGAGTTCACTGTGTGGAATAAAAAAAGAAAATGCTGGAAACACTCAGCAGGTCAGGCAGCACCCATGGAGAGAGAAACAGAGTTAACATTTCAGGTCGATGACCTTTCGTCACTGTGTGGAGTTGGTTTGAAACAGGATACATGTGTTATATGCCTCAGTTTTGCAGTGTACCTGATGCAGCTCTTTTTCCGTAGCATTCAATCATGCACTCTTAAGTCTGAGGGATTGCATTGCTGCAGGTAGGTACAGGAAACTCTTTTATCCGGCACCGACGTGGTTGATCAAAAAGTCCGGATTACAGAGAGGTATACTTACCAAGGTACGAGAGCCCCGTACACAGCCACAGGTGCAGGAGCCCTGGTTACACGGCACTTGTGCAGGAGTCCCGGTTACACGGCCACAGAGCCAGGAGTCCCTGTTGCACTGCCACAGGTGCAGGAACCCCGGTTACACGGCCACAGATCCAGGAACCCCGGTTACACGGCCACTAATGTACAGTAAAACTTACCTGAATGTACTCCTGAATTTTGCCGGTTAAGAGAGATTTTCGGATATTTATGTGCCGGTTAAAAGAGTTTCCTGTATAATGCTATTACAGGAAACTTTTTTTTATCCGGCACGGACTGGACCGACGTGGTGCCGGTTCATCAAAAATTCCGGATCACCGAGCGCTATAGTGAAAGATACGAGCTCCGTATAAAGCAACAAACCCTGTTGCTTAGCAACAGGTTCAGAACAATGGTCATAAGTTACAAGCGTCTTTGTAGCTTAGCAACAGCTGCAGCCACACCCTTGCATAGCAACAGATGGAAGAAGGCAAGTAATATGAAGTATGAACCTACTGAATTTTGCTGGTTAACCGACATTTCCGGTTATTTAGGTGCCGGTAAATCGAAAGTTTCCTGTAATGTGAAGAGGCATTTTAATGCATCCTGATTGCTGGAGCCTGTAATGTAATGACAGCGTACATTTTCATAGACTTGGATTTCTTTTCAAGTGATTTTGGCTTTTTCTGTTTTTCACGGGTTTAAAATCCAGAAGGATGAAGGACTCCTATGAATAATTTTATCTGTGAACTGTTGGTGTTGTGCTGTAATTTGTCAGTCATCGAAATAGTAACTTATAGCACATGCCTTTTTTTGAATTTTTAAAAGTTGTGAGTTTTTTCTATCTAAATCTACAAATCTTCAGCAGTGCTTTAAGTGAAATGATTCAATTCAATAAACTAGCCAGCCAAGATTTTGGGACATTATATTTTACCTCTAGGGTTAACATTACCTCCAGGAAGACCTAATATACATAAACCTAACTGTCGACAATATGCATTGGAACTTTTATTAATCCCCTGTAATTGAGGGATCTCCTTCCCTGGTGAAGATGGAAATTGGCAGATAATTGAGTTTTACCGTAATTAATACACACCTTTTATTCAAACTTCAATCCAGCTGAAAGTCATAGTCACGAGAAGAAAAGATTCTGTTAAAACTTCTCTGGGTTAAGCATAATGCTGCTTAAAAATGTGACTGATTGATTGGAATTAATTTTTGCAAATGAGAATAAGTCACTTGAATTCAACCTCTTCCCCCCCGCCCCTCCCAAAAAATATCAGTGCTCAAGGGCCTTACTAAACAGTTTGTCAAGCAGGTTCAGTCCCTGTCTGCCAGTACTATTTCTGAAAACACCACTCCTGAAGAATGCAGTTGCCACAAACCAGGACAAGCAAAATGCATCCTGTTACTGCTGCTACCCCAGCCCTGATGCCATGGAAATTTTCACAGATAATCAGGTATGCTTGTTGGATCCGTGGTTCAGTGGATAAATAATCACACGGATGCTGTACATTAACAAATAACAGGTCTTTACTGGAGGAGGGTAGTTTCTAGACTGGGGGTACAGAGGCATGCGCAAAGCTTATATACCGGTGTGGTCACTGCCGGTACTACAGTATACAGGAGCTGTAAAAGTAGTTCTGACTTAAAGGCACATACACTACAATTCCTCCCCTTTTAGATTAGTAATACCCCTAATATTCAAATAACAATTAACATTTCAACATGTACATTAAACAACAAAAGTCCATGTATAGATTCAGTCTTTGAGGCGGCTTCCTGACCCTTTCGGGATAGCGCCTTTCCAGAGGTTCTTGTTCTTGGTGCAGAGGCGATTCTGACCCCTTTTCATCGGGTAGTTCATCGGGTTCCACTGCTACTGGGTCTGAAGTAGATGCTACTGGTATGTCGGGTTCATCCCCAGGTACTCGAGACATGGTTTGACGCGTTCCTGTGACGCTAAGATCTGATCGACGTGGCGTCTCACAATGTTCTCCCCGACACCCACTGTGTACATTAATGGCCCCTGCCTTGTACATATCGTTCCGGGTTGCCACTTCTCTGTTCGATAGTCACGGGCCAAGACTGGTTGCCCTACATTGAAGCTCCTTGTCGGCTTCTCATTGATATGCTGGAATTGTTTGTCCTCAACATTTCTTTGCACATTTGGTCTGAGCAAGTCCAGACGAGATCTCAGCCTTCGGTTAAAGAACATCATGGCCGGGGTCTGGTTGGTAACTGCATGTGTCGCGTTTCGGTAGGCTAATAAATTGTCCATCTTATGCTGTAGTGGAATTTCATCGTCGCACATGGCCTTTATCGCCTTCTTAAAGGTTTGTACGAACCTCTCAGCCAATCCATTTGTGGCTGGATGATACGGGGTGGATGTGTAATGCCTTACCCCATTCCTTTTCATGAATTTTTGGAACTCGTCGGACACAAACTGTGGTCCATTATCAGAGCAAATCTGCTCTGGCAAACCGTTTCTGGCAAATATGGTCCGTAGGACTGCAATCGTTTTCTCTGTAGTGGTTGAAGACATTTTTATCACCTCAGGCCACTTTGAATGAGCATCCACTGCTATTAAGAACATTGAGTCCATGAATGGACCAGCAAAATCAATATGCACCCGTTGCCATGGAGAGGAGGGCCACTCCCATGGGTGTAGAGGGGCATGTGGTGGTGCATTTTGGACCTTCTGGCATCCTAAGCAGCTCCTGGTTAGGTCTTCGATTTGTTGATCGATTCCCGGCCACCACACATAAGCTCTAGCAAGGCTTTTCATTTTCACTCCCCCCAGATGACCTTCATGTAGCTCATTTAGCACTCTCTCCCTTAACTTGGGTGGAATCACCACTCTGGATCCACACATCACTGTCCCCTGGCATACTGACAGCTGTTCTCTTCTGGATGAGAATGCTGGCAACAGTGAGTCGCCATGTGTCGGCCATCCCCTCACTGTCAATTCATATACCCGTGACAGCGTCGGATCATTGTGGGTCTCCTCTATATCCGCGTTTGTTACTGGCAATCGTTCAATTATTGACGAATAAAATATCTCGATAGGGTCCACTGCTGGTGCTTCTTCCACAGTAGGCAGTGGCAGGCGTGATAGCCCATCAGCGTTCCCATGCTGTTTTGTGCCTTTATATTCTATTTCATATTGATTCGCCCCTAGAAACAGGGACCATCTTTGTAACCGCTGTGCAGTCATCACTGGAACGCCCTTCTTAGGATTAAAGATGGAGACAAGTGGTTGGTGGTCAGTCAGCAAGGTGAACTTCTGCCCATGCAGATAGTGGTTGAATTTTTTTACTCCCCATACTAGGCTGAGGGCCTCCATGTCAATCTGGGCGTAGTTGCGCTTGGCTGAGGTTAGTGACCGAGACGCAAAGGCTACTGGCCTCTCCAACCCGTCTGGGAATTTGTGCGACAGCACTGCTCCAATACCGTAGGGTGATGCTTCACATGCCAAACGAATTGGTAGTGCTGGGTTGAAATGGGCCAACACCTCTTTTGATGTGATCAATTCTTTACACTTCTGGAAAGCTCGTCTACGTTCGTCATCCCACTTCCATGGTACCCCTGTTTGCAGTAGGGTGTTCAGCGGGTGTAATACCGTAGACAAATTTGGTAAGAACTTGTGGTAGTAGTTTACCAGCCCGAGGAACGACCTCAGTTGTGACACATTTTCCGGTGCTGGAGCCTTGACTACTGCCTCAATCTTGTCAGGGGACTTATGTAACCCCTCTTCATCGATGACGTGGCCACAATACGAGATCTGTTTCTGGAAAAACTCGCACTTGTGGCGATTAGCTCGTAGCCCATACTCCTTTAATCTGGTGAGCACCTTCTCCAAGTTGGCGAGGTGATCACCGTAATTTTCGCCCGTGACCAATATGTCGTCCAAATAACACTGGGTCCCTGGAATCCCTTGCAGGACCTGATCCATCGCCCTTTGCCAGATAGCCGGAGCCGAGGCTACTCCAAACACCAGCCGGTTGTATTGATAGAGACCTTTATGGGTGTTGATCGTAAGGTAATGTTTCGAAGCTTCTTCTACCTCCATTTGCAAGTACGCCTGGGCTAGATCAATTTTGGTGAACCGTTTACCTCCAGATAGCGAGGCGAAAATATCCTCAATTCGTGGAAGCGGATATTGCACCGTGTGAAGGACTGGGTTCACTGTCACCTTAAAATCCCCACAGATGCGGACCTTCTTTGGTTCCCCAGGCGTATTACTCAACGACCTCTTCATTACAGGAACGATTGGTGTAGCCCACTCGCTCCAGTCCACTTTGGACAGTACTCCTGAACGTTCCAACCCTTCCAGCTCTGCTTCAACAGCTGGTCTGATCGCATAAGGCACTGGTCTGGCCTTCAGAAACTTTGGGCTTGCATTTTCCTCTATTTTAATCGTTGCTGTTATTCCTTTTAGTGTTCCTAGTCCCTCCTGGAACACTTCTTTTGCGTCAGTTAGCATTTTTGACAGCCGTCCAGGTGTGACGTTGTCATCCTTTTTGGCCTCAACCTTCAGTGCCCGTATGGAATGCCAATCTAATTGTATCTTCCGGATCCATTCACGTCCTAGCAGTGGTGGCCCTCCATTTGGCAATACATATATATCCATTTTAGGTATTTCCTGGCCTTTATATGTCACTTTCACCCTTATTTTTCCTTTGGGGTAGACTTTTAGTCCCGTATACGTCTTCAAGACAATCTCTGTAGCTTTCAAGGGTATGTGTGAAAATAGCCGCTTGTAGTCTCTTTGATTTATGACTGTTAGAGCTGACCCTGTGTCCAATTCCATTTCCACTTGGACTCCGTCTATCTTGAGTGTAACCCAGATAGTCTGGTGATCCTCCATTTCGGTTACCTTATGTAGTTTCAGACAACCCAGCTCCTTGCTTCCGGAGTCTGTGTCACTTTACTGTTCGTCTGAACCACTGTCCATCACCTGGTGTACCTTTTTGTACTTCTCCTGTGGAGATTTCTTACTGTTGGTTTTCTGCCCAGACCTGCAGACTCTTGCTATGTGTCCTGGTTTCCCACACTGTCTGCACACTTGGTCCTTGAACCAACAATCTTTCTGGTCATGTGTTGTTCTGCCGCAACGATAGCACTTCCCTGTTCCAAAGGACATTTCATTGGTGCCATATTCTTGCGGTCTCCGTTGTATCTCTGCAGCGCCCCTTGCGGCTGCTTCGTGTGATACTGCCATACTGAAAGCTTTGTCCAGCGTAAGGTCCTTTTCTGATAGAAGCCGTTTCTGGGTTCCTTCACTTTGTAGCCCACACACAAACTTGTCCCTTAACGTGTCTGCTAGTCCCGCTCCAAACTGGCAGTGTTTCGATAGCTTGCGCAGTTCCGTTAGGTACTCAGCATTGCTTTCGTCTTTGTGTTGGTTCCTTTTATGGAACTTAAATCGCTCTGCTATCAGCAGCGGTGTGGGGTTTAAGTGGTCCTGTAGGATTTCTACTATGTTTTCAAAATTCTTGTTTACCGGCTTCTCTGGGGTTATTAGATTTCGCAGTAACCCATAAGTTTTTGCACCCATGGAATTTAACAGAACCAGTGCTTTATTAGCATCTGGCACTTCATTCGCCCTGCAGTACACCTCAATATGTTCCACATATGTCGCCCAATCTTCGACTTCATTGTCGAATGTAGAGATACTGCCACTCTTCGGCATCCTTGGGTGTGTGTTAACTATCACAAATGGCGCCTCCCGCGCTTCCCCTTCTTCTCCGCTGGCACAAAATGACGTCTCCCGCGCTTTCCTTCCTTCCCGCGCTCGCCCTTCTTCTTCGCTGCGGCTTCTAAAAATGGCGCCTCCCGCGCTCTTCTCCGCGGCTCAATGGCGTCTCCCCTTCGCCCCGCGGACCCTGTTCAGCCCGTGAGCACTGGCTGTGCTCTGCGCGTTCTTTTTATATTTTTCGACGCTGCTCAGTCTAGAACCCGGCTGTTTCTTACCCTCTCTCCGGTTTGTTTTATTTTTCTCGACGCCGCTCGGTGTTCAACCCCCGGCTGCGCCCTGCGCTCTTCACCCTCTGTCTTACCCCGTCAACGCTGCTCGGCTTTCTCTCCGCCGTCGGTCGGCTCCAGCCGCCGCTGCTCGGGAAGTGTCTGCGCTGGACATGTCGTCGGTCTCTTACTGCTCGTTTTGGCTGGGGAACCAAGCCCGGCTCTCCACAGCCTCCCCTGCGAAGTTGGATCTCTGCCTGACTGCTGGGCGGTTGCTCGTGGCCGACGCCCGTGTTCCTGGCCTCGACTATTTTTAATTTTTTTTTTAATGTTGCAGGTAGATTCAAATCGACACTCGTCGCCACTGTTGGATCCGTGGTTCAGTGGATAAATAATCACACGGATGCTGTACATTAACAAATAACAGGTCTTTACTGGAGGAGGGTAGTTTCTAGACTGGGGGTACAGAGGCATGCGCAAAGCTTATATACCGGTGTGGTCACAGCCGGTACTACAGTATACAGGAGCTGTAAAAGTAGTTCTGACTTAAAGGCACATACACTACAATGCTGAGAACATGAAGGTGGATAATCCAACTTATATATGCATAACACACAAAATGCTTCCTTCATGTCTAGCAGAAACATGTTTTTGTCATGTAGGTTAAATTTTTGTCCAGACAGCATGGCTAAATTTTAACAGGAAAGAGTGAGTGGGTTTGGGAGTGGGTGGGTGGTTAAATGTGCTGAAGTTGACAGCGCATTCGGAAGCCGGCTTCAACCTGCTGGCTTCTGCATTTAACTGGAGCGGGTTCAGCTGCAAGTGAGAAACTCCCTCGGGAGAGGTGGGTTAGCAATTTAAAGCACTTTAGAGCTAGTTAAGCAGCTATTAAGAGCCTTTTTCACCTGGGGTTTCAAGTTTTACTGTGTGTGCACAGATTTGCTGGACCTCGCCAGTGAAAGCAAGGTGAGAGCACAGCGGCAATTGAGGGGGCTGAACAAGTGACAGTCAAAAAATTAGCCAAATACTGAGACTTCACACCTGCTTTCTTGCCTAAGGGTAAGGCTTTTGCTCACAGCACTTGTTCTGAGAATTTACTTTCAGGAGTTTGCAGGTGATTTCTACAACTTTGGAGGTCACTCCCACTACATTGGAGGATTGTGTGTCTGATCTCCACTTTACATCTGCCATATATCAGATCAGCATGGGTGCCGCTTATGCTGTTTCACCTTGGACCTCAGATGAGGACCAAGATGAGCGCCAGCAGCAACAACACCAGCAGGAGCAGCAGCAACCTTCTCCTCACCGACCTGCCGCTCCACAGGAGAGAGGGGATGAGCATAGGGTGCAGCTCGCAGGAGGCGATACTCTCAACACAAGCTATATAGGCAGAGGATCAGCTTCCTGGACATGACTGAACACCAGTGCCTCAACAGGCTCAGGCTATTGCGTCAGGTCGTGTCAGACATTTGTCGCCTGCTGGAAGAAGACCTGCTGCCAAGTGGACCCAGTGGACACGCGTTATCAATGGCTATCAAAGTGACCAACCGCTCAACTTCTTCGCCTCAGGCTCCTTCCAGGGCTCTGCAGGAGATATGTGAAGGATTTTGCAGTCGGCTGCCCATAAATGCATCACCCAGGTGACCGATGCTATTTTGCCAGGGCAGGCAATTATGTATACTTTGCCACCGATGAAGCCAGTCAGAATAAGCGGGCGCTCGGCTTTGCGGCTCTGGGTGGCTTCCCACAGGTGTAGGGCGTCTCCAGATCACCCAGGAGTGTTTGGGAACCGTAAGGGCTTCCACTCCATCAATGTGCAGCTTGTCTGCAGCCACAAAAAGATCATCATGCAGGTGTGTGCCAGATTCCCAGGGAGCTGTCATGATTCATTCATCCTGCACCAGTTCACCCTCCCTCAGCTCTTCACACCTCCGACCAGACTTGCTGGCTGGCTGCTTGGAGACCAGGGGTATCCGCTGAAAATGACACCCTTGAGGAGGCCAAGCAATAAAACCGAATAGCGCAGCAATCAAAGCTAAATGACGACGCGATGTGTAATAGAGCAAGCAATCGGGATGCTGAAGATGCACTTCAGATGCCTGGACAGATATGGAGGAACCCTTCAATATGCACTAGCCAGGGTCTCCAGAATGATCGTGGTATGCTGCGCTCTGCACAACAGAGCGCAGCAGTGAGAATTTGAGCTGCTGGAGGAGCAAGGCGCAGAGCCTCTTCGGAGGAGGAGGAACTTGATGTGGACATGGCACCAGTGGTGCAAATTGCTGCCTAGGATGCCCTGGATCACTTCATAATGGCATAGTTTAGTTAGGTTGCACTAGTGCAACCCTCTGGCACCCAGATGCTGAATCCACTTCCCCCAGCCCCCAACCACAAAGCAATCCTACAATGACCAAACCATTCCTTTCAAAGACACTCATTGCTCACAGTTAATTCATGTCTTATCATTAATTACAAGTGATAAGGCCACTTGCCAGGCAGCAGGCAAAAATGAGCAATCTGGGAAAGTAGTGCAGAGAAATAGGTTATGTTGATATTTGGAGGCACATGAAGTTAACAGTGCAACATTGCCTAACACATCCATGTGTATACCCTTGTGCATCTAGAATTATTTCATCTTTCTCTTCCTACCACTCCTACATTATGCAACCCCTGTGACTTCAGCAGAGGTAGAGGCAGGCCGCTCACTTCCCTGCTCTGACTGCTGAGATGCTTTTGGTTGACATCCTCTGCGTTTTGAAGCCCGTGAGGGCCCTGATAAAGACTGCTCCTCCTGCACCTGTGCAGGGGGAGATGACGCAGCATGTGAGGCTCTGACTGAGGAGGGTGCAACGGGTAAGAAGTGGAAGCACTTTGAGAAGAGTGCCCACTTCTATGTTCCCTTTCACCATCATCCCTCTCATGGCTCACCCACAGTTCCCTGCTAGCCATGTGTTTGAGAGCACTTTGCTGGACATCAGTGGGGCGATGAACGGCCAAGACTAGATTTTTATCCATCCTTGTTAAGGTGGCATTCAGAGTGTGCAAGCTGTTGGTGAGGGCAAGCATGCACTCATTTGCAGGTGGCCACCCTTTCCGTGGATAAACACATTATACCCATGGCCACCAACATTATGCCAGTTATGCTTGAGATGAACTCCTCCATTCTCCCTGCAAGCAAGCACATCGTGGCTGGAAATCTTGCCAGAGCCTCGTGCATTTTTTGCTGCTCCCCAGAATCATCCTCTTTGTCGATGGCCCCTGAGGTTCAGCATCTGCGTCCAGCTAAGCAGATCTTGGAGCGTCCTGCACCCTCTGACGAGGACTCTCCACTGCTGTCCCTGTCTGCACCATCTGCTCTTGCTCACGTGACCTGTGAGACACCAGGTGGTAACAGTACTATCTGACTTAATGTTCCCACCAACATGTGTGTATCTGCGCTGGTGCTTGGTGTGCAAGTGCTATAATAATAATAATAATCAACTTTATTGTCATTGTTAGTGCACAAGTGCAGTACAACGAAATGTAGGCTTGCGGCTCCCGAGAGTGTACATTTAGATTAAGACATTTAAACATTCAACATTCATTTGGCTTGTAATACATTAACATAAACATAATAAAGTGCATTGGCAGATGTGCAGGCTTTAGAGTTTATTTGTGGAGTTCAGTAGGATGACAGCCCTGGGAAAGAAGCTGTTCCTAAATCTGGTCGTTCGGGTGCGAATGCATCTGTAGCGTCTCCCAGATGGCAGGAGGGCGAACAGACTGTGGCTGGGGTGGGTAGGGTCTTTGATGATGGTCCGTGACCTCCATAAACAGCGTTTCTGGTATATGTGCTCTATGGTCGGTAGCCGGGTGCCAGTAATGCGTTGGGCAGTTTTGACTACCCGCTGCAGGGCTTTCCGGTCATAGTAGCTACAGCTGCCATACCATACTGTGATACAGTTAGTCAGGATGCTCTCTATTGTGCAGCGGTAAAAGTTAGAGAGGATCAGAGGTGACAGGTTACATCCCTTCAGCCTCCTTAGGAAATATAGGCGCTGCTGGGCCTTCTTCACCAGAGAGGAGGTATTGAGGGACCAGGAGAGGCGCACCACTTCACGAGATGCTGGACCTCCTCCCTGTAGGCTGACTCATCGTTGTTGGTGATCTGGCCTACCACCGTGGTATCAGCCGCAAACTTGATGATGGTGTTGGAACCATGAACAGCCTCAAAGTTAGAGACCTCCTCTGAGGAGGAGTTGTCCTCCTCCTGCATCACCTCCTGTGGGACACTTGATGGGTCTGTTGGAGATTAAAGGAATGAATTAGAACTGTCATGGTAAGAATGTTTTAAGTGAAGATTATGCACATGATCAGATTTCACTGGCTGCTGACATCAAGTCAACATGAGTGACTGTTGTATGCCATGTGGCTGTGCGATATTGAATTCTGTCACCAGGTAGCTGGGAGCTCCCTGTCTCTCCATCTCCCACCGCCATCAATGTGGATACTCCAGTTATCTCGAGTGCCTCCTCCTCTGCAGCAGTTAGCTTGGCTGTGACTGGAGAGCCACCTCCGATTCCCTGCCTCTCCAGAGTGTTCTGTGCTCTCTTCTGCAAGGAGGGAAACAAGAGACCTTTGAGTGAGAGTCATGGAATGTATGGATGGACAACATCTGTAGAGGGTGACTATGAGGGAGAGGTGTTACATTAAGATGAGGGTGAGTGTCTGTGGTGGATGGTCAGATGGGGATGTGAGGAAATGCATAGACAGAGGGATGGGTGTACCTGCAAGGTACGTTGGTGTGAGGAGTGATGTGCAGGAGTAGGCTTGGGAAGGCAGAGCGAGGGGGGTTGGGGTGGCACGCAGATCAGGATTTAGTTGAATGTGGCACTGTACTCGCCTTTCCTGACCTCATGAGGCTATTAAATCTCTTCCTGCATTGAATCCAGGACCTCACCACCTCCTGCTGCTCACCTCTGCTGCAATCTGTAGCCATGCCTTCTTGGTGTCTGAGGCTGGCTTCTTCCTCCCATCAGCAGGAAATAACACCCCCCTGCGGGCTCTAACTCCATGCAGCAAGTGTTCCAGGGAGACATCGCTGAATCGAGGGGCAGCTTTCGTATGCTGAGACTGCATTTTTTGTTCTCCTGCCAAAGCATTGTCCCTCCAACCAACCTCTCTCCCACTAATGTCTCTTCAACCTCCACCAAACATAGAAACATAGAAGATAGGAGCAGGAGTAGGCCATTCAGCCACTCGAGCCTGCTCCGCCATTCAATGCGATCATGGCTGATCATCCAAATTCAGTACCCGGTCCCTGCTTTCTCCCCATACCCCTTGATCCCTTTAGCCTTAAGAAATATATCCAACTCTTTCTTGAAAACAGGAAACTTTCGTTTAAACGGAGGTTAAATCTCCGGAATGCTCTATCCACCGGCAAAATTCAGGAGTCGGTTTAGATAACTTTTTTTACTTTTCGTTGCTTTTTTTCTCCATTCCTGGCTCTGTTGCTTAGCTACAGAGACGCTTGCAAGCTGCGCCGACTGTTTTGAAGCTGTTGCTAAGCAACAGGGTTTGTTGCTAGATACGGAGCTCAGAAGCTCCGTATGTTTTAACATTAGCGCTGGTTTCTCCGGCAGTGTTGATCGACCGGCACCAGCTCGGTCCCGTCAGTGCCGGATACCAGAAAGTTTCCTGTATATTTAATATATTGGCCTCTACTGCCTTCTGTGGTACTTTTCTACTGTCAACTTTGCATTGTTCCTTTAAATACCTGAGCTGAATTGGACCCATGCGTGATGCCATCACGCCTGCTCACGTTAATTGGTTGGGAAACCTGAAAGTCAGATGCAAATGCAGTGGCTTCATTAAAAAGCCACGGCAAAACGCGCCGCTGAAACTTCCGGGTTCCCCATGCGATCCAGGGCTCCCTGCTTGCCAGCACGTTGGCAGGTAAAAAATTCCGGCCCATGAGAGGAGCTCCTGCAAGAGATTAAAGTTTTTTAAATGAATGTTTTCTACATATTGCTAATAGGCCATTTTGCTGCTTTGGAGACATTAACACCCTCTTGTTTACTAACTGATGTTGCACTATTGCTAGCTAAAATACAGATAAGATAAAAGTCAACTTGAATTATTTTTTCTAATACTAGTAATTTGATCAAAGATGTTTTTGTGTGTTACCTTGATATGCGCTCTTTGTGTATTTTTTTTCAATCAAGATTGTTGTAGCAGCAATTTGTCAGTCTCCACAATAGTCAATGAAAGTGGAAAACTTAAAGAAAGATGTGCATTTATATAGTGCCTTTCACGACCTCAGGACGTCCCAAAGCACTTTACAGCTAATGTAGTACTTTTGATGTGTAGTGACTGTTGTAATGTAGGAGACGCAGCAGCCAATTAGCACGCAGCAAGCTCTCACAAACAGCAATGTGATCATAAACAGATAATCTGTTTTTAGTGATGTTGATTGAGGGATAAATATTAGCTAGGACACCAGGTATAACTCCCCTGCTCTTCTTCGAAATAGTGCCATGGGATTTTTTATGTCCACCTGAGCGAGCAGACGGGGCCTCGGTTTAACATCTGATCCAAAAGGTGGCACCTCCGACAGTGCACCGCCCCCTCATTACTGCCCTGGAGTGTCGGCCTAGATTTTTATGCTCAAATCTCTGGAGACGTGAACCCAGAATCTTCTGACTGAGGCAAAAGTGCTACCCACTGAGCCACGGCTGACACAGTGGTGTACAATAGGAAATAAATTGGTGCTTGCCACTAGTTGTTGGAAGTATTATGTGCATTAATAGAACTTGTTTACAGTCTGCAGTTTCCTCTTTAAATGCAGCAATACGACACGACTAGGGAATGAAAGTTTTATGAACCTGTATAGATACTTACAATCTGAAACACTATGGAATGGTTCATGTGGTGGTGGCAGCAGATGAGTCGCTTGTTGACATGGTTGGTCCCGAGTTGTAATTGTAGGTTCTGAGTTTGGATTAGTATTCTATAGCTTTGATGGTCAGCTTTGGGAGTTGAAGAGAAATTTCAGAAAGGTTTACTTTTAGATGGCCTCCCTCAGGTGTTGTAGTGGGTTGGGTAGTGTACAAGAACAATATTTGTTCATTTTTTCCCCCCACTCCATCAGGAAAAAGACTTGGTCTTCAGTTGCCACTTTGCCTAACATTGTGTTCAAGATCAGGAAATCACCAAAGATTTGTGGACATGAGCTTATTTCCTTTCTTTATCTTTCTCTTCCTCTTCCCACCCAGACCTCCAAGTATAAATATTTGTCGGTGTGCCTTCTCTGCGCATGTCTCGTATTCTAATTATTTCTCATCAAAAACCTGATTGAGCTTCTGTATGAATTTTAAAATACTACAGTTGGTTAATAAAGTGAATAGCTGAGCCATACAGATCAGTAAAGTCCCAAGTTTTATCCCTGATTTGTAATGAGTTAGCTGCTCGCTACCAGTGCAAAGATAGTAACACGACCAAAAATTGGACTCGGCACCCGTGCGTTACAGCGGGGAAAAGTCAATCAGGGTTTCCATTAGCACTGGCTGAAATTATGCATGTTGGACATTAAATGACGACAAGTTCAGGCTTAGCTGTGATCTTTTTTCCCAGCTACTCTATTACGTGTTTCATTAAAGCCATAATAAAGTGGGTACTGAAACCACTTGCAAGCAGTGAAATCTGTCACAAGCTTTGATGTTTACACTATTTAACCTAGCTGGGCAAGAAGGAAAAATGTAGGCACAGTAAAACGCTTATTCCCTGGGTGCAAAGGTTAGGGAAAAGAGGCCACACCCCTGTTATGTTGTGCTGGGATTCCTGGGGCTTCTCCTGAGGGGTGGAGTAGGACGTGTGCCTACATTAGGCACAGATCCAACATATTTGTGTAAATAAAGCAGGCGGGGCTCTCTTGGCCTTCAGCCAGAATTTTCTGGAACTGCGGCTCAGGGACACCCCCAAGAAGGGTCTGAGGGCGATAGCAAAATACTGCAGATGCTGGAAATCCGAAATAACAACAGAAAATGCTGGAAAAACTCAGCAGGCCAGGCAACATCCGCGGAGAGAGAAATAGAGTCAACGTTTCGGGTCGAAACCCTTCTACAGAACTGAGAGAAAAGGCAGGAAATGAAACGGGGGCTGGGAAATGGGGGAGGGGATGAAAGAGGAGACATTAAGAGATATTCAAGGTGAGACGAGATGGTAATAGGACAGGTGAAGAAACAAACAATGGCTCTAGATGAAGTGTGAAATGCGCTGGCAGAGTGAAAGACAGCTGCCATGTGGGGGAGAGAGAGAAAAAGGAAAAGGCACAAACCAAAAGTGTGGATAAAAAATATAAAAATATAATAGGGGCCGAGGTTATGATCTGAAGTTGTTGAACTCGATATTGAATCCGGAAATCCCCTATTATATTTTTATATTTTTTATCCACACTTTTGGTTTGTGCCTTTTCCTTTTTTTTCTCTCTCCTACATGGCAGCTGTCTCTCACTCTGCCAACGCATTTCACACTTCATCTAGAGCCATTGTTTGTTTCTTCACCTGTCCTATTACCATCTCGTCTCACCTTGAATATCTCTTAATGTCTCCTCTTTCATCCCCTCCCCCATTTCCCAGCCCCCAGGCTGCCTTTTGTTTCATTTCCTGCCTTTTCTCTCAGTTCTGTAGAAGGGTTTCG
Organism: Somniosus microcephalus; assembly: GCF_052327205.1. NCBI lineage: Eukaryota > Metazoa > Chordata > Chondrichthyes > Squaliformes > Somniosidae > Somniosus > Somniosus microcephalus. Next base: position 115,012,189 of record NC_140987.1, on the reverse strand, counting down.
ACCCGAAATGTTGACTATTTCTCTCTCCACGGATGTTGCCTGGCCTGCTGAGTTTTTCCAGCATTTTCTGTTGTTATAAGTGTCTGAGGGCACCTGGCAATAAGCCAAAGAAGATCCTAGAGATGGGCGGGAATTTTTTTTCAATTCCAACCTGATCTTCAGGATGTGGGGCCTTCTGGCTTTAAGAATATTTAAAAATATTAATTAAAATGTAATTTAAAAAAATATTAAGTTAGGCATAGTGGATATCAATAGTGGTTAATACAATTATATTTCAGTAGTATTTCCTACCATTGAGCCAAGCTGACACTTTAAGGCAAAGTGATTATAATTGAATTTTGTATACAAAAGAAATAATTATTTACTTACATGCGGAATTTGTTTAGTTAAGTTTTGTCAAACAGATGTGATTTCCAGGAATAGTTACATTATGTATTTTTTTAAACAGGACTATTGGACCCCTGTGCACTTAGCCTGGTTCCATGTAACTCTTAATACTAGTGGTGGATGCTACTACAGCAGTTGTCTGCATTGCTTGGGGCTCCCTACATCACACTGTAGGCATCACTTTAGCTTTACCTTACCAAAAGCTGTGCTACCTATTCAGATGAATGAAGACCCCATTTGGGAAACGATCCAGTCAGAGGTTATCGATTGATGCAGCAGGTAAGGGCTGTTAAAGCTGAAGGATGCATTTGCTTGATTTGGTCTGTGCTCCCAACAGTTTCTGTAATTGCAATTAAAACATTTGGGCCTAGAAATTCACTATCGCCGCGCCTGGTGTTTAGCGCCCGAAATTTTGCGCTGCGCCCGGATTCCCCTAGCGCCCGCCTGAAATTCAGTTGCAGCGCCCCAAGACGGAGGCAGGCGCTATTGCAGGGTTTGGCCGCCTCCGCTTGGGGCGCTGAAAGTCAATTTCAGCCGTCCAGCTGCTGCAGCGCCACCCGATGCGGTGCGGCAGGCTGGGGTACTGCAGGCCTCCTCCTTCTCTTAAGGAGGAGCTGCCTGCAGCCGTGAGATCGCCGCTGGATTCCCCCGGCAAATGAGCCCGGCACCACGGAGAAGTGCCGGGCTCGTGGGGGTCAGAGACCAATGCCGCGGGGGGGGGGTGGTGTGGGAGTCCGGGGAGGGAGGTGCGGCCAGGCGGCCGCCGGGAAAGCGGCCGGCCGCACCTCCACCTTTACGCCCCGGCCTCTCGGAGCTGCAAGGCCCCGTTTCACAAACGCTCTTTGCGGCCGCTGCGGGCGAGGCGGCCGCAACTGAATTTGGGCGTCGGGCCGGCATCGCATTGGAACTGGGGCGCTGCGCACACCGATGACGTCATCGGTGCCGGCGCAGCGCTACCGGCTAACGCTGAATTTCGGGAGAAACTGAATTTCAGGCGCAACCAAACTTCCGGCGCAAAACACCTCTTCAGGCGCTAAGTGGGCGCAAACGCCACTGAATTTCTAGGCCACGGTGCTGTAGATGACAACCTACACTGCTTCCTTTGTTCTGGATTCCACCATCAGAGGAACTAATTTCTCTGTGTCTACTGTATTGAATCCCTTTTATAATTTTAAACACCTTGATTAGATCACCCCTCAATCTTCTAAACTCAAGGGAAGACGCACCATGTTTATGCAACCTGTCCTCACAATTTAACCCTTTAAGCCCTGGAACAACCTGGTGAATCTGCTGTATTCCCTCCAAGGCCTGTACATCTTTCTGAGGTTTGGTGCCAAAGTACAATTCCATGAAATGTTTGGATGTGGGTTCAATTACCCCAGTTTGGTAAGTTTTCTTTTCTTGTCTGTGGTATTGTAGGGAGGTGCTGACTAGAAGGACGGAAAAGGCCACGTTCTTTCTATTTGTATAAGTTTAGGTTAGGCAATCCAACTTGGTGCCACTTTGAACTCAAGAAGAGCCTTGGTTCACACCCTCCTCATCTATTTCCCTCACAATTTTCATCATTTGAGTTATACCACCCCTTAATCTTTTTCTCCAGTGAAAACAAATTTAGTTACTTTCCTTATAATTTAGAGTTTTAAGCACTAAAGTCATGTTCGTCATTTTTCTTTGTATCCTCTCCAAAGCATCTATCATTTTGAAGATAATGTGACCAAAACTGGACACACTACTCAGCAATACATTCTAGAGTATTAAAATAACGTGGTCAAGTTGCTCATTTTTTTGTGGAGGAGGGGAAAACCCATATTCTTTAGCTTTAGGGAATTGAGTTGAATCACAATGCAATATGCTAATACAGAACCGATAAGCCACATTGTACATAAAGGTATATAGCATCACATGACTGGTACTATTTTAAAGGTGGTACAGGAACAGGGAGACCTGAGGGTCGTGGAGAGATACTGATTAAAGGCTTAGCTGTTCCTCACACGGTGCAACTGAAAATTGGAAGGAGGGAGTCATTCCTGAATGATCTAGCATGTCTTCTCATGGCTAATTAAAAAGCAGCATAGTCAGAGGCCTGGAACCAGGTCACTTGGTTACTGTCCTGGTTGGGAAATTAGGCACAAGGACATCGAGAAGTATAAGACTGGAAAAGACTCTACAGTCCATCTGCCAGTGCTAAAAAAAATACTAACTCTCAATTGCCCACTCCCTCAAATAGCTATCTACTTCTCCCTTAAATTGCCCCACACTTTCTGCATCCCTGAACAGTCCATTCCACACATTTCCCCACCATCTGTGTAAAGTAGTTTTATCTGAACTGTCTGTGCACCTTCCCGCTTCTAAACTTAAGCCTGTGTTCCCTTGTTCTGGGGTTTATGACAATCTCGAACCTATTTGGGTTCAATTTATCTACTCCCTTAAGAATCTTGAATACATGAATAATATCTCCAATGAGGCTTCTCTTCAGGTTAAACAATTTCAAGCTCTTCAACTTTTCTTCATAGCTCAGAATCCTTAAGCTAGGTATCACTGCCTCCAATACCTGAAAATCCTTGCTATTGACAGTGGTCAGAATTGTACACAATACTACAGGTGTGGTCTTACCAGTGGCTTGTACAAATTCTTGAGGGTTTCTGCTATATTTAGAGTCATTGAGTTATACAGCACAGAAAGAGGCCCTTCGGCCCATTGTGTCTGCGCTGGCCATCAAGCCCTATCGTAATCCCATTTTCCAGCACTTGGTCTGTAGCCTTGTATGCTATCGTGTTTCAAGTGCTCATCTAAATGTTTCTTGAATGTTGTGAGGGTTCCTGCCTCTACCACCCTTTCAGGCAGTGAGTTCCAGATTCCAACCACCCTCTGGGTGAAAAAGTTTTTCCTCAAATCCCCTCTAAACCTCCTGCCCCTTACCTTGAAACTATGCCCCCTGGTTATTGACCCCTCTACTAAGGGGAAAAGTTCCTTTCTATCTACCCTTTCTATGCCCCTCATAATTTTGTACACCTCAATCAGGTTCCCCCTCAGCCTTCTCTGCTCTAAGGAAAACAACCCCAGCCTGTCCAGTCTCTCTTCATAGCTGAAGCGCTCCAGCCCAGGTAACATCCTGGTGAATCTCCTCTGCACCCTCTCCAATGCAATCACATCCTTCCTATAGTGTGGCGACCAGAACTGCACACAGTATTCCAGTTGTGGCCTAACTAGCGTTTTGTACAGCTCCATCATAACCTCCCTACTCTTATATTCTGTGCCTCAGCTAATGAAGGCAAGTATCCCATATGCCTTTTTAACCACCTTATCTACCTGTCCTGCTGCCTTCAGGGATCTATGTACATGCACACCAAGGTCCCTCTGATCCTCTGTCCTTCCTAGGATCCTATCATTCATTGTGTATTCCCTTGCCTTGTTAGTCCTCCCAAAATGCATCACCTCACACTTTTCAGGGTTAAATTCCATTTGCTACTGTTCTGCCATCCCGTCTATATCGTCCTGTAGCCTGAGGCTTCCCTCCTCGCCATTTACCACTCCACCAATTTTCGTGTCATCTGCGAACTTACTGATCATACCTCCTACATTCATATCTAAATCATTAATGCACATTACAAACAGCAAGGGACCCAGCACCGATCCCTGCAGTACACCACTGGACACAGGCTTCCAGTCACAAAAACAACCTTCGACCACCACCCTCTGCCTCCTGCCACTAAGCCAATTTTGGATCCAATGTGCCAAATTGCCCTGGATCCCATGGGCTCTTACCTTCTTGACCAGTCTCCCATGTGGGACTTTGCTAAAAGCCTTACAGAAGTCCATGTAGACTACATCAACTACACTACCCTCATCCACACACCTAGTCACCCCCTCTCAAAATTCAATCAAATTGGTTAGACATGATCTCCCCCTGACAAAGCCATGCTGACTATCCCTGATTAATCCCTGCCTCTCCAAGTGGAGAATAATTCTGTCCCTCAGAATTTTTTCCAATAATTTCCCTACCACTGATTTAGGCTCACTGGCCTGTAATTCCCTGGTTTATCCCTACTACCCTTCTTGAACAATGGTACTACATTAGCTGTTCTCCAGTCCTCTGGCACCTCCCCTGTGGCCAGAGAGGTTCTGAAAATTTGTGTCAGAGCCCCTGCAATCTCCTCCCTTGCCTCACACAGCAGCCTGGGATATTGTCTGGGCCTGGGAATTTATCCGCTTTTAAGCCCGCTAAAACCGCTAGTACCTCCTCCCTCTCAATGCTAATTTGTTCAAGTATATCACAATCCCCCTGCCTGATTTCTATGCCTACATCGCCCTTCTCCATAGTGAACACAGTTGCAAAATATTCATTTAAAACCTCACCTACATTTCTCTGGCTATGCATTCCAAGATCTGCTAAGGTTTTTTTTACTGCCATTAGTTTCAGTGAGCTATCCACACCAATAACCTTAATCTCTCTTGTGTGGTGTCCTGTAGCCTAGAGCAATTTAGTTAATATTCCCACTGTTTATTTCTCTTCCCTAGTTTCATTACATTTCATTTGTCCATATTAAATGCCATTTGCCACTCAATGAGCTCACCTTCCTAGATGTGGTCTTTCCCCTCTGTTACCCTTCTTCCCTCGTGGTTTGTATCTGTTTTGCACTCTGTGTATAGTATTTGTAAACCGGATTCACTTTGCTCCCATGCTTTTCTGCTCTAACAGTGCTGTACAATCCAGTTCCTTCAGCCCACACCACAAAACCTGCCATTTTAATGTCATCATCTTTCCCTAACCTTAGGCTCCACCACATTGTGATCCTTGTTGCCAAGGTATTCTGTGACTCTGACATGCTGCACCATCTGGTTGTTGCTTAATATCAGGTCCAATAATGCCATGTGTTCCTTGACTAATTGTTCCATGTAAGAATCCAATATCAAATTTTTACTTCTATTGCACCCTTTCTAGATTTCCTGATCTATCCTTGATAAATTGAAGCCACCCATAAGAACTGCATGTGTTCCTGTACACACTTCCCTTATTTGACTACAAACTTATTGATCCAATCCCTTCTCCTGATCTGAAGATCTGCAGCAAAGGCTTATGGTTCGTTTTGTGGGCATCTGATATAGACTACCATGTCATGAAAGATTATACAAGAGCTCGTACCATAGTTAGGCATGGTGCAGATGAGTGGGGAAAGGGAGAAATAATAAATACCTATTCAAAATACAGAACTTCTTATCAAAGGAGGCTACTGTTTGATCCAGCTTATATATTGCCACCAGTTGTAATCGGGTACGTCAAGAATCGGATGAAATTTAATTCCGCTTCAATGGTTCACTTGATATTTATTAAAAAATGGTGGAAAAGTAGATTCCAGTGAAATGAATGGATTTTTTGATCTGTGCAATACATCTGTACAAAAGATCGGAGATTTCATGAAATTTGCAATTCACGTTGGAAATAATCATTTTGATTCAGTGTTTTATGTTGACAAACCAACTTGAATCTGTTTATTTTCACATTTTAATTTAATATAAAATTAATAAAATTGCTGTTTAAAGTTGAGAGATGTTAAGTACATTTGCTGGCAATATATATAAGAAATTAAGACCTTTTGAGCCCTGCAGGTACTTTGTGGTGTGAAACGGAAAGCAAGCTTGCTTCTGATGTGTGCCAAAGTAATTTTCTGGGAGCCTCACAACTTCTGACAGTTGGTGGTGGTGTTTGACCATTTTTAGTTACATCCTGCTGTTGTTTTTCCAAATCTGTCTCCTTTGAAACATTGTGAGCTGTTTCTAGTAACAAACACTTCATCTTTTCTTGCATTTCAGCTAAGCATTGCCATCTGTCTGTCCAAACGCACAAAATGAAGACCAGCTTTGCTTAATAAATGTGTACTCCTTAATAAAGGGCAACTAAACATGGTGTAAGACTATTTCCCCTTAATGCTTATTTAAAGTTTCTCTGGGTTCACTTTTGATCATATTACATGCGGTAAAATGGGTAATTTATATGAAGCTAAATTATTCTAAAAGGTAGTAGACCAGCCAAGTTGCATGGGTTTTATTTTTGAGCATGAGCATCACCACGTTTTACTCTGTGTATAGAGTGCACATGGGCAATAAAAAGTTACTAACATTTTTGAAACTGCAGCAAAAGCTACTACTTCCAGACCCAAATAGTGTGCCAGCTGAGTGAATACCTGCTGTAGTACTAGCTCACCAGCACGTAGATTCTGTTCTTAAGGCCTTATAAAACTGGAACCAGTATATAACTCAAAACAGTCAGTCCAAGCATTACAGTATTGAAATATGAGCTTTGATAGCAAGTACACCTCAGAGCATGGAACTGAGAGCAATGAGACTCTCTAATGATCTGAAAATCATATCGCAAAAGCACAGTCACAGGATTTAGATCCATGTTGACTCCAAACTGATACCAGATTAGCTGTATAAATTGATATTTGATTACTTGTCAATGTGCTTCAACGATATGCGCTTGTGATGTGATGTAATCATTCTTTTTGTTTCTTCTAGGTCTTCCTGGTGTGTCTGGTAATATGATGAAGAAGAAAAGTAATCACAGGTGTGTCCACCAAAACAATTGCGATTATAAAATTTAATGAGCTGGGTAGGCTTGCCAACTCTCTAGGATTGTCCTGGAGACTCCAGAATACTGATGGGAGCAAACCCGAGGAGAAAAATTATAGGGGTATTAAAAAAAAATCATTTTCTTTCAACACTTTTGCTTATTAGTTATAAAATTGTTGGGAGTAGGTAAAGAAAAGGAGGTTTGACTGACAGTCAAAAATAATCCAATCGGGTAATGAAGAGTCTCTTCTCTTTCCAATTGGCGTGGGACGGCGTTGTGCCATGAGAATTGCCATGTCGGGTGACCAATGGGGGGGGCCGCGGGGGGGCGGGGCAGTTGGAGGGGGGAGGTCATGTGATGAAACCACCAGGAATACCTCCAGCCAGAGCTTGGTGAGTGCTAGTTCTGCAGTGATACATGTTTGACATTATGTAACCTCTCACACTGTCAGCTAGGCTCAATGGTAGCACTCTTGCCTCTGAGTCAAAAGGTCATGGGTTCAAGCCTCACTTTAGAGACTTGAGCACTTAATCTAGCCTGGCACTTTAGTGCAGTACTGAGGGAGTGCTGCACTGTCGGAGGTGCCATCTTTCAGATGAAACATTAAACCGAGGGCCCATCTGCCCTCTTAGACAGATGTAAAAGATCCCACGGCATCAGAGAAGAGCAGGGGAGTTCTCCCGGTATTTCTGTGTATATATTTTTTAAAGTAACACTAGTTATGTAGGGGAAGAAATAATTTGCAGGAGCCATCTTTCATATGAACATGAAAAGACCAACTGGTCCGCCTGGCCTGGCCTGTCCTGTCCTGGCCTGGCCTGTCCTGGCCTGGCATGGCACGCTGTAACTTCTGCATACCATCAACCCCCATTTCCATCCCCCCAACAAAGCCTGGGAGAGGCAACACAAAACCTTGGACAGTTTTAGGAAAAACTCTGGGGAAATTACTCTCTGACCCCCAAACACAATCATACAAGCTTCAGGAAACCACGGTGACTGGGTGGCAACCCTTAAGGAGGAGCTAGGGTCCAAATTGAAAAGCAGAACCTCAAAGTAATGATCTCTGGATTGTTACCTGAGCTACATGCAAATTGGCATAGGGACAAACAGATCAGAGAGTTAAATCCGTGGCTCAAAGAGTGGTGTGGGAGGAGGATGTTTCGATTAATGGGGCACCAGTACTGGGGAAAGAGGGAGCTGTTCCGTTGCGACGGTCTCCACTTAAACCATGCTGGGACCAGTGTCCTTGCAAATCGAATAACTAGGGCTGTAGATAGGGCTTTAAACTAAAAAGGTGGGGGGCGGGGAGGAATCAGGTGAGGGGAAATTTAGAAATCTAAAGAGAAAAGTCTCAAGGCAATGGAGCAGTTTAGTGATTTGGGTAAAGATAAGCAGAGTGTGACAAGGGACAGAAGCCTAGAAATTCGGTGGGCTGCGCCACCAGTTAGCGCCTAAAGAGGGCACTCAGTGGCTTTAGCGCCACTGGCCGCGCCTCCCGCGATATTTAGCTGGGGCGCTAATGGCGGCGTTAACCTGTTGCGCTGTGCTGCCTCCGATGACGTTATCGGCGTGCGCAGCGCCCCGCTACCGCCCTGATCTCGATATTTGGCAGCGACCGCCTCTGTAGTGTCGTTCGCAAATGGCGCCCGGTTCACGGGGCCTTCCTGTGGCGGCAGTGGTGCAAATTAAGGTGGAGGTGCGGGGCGGCCCTTTTTTTCGGCGGCCGCCTGCCAGCACCTCCGTCCCTGGCCTCCTGATCGCCCCCCGCGGCATTGCCGGCTGTTTTCCGAGAGCCCGGCACTTCTCCTCGGTGCCGGGCTCTTTTGCTGGCACTCGTGATCTCTGATCGCGCTGGTGCAGGCCCCTCCCCCTTAAGAATGGGAGGAAGGCCTGCAGTACCGCAGCGCGCCGTGCCGCAGTGTGTGGCGCTGCAGCACGTTGCGCTGTGATATTCAGTTTCAGCACCCTAAGAGGAACGCGGAGCGCCTCGAGCCTCGCCCCATGTCCCTCTTGGGGCGCTCAAGCTGAATTTCCGGCAGTCGCTACTGCTCCAAACGCTGCGCTAAATCCGGCGCCCAGGCGAGCTTGGCGCCCTGTTTGCGGCTCCACCAAATTTCTCCCCCAGAGAGTTTAACGGTAAAAGTGCATTCGCGAATAAGGTGAAAGCAGGGAATAATGGTAGAAGTTAAAATGAAAGACCCTTTATCTGAATGCACGAAGCATTCGTAACAAGATAGACGAATTAGTGGCACAAATAGCATCCCAGAGTACTAAAAGAGATTGCTACCAGTGCCACGTGCTAGTCAGAGTAGATATAGAAGGATACTTCAGATGAATACGTGGCTAGAGGAATGGTGCCAGGGGGAGGGATTCAAGTTCCTGGGACATTGGAACCGGTTCTGGGGGAGGTGGGACCAGTTCAAACCGGACGGTTTGCACCTGGGCAGGGCTGGAACCGATGTCCTAGGAGGAGTGTTTGCTAGTGCTGTGGGGGAGGGTTTAAACTAAAATGGCAGGGGGTTGGGAACCTGAGCAGGGAGACAGAGGAAAGGGAAACAAGGATAAAAGCAAAAGATAGGAAGGAGAAAAACAAAAGTGGCAGTCAGAGAAATCAAGGGTTTAAATCAAACATGGCCACAGTAAATAATAATTCTAATAGGTCTAAGAGTGTTAAAAAAACAAGCCTGAAGGCTTTGTGTCTTAATGCGAGGAGCATTTGTAATAAGGTGGATGAATTGGCTGTGCAAATAGAGGTAAACGAATATGATTTGGTTGGGATTACGGAAACGTGGCTCAAGGATGGCCAAGACTGGGAACTCAACATTCAGGGGTATTCGATATTCAGGAAAGATAGGCAAAAAGGAAAGGGAGATGGGGTAGCATTACTGGTTAAAGAAGGAATTAACACAATTGTAATGAAGGATATTAGCTCTGATGATGTGGAATCTGTATGGGTAGAATTGAGGAATACTAAGTGGAAAAAAACGTTAGTGGGAGTGGTATATAGACCTCCAAACAGTAAGGCGGAGGTTGGGGATGGCATTAAAAGGGAAATTAAAGAAGCGTGCAACAAGGGCACAGCAGTCATCATGGGTGACTTTAATCTACATATAGATTGGGCCAACCAAATTAGTAACAGTACTGTGGAGGAGGAATTCCTGGAGTGTTTACAGGATGGTTTCCTGGACCAATATGTCGAGGAACCAACCAGAGATCAGGCCATCTTAGACTGGGTATTATGTAACGAGAAAGGATTAATTAGCAATCTTGTTGTATGAGGCCCCTTGGGTCGGAGCGATCATAATATGATCGAATTCTTCATTAAGATGGAGAATGAAGTAGTTGAATCAGAGACTAGGGTCCTCAATTTAAATAAAGGAAACTACGATGGTCTGAGGAGCGAGTTGGGTAGCATTGATTGGGGAATGTCACTCAAAGGGTTGACGGTGGATAGGCAATGGCAAACATTCAAAGACCGAATGGATGAGCTACAGAATTTCTTCATCCCAGTTTGGCATAAAAATAAAACAAAAAAGGTGACTCAACCGTGGCTAACAAGGGAAATTAGGGATAGCATAAGATCCAAAGAGAGGACATATAAATCGGCCAGAAAAAGCAATAATCGTGAGGATTGGGAGCAGTTTAGGATTCAACAAAGGAGGACAAAGGGATTAATTAAGAAAGGGAAAATAGAATATGAGAGTAAGCTTGCAGGGAACATAAAAACTGACTGTAAAAGCTTTTATACATTATGTGAAGAGAAAAAGATTGGTGAAGTCAAGCGTAGGTCCCTTGCAGTCAGAATCAGGGGAATTTATAATGGGGAACAAAGAAATGGCTGACCAACTAAATACATATTTTGGTTCTGTCTTCACAAAGGAGGACACAAATAATCTCCCAGAGATGCCGGGGAACATTGGGTCTGATGAAAGGGTGGAACTGAAAGAAATCAGTATTTGTAGGGAAATGGTGTTCGGAAAATTGATGGGACTGAAGGCCGATAAATCCCCAGGGCCTGATAATCTACATCCCAGGGTACTTAAGGAAGTGGCCCTAGAAATAGTAGATGCATTGCTGGTCATCTTCCAGAACTCGATAGACTCTGGAACAGTACCCATGGATTGGAGGGTAGCTAATGTTACCCCACTATTCAAAAAAGGTGGCAGAGAAAAAGCGGGGAATTACAGACCGGTAAGCCTGATATCGGTAGTGGGGAGAACCAATGGATGTGGTGTATTTGGACTTTCAGAAGGCTTTCGATAAGGTCCCACATAAGAGATTAGTGTGCAAAATTAAGGCACATGGGATTGGGGGCAAGGTATTGACTTGGATAGAGAACTGGTTGGCGGACAGAAAGCAAAGAGTTGGAATAAACGGGTCGTTTTCCGAGTGGCAGGCAGTGACTAGTGGGGTACCGCAAGGATCGGTCCTAGGACCCCAGCTGTTCACAATATATATTAATGATCTGGACGAGGGAATTGGATGTAATATCTCCAAATTTGCAGACGACACAAAGCTGGGTGGGAGGGTATGCTGTGAGGAGGATGTCGTGAAACTCCAGTACAATTTGGACAGGTTGGGTGATTGGGCAGAAACATGGCAAATGCACTACAATGTGGATAAATGTGAGATTATCCACTTTGGTGGCAAAAACAGGAAGGCAGATTATTATTTGAATGGCAGTAAATTGGGAGAAGGGGAAGTGCAAAGAGATCTGGGTGTTCTTGTGCACCAGTCGCTGAAAGTGAGCATGCAGGTGCAGCAGGCGGTTACGAAGACAAATGGTATGTTGGCCTTCGTAGCAAGAGGGTTCGAGTACAGGAACAAGGATGTCTTGCTACAGTTGTACAGGGCCTTGGTGAGACCGCACCTTGAGTATTGTGTGCAGTTTTGGTCGCCGTACCTGAGGAAGGACGTTCTTGCCATGGAAGGAGTGCAGCGAAGATTCACCAGGCTGATACCTGGGATGGCAGGAATGACGTATGAGGAGAGATTGTGTCGATTGGGCTTATACTCACTGGAGTTTAGAAGATTGTGAGGGGATCTCATCGAAACCTATAAAATTCTGTCAGGCCTGGACAGACTAGATGCAGGATGGATGTTTCTGATGGCCGGGGAGTCCAGAACCAGGGGTCATAGTCTAAGGATAAGGGGTAAGCCATTTAGGACTGAAATGAGGAGGAATTTCTTCACCCAGAGAGTGGTGAACCTGTGGAATTCTCTGCCACAGAGGGCGGTGGAGGCCAGTTCATTAAATATATTCAAGAAAGAGTTGGATATATTTCTTAAGGCTAAAGGGATCAAGGGATATGGGGAGAAGGCAGGGACAGGGTACTGAATTTGGATGATCAGCCATGATCTCATTGAATGGCGGAGCAGGCTCGAAGGGCCGAATGGCCTACTCCTGCTCCTATCTTCTATGTTTCTATGTTAGCCATGGAAACACTGGATGCATTGGTTGTCATCTTCCAAAATTCTATCGATTAAGGAACAGTTCCTGCAGATTGGACGGTGGCAAAAAGAACCCCACTATTTAAAAAAGGAGGGAGAGATAAAACAGGAAACTACAGACCAGTTAGCCTAATATCAGTACACTGTAGTAGGGAAAATGCTAGAGTCTATTATAAAGGATGTGATAACAGGACACTTAGAAAACATCAACGGGATTAGACAAAGTCAGCACAGATTTATGAAAGGGAAATCGTGTTTGACAAACCTACTGGAGTTTTTTGATGATGTAACTGGTAGAATAGATAAGTGAGAACCAGTGGATGTGGTGTATTTGGATTTTCAGAAGGCCTTTGATAAAGTCCCACATAAGAGGTTAGTGTGCAAAATTAAAGCACATGGGATTGGGGGTAATATACTGGCATGGATTGAAAATTGGTCAACAGACAGGAAACGGAGAGTAGGAATAAATGGGTCTTTTTCGGGGTGGCAGGTGGTGACTAGTGGGGTACCGCAGGGATCAGTGCTTGGGCCCCAGCTATTCACAATATATATCAATGATTTGGATGAGGGAACCAAATGTAATATTTCCAAGTTTGCTGACGACACAAAACTAGGTGGGATTGTGAGTTGTGAGGAGGAAGCAAAGAGGCTTCAAGGTGATTTAGACAAGTTGAGTGATTGGGCAAATACATGGCAGATGCAGTATAACGTGGATAAATGTGAAGTTATCCACTTCGGTAGGAAAAACAGAAAGGCAGAGTATTATTTAAATGGTGATAGATTGGGAAATGCTGATGTACAAAGGGACATGGGTGTCCTTGTACACCAGTCACTGCAAGCAAACATGCAGGTGCAGCAAGCAGTAGGAAGGCAAATGGTATGTTGGCCTTCATTGCAAGAGGATTTGAGTACAGGAGCAAGGGTGTCTTACTACATAACAGAAAACGCTGGAAAAACTCAGCAGGCCAGGCAACATCCGTGGAGAGAGAAAACGAGCTAATATTTCAGGTCGAAGACCCTTCGTCAGAACTGAGAAAAAAGCAGGAAATGTAACGGATGAAAAAGCAAGTTTGGGGGCTGGGAAATGGGGGAGGGGGTGAAAGAACAAAAGGGAAGGTCTGTGAAAGATGAAGAGACATTAAGAGATCTTACTACAGTTGTACAGGGCCTTGGTGAGGCCACACCTGGAGTACTGTGTGCAGTTTTGGTCTCCTTACCTAAGAAAGGATATACTTGCCATAGAGGGAGTGCAGCGAAGGTTCACCAGACTGATTCCTGGGATGGCAGGATTGTCGTATGAGGAGAGATTGGGTCAACTAGACCTGTATTCACTAGAGTTTAGAATAATGAGAGGGGATCTCATTGAAACGTATAAAATTGTGACAGAACTAGACAGACTGGATGCAGGGAGGATGTCCCCCCTGGCTGGGGGGCCTAGAACGAGGAGTCACAGTCTCAGGATACGGGGTAGGACATTTAGGACTGAGATGAGGAGAAATTTCTTCACTCGGAGGGTGGTGAACCTGTGGAATTCTCTACCACAGAAGGCTGTGGAGGCCATGTCACTGAATATATTTAAGAAGGAGATAGATAGATTTCTAGACACAAAAGGCATCAAGGGGTATGGGGAGAGAGTGGGAATATGGTATTGAGATAGAGGATCAGCCATGATCATATAGAATGGCAGAGCAGGCTCGAAGGGCCAAATGGCCTATTCCTGCTCCTATTTTTCTATGTTTCTATAGAGATAAATGAATTTGATCTACAGAGACATGGTTGCAAGGTGACCACGGTTGGGAACTAAATATTCCAGGGTACTTAACGTTTAGAAAAGACAGGCCGAATGGAAAAGGATGGGGGAGGTGGTTACCGTTGATAATAAAGAATGACATAAGGACAGTAGTGAGAAAGGATCTTGGCACGGAAGATCAGGAAGTAGAATCAGTATGGGTGGAGAAAAGAAATAGCAAGGGGTAGAAAACACTGATGGGAGTAGTTTATAGGCCCCCAAACAGTAGCTATACCATTGGTCAGAGTATGAATCAACAAATAACAGGAGCTTGTAATAAAGGTAATACAATAGTCATGGGGAGCTTTAATCTTCATATAGACTGGGCAAATCAAATTGGCAAAGATAGTCTGGAGGACGAGTTCATGGAATGCATTCGAGACAGTTTCCGAGAACAATACGTCATGGAAACAACCAGGGAACAGGCTATTTTAGATCTTGTGTAATGAGACAGGATTAATTAATAATTTCATAGTAAAGGATCCTCTGGGGAAGAGTGGGATAATATAACATTTCACATTGAGTTTGAGTGTGAAATACTTCAGTCGGAAACGAGAGTCTTAAACTTAAATAAAGCCAGTTACATAGGTATGAGGGGCGAGTTAGCTACGGCAGATTGGGAAATTAGATTAAAAGGTATAACGGTAGATAAGCAGTGGCAAACATTTAAAGAAATATTCCAAAATTCTCAATGAATATACATTCGATTGAGAAATAAAAACTCCATGGGAAGTGTGATCCATCCGTGGCTAACTAAAGAAGTTAAGGATAGTATTAAAAGAAGAGGTTTATAGTGTTGCAAAGAATAGCAGCCTGAAGATTGGGAGAGCTTTAGAAACCAGCATAGGATGACCAAAAAATTGATGAGGGAGAAAATAGAATGAGAGTAAACTTGCAAGAAATATAAAAACAGATTGTAAGCACTTCTACAAGTATGTGAAAAGGAAGAGAGTAGCAAAAGTAAGCATTGGTCCCTTAGAGGCTGAGACAGGTGAAATTATAATAGGGAATAAGTAAATGGCAGAGACTTTAAAACAAATATTTTATATCTGTCTTCATAGTAGAAGACACAGCATACCAAAAATAAGAGCGAGGAACAGGTTAAGTGAGTGGCCAATAAGGTGACAGATGGAGTATAATGTGTGGAAATGTGAGGTTATTCACTTTGGTAGGAAGAATAGAAAAACAGAATATTTTTAAATGGTGAGAAACTATTAAATGTTGGTGTTGAGAGAGATTTAGGTGTCCTCGTACAGGAAACACAAAGTTAGCATGCAGGTACTGCAAGCAATTAGGAAGGCAAATGGCATGTTGGCCTTTATTGCAAGGGGGTTGGAGTACAAGAGTAAGGAAGTCTTACTACAGTTGTACCCGGCTTTGGTGAGACCACACCTGGAGCACAGTTCTGATCTCCTTATCTGAGAAAGGACATACATACAGTACGCCTGGTGCAGCTCCTGGCATGCTCTTCTGCACTCCTTATTGAACCTCCACAACCCTCTGGGTGAAGAAATTTCCCCTCAAATCCCCTCTAAACCTTCCACCAATTACTTTAAATCTGTGCCCCCTGGTTTTTGACCCCTCTGCTAAGGGAAATAGGTCCTTTCTATCCACTTTATCTCAGCCCCTCATAATTTTGTACACCTCAATAAGGTCTCCCCTCAGCCTCCTCTGTTCTAAGGAAAACAGACCCAGCCTATCCAGTCTTTCCTCATAGCTAAGATTCTCTACTCCCGGCAACATCCTTGTAAATCTCCTCTGTACCCTCTCTAGTGCAATCACATCTTTCCTGTATTGTGGTGACCAGAACTGCACACAGTACTCTAGCTGAGGCCTAACTAGTGTTTTATACTGTTGAAGCATAACCCCCCTGCTCTTGCCTTTATTAGCCATGGCATTGAATACAAGCATTCCGTATGCCTTCTTAACCACCTTATCTACCTGGCCTGCTACCTTCAGGGATCTGTGGACATGCACTCCAAGGTCCCTTTGTTCTTCTACACTACTCAATGTGTATTCCCTTTCCTTGTTAACCCTCCCCAAATGCATTACCTCACACTTCTCCAGATTGAATTCCATTTGCCACTGTTCTGCCCACCTGACCAATTTATTGATATCTTCCTGCAGTCTACAGCTTCCTTCTTCAGGATCAACCACACAGCCAATTTTAGTATCATCTGCAAACTTCTTAATCATACCCCATATATTCAAGTCTAGATCGTTGATATATACCACAAAAAAGCAAGGGACCTAGTACTGAGCCCTGCGGAACCCCACTGGAAACAGCCTTCCAGTCACAAAAACACCCACCAACCATTACCCTCTGCTTCCTGTCTCCGAGCCAGTTTTGAATCCAACTTGACACTTTGCCCTGGATCCCATGGGCTTTTAACTTTGTGACCAGTCTGCCATGTGGTACCTTATCAAAAGCCTTGCTAAAGTCCATATACACTACATCAAATGCACTACCCTCATCTACCCTCCTTGTTACCTCCTCAAAAAATTCTATCAAGTTTGTCAGACACGACCTTCCCTTAACAAATCCGTGCTGACTATCCTTGATTAATCTGTGTCTTTCTAAATGAAGATTTATCCTGTCCTTCAGAATTCTTTGCAATAATTTTCCCACCACCGAGGTTAGGCTGACTGGCCTGTAATCACTCGGTCTATCCTTTTCTCCCTTTTTAAACAAGGGTACCACGTTAGCAGTCCTCCAGTCCTCCGGCACCACCCCTGAAGCCAGAGAGGATTGAAAAATGATGGTCAGGGCCTCTGCTATTTCCTCTTTTGCTTCGCTTAACAGCCTGGGATACATTTCATCCGGGCCTGGGGATTTATCCACTTTTAAAGCTGCTAAACCCCTTAATAGTTCCTCTCTCACTATGTTTATTTCATCTAATATTTCACACTCCTCCCCCGTGATAGCAATGCCTGCTTTGCCCCTCTCCTTTGTGAAAACAGACACAAAGTATTCATTAAGAACCCTACCGACGTCTCCTGTCTCCATACACAGATTACCCTCATGATCTCTAATCGGCCCTACCCTTTCTTTAGTTGTCCTCTTACTCTTAATATATTTATAAAACATCTCTGGGTTTTCCTTGATTTTACTTGCCAAGAATTTTTCATGCTCTCTCTTTGCTTTCCTAATATACTTTTTAATTGCACCCCTGCACTTTCTGTACTCTAAAGATTCTGGGGTATTTAGCCCTCGCTATCTGTCATACGCCTCCCGTTTTTTCTTTATCCTACCCTGTATGTCTCTAGACATCCAGGGGGCCTCTAGATTTGTTAGTCCCACCTTTTTTCTTTAAGGGCACATATTTGGCCTGAACCCTCCGGATCTCCTCCTTGAATGCCTCCCACTGCTCTGACACTGATTTACCTTAAAGTAGCTGTTTCCAGTCCACTATGGCTAAATCCCCTCCGAGCTTAGCAAAATTTGTTTTTTTTCTCCAATTTAGAATTTTTATTCCTGGTCTATCCTTGTTCTTTTCCATAACTACTTTAAATCTAACAGAATTATGGTCACTAGCACCAAAATGCTCCCCCACTGATACGCCTTCTACCTGCCCAGCTTCATTCCACAAAACTAAGTCCAGAACCGCCCCCTCCCTTGTTGGGCTTGCTTCATACTGGCTAAAAAAATTCTCCTGGATGCATTTTAGGAATTCCACACCCTCTATACCCTTCACACTAATTTTATCCCAGTTAATATTGGGGTAGTTGAAATTCCCTACTATTACTGCCCTATAGTTTTTGCACTTCTCAGAAATTTGTCTACATATTTGTTCTTCTATCTCCCTCTCACTGTTTGGGGGTCTGTAGTACACTCCGAGCAGTGTGATCGCCCCTTTTTTGTTTTTCAATTCGACCCATATGGCCTCGTTTGATGATCCCTTCAACATATCATCCCTCCTCACCGCTGTAATAGTTTCTTTATTCAATACCGTGAACCCCCCCCTCCCTTTTTACCTCCCTCTCTATCTCATCTGAAAATCCTGTAACCAGGAATATTGAGCTGCCATACCTGCCCCTCTTTCAGCCACTTCTCTGTAATAGCTATAATATCATAGTCCCAAGTATCTACCTGTGCCCTCAGCTCATCTACCTTGTTCACTATACTCCTTGCATTGAAGTATATACCATTTAGTACAGGCAAACCTCCTTGTTGACTACTATCTAGCCCTTGATTCCTCTGTCCTTCCAATTTACTTTCTATGTTTTTGTTTTCCAATTCCAGTTTTTCTTCCCTCCCAATTGACTTTATATTTAGGTTCCCATCCCCCTGCCAAGCTAGTTTAAACCCTACCCAACAGCAGTAGCAACCCCTCCCGTGAGGATAACTGTTCCGTTCCCGTTGAGGTGCAACCCATCTGGCTTGTAGAGGTCCCACCTCCCCCAGAAACGGTTCCAATTCCTCAGTAATCTAAAGCCCTCCCTCCTACACCATCTCTCCAGCCATGCATTTATCTGCTCTATCTTCCTATTTCTGTACTCACTAGCACGTGACACTGGTAGTAATCCGGAGATTACTACCTTTGAGGTCCTGCTTTTTAACCTCTTTCCTAGCTCCCTAAACTCTGCCTGCAGGACCTCATCCCTCTTATGCAGGCCAGGAAGATTCACGGTTCAATCCCTCCCACCGGCCATGAGGGGTACGAACCCCAACCAACACAACCACTAGTATGTGGGAATAAAAACAGAAAATTCCAGAAGGTGAAGTTAACGCTTCAGATGATAGGGTCATAAGACCTGAAACATTCACCCCAGCTTCCTCTCTCCACAGATGCTGCCTGACCTGAGTTAGCTACTCTCAGTTGAGTGGCAGGGGTGCTACAATTGCCCTCCAGTGTTCACAGGTAGAATCTGCCAGGGTTCTCACTCCTGAAGGAGTGTGATTAAGACAGGATCAGGCTCAGCTATGGTGCTGACCTGCTTCCACCCCAGTGGTTGAATGTGCTGCCAAGATTCACTATCTGTACTCACATGAATGGCCACTTACGAGACACCAGAGGGTGCTAGAGCTGTTTGAACCTTTACCCAACACAAGTCAATGCATTGAGAGGAAGGGAGACTAGGGAAGAAAACTGGAAAAAAAAGTTAGATGAAAACTTGATAGAGAATTATTTAGATTTTTTTAATTGGGTTTTCAAGAAAGTACATTCATACTTTATTAAGCTATTGTACGCATGTAAGTGCATACATATATTTTATGAAGCTATTATGTATATGGGTGTATATTCACACATTTTATGAAGCTATTTTATGTTAAAGGTACACTCATACATTTTGAGGTTGATGTGTATTTAGGTGTAAAATTGCATGCATTTTATGAGAATGTATATTTCCATACATAGTTTAAGAAGTCACTGCACATCCTGACTTGCATGGTCTGTGTGGGAGAAATGTATTGCCACATCAGGCTGATTGCCCACCTCCCCCTGCCCAACACACACACAACCTGCATTGCTTTCAGTGCAATGCAAAGTCCGCGCCTCAATAATACACGGACTTCGGGAGAACAGTTTAACAGGTACTTTACTGAACAAGAGGCAGCTTGAAACTGAAACTACAGAAGCCTGCTAGGGCCTTTTATACAGGGGTGGTCACTGCCAGTACTGCAGTCTAAGACCAGTTATTCCCTTAAAGGTACATACACAACAATTCCTCCCCTTTTAGATAAACAGTACGTAACATTCATTTAACAACTAAATAATAACTAATTACAATTACAATTTTCTCAGTAATATATACATCAACTGAAATAGTCATTTATAAGTTCAGTCTTTGAGGAGGCTTCCTGATCCGGACTGGATAGCGCCTTTCTCGAGTATCCTGTTCTGGCAGTGGAGTCAATTCTGGCTCGTTGTCATTGGTTGGTTCGTCAGCTTCCAATACCCCTGCTTCTGAGGTAGACGCAATCTGTACTTCGGGCTCATTACCAGGTGCACATGCTTGTGGTACAGGTTTGGCTTGTTCCTGTGACTCTAGAATCTGGTCAGCATGGCGTCTCACGATGCTCTCTCCAACGTCCACTGTGTACATTAGTGGTCCCTGCTGTGTGCATATCGTGCCTGGCTGCCATTTTTCTGTTTGGTAGTCGCGGGCCAAGACTGGTTGCCCTATCTTGAAGCTCCTGGTTGGCTTCTCATTTATGTGCTGGAACTGCTTATCCTCAACATCTCGTCTTATGTTTGGTTTGAGCAAATCCAAGCGACATCTTAGTCTCCGGTTGAAAAACAGTACGGCTGGAGTTTGGTTGGTTACTGCATGTGTCGCATTCCGGTAAGCAAACAGGAAGTTATCCACCTTGTGTTGCAGTGGTATGTCGTCATTATACATTGCCTTTATGGCCTTTTTAAAGGTCTGAACAAACCTCTCAGCCAATCCATTTGTGGCTGGATGATGTCGAAGTCTCGACTCCCGAGTAAGACTCTTTAAACACAACGTATCGTTAAAGACAGGCTTTATTTGCTTGCAAGGGAAGGGTTGTGTAGTCAAAGGCTACATCAGACCTCTTCGAAGTAAAACAGAATTTGTAACATATTTATACAGTACAGAAACAAAACAGGCTTTCTATGCCACATGAAGGGTCCCTTGCTGTTTGTGGTCTATATTAATGACTTGGATATGAATGTAAAAGGTATGATCAGTAAGTTCGCGGATGATACAAAAATTGGTAGGGTGGTAAATAGCGAGGAGGGTAGTCTTAGTCTGCAGGACGATATCGATGGGTTGGTCAGATGGGCGGAACAGTGGCAAATGGAATTTAACCCGGAAAAGTGCGAGGTGATGCACTTTGGGGGGACTAACAAGGCAAGGGAATACACAATGAATGGTAAGACCCTAGGCAAGACGGAGGGTCAGAGGGATCTGGGTGTGCAAGTACACAGATCCCTGAAGGCGGCAGAACAGGTGGATAAGGTGGTAAAAAAGGCATATGGGATACTTGCCTTCATTAGCCGAGGCATAGAATATAAGAGCAAGGAGGTTATGATGGAGCTGTATAAAACACTGGTTAGGCCACAGCTGGAATACTGTGTGCAGTTCTGGTCGCCACACTACAGGAAGGATGTGATAGCTTTGGAGAGGGTGCAGAGGAGATTCACCAGGATGCTACCAGGGCTGGAACGCTTCAGCTATGAAGAGAGACTGGGCAGATTGGGTTTGTTTTCCTTGGAGCAGAGGAGGCTGAGGGGGGACATGATTGAGGTGTACAAAATTATGAGGGGCATAGATAGGATGGATACTAAGGAGCTTTTGCCCTTAGTAGAAGGGTCAATAACTAGGGGGCATAGATTTAAGGTACAGGGCGGGAGGTTTAGAGGGGATTTGAGAAAGAACTTTTTCACCCAGAGGGTCGTTGGAGTCTGGAACTCACTGCCCGAAAGGGTTGTGGAGGCTGGAACCCTCACAACATTCAAAAAGCATTTGGATGAGCACTTGAAATACCATTGCATACAAGGCTACGGACCAAATGCTGGAATATGGGATTAGATTAGACAGGGCGTGATGGCCGGCGCGGACACGATGGGCCGAAGGGCCTCTATCCATGCTGTATAACTCTATGACTCTATGACATAGTATTAAATCATACCTGATTACAAAGGCACAGACCTTGCAAATTACTGAAACAACGTATTCCAGGCTTCGTTAAAAATAACGAACGGAACTACCTTGGGATAAGATTAACGAATCCTTTATTATGGGATCCCTTTGTTCTCCCACTGTACCAACTGAGCCTGTGGGCCGATGTTTACTTTATCATGTCCATGACTATAAATTTGGTAAATGAGGCTCCTTGCTAAGCTTATCATAGATAAGGAGTACATATGTTGCATCCCTAAATTGCCTCATCCTTTTGAAACTAATTAGTGAATCCTGTTGTCGGCCATTTCAGTTCTGTATTCTATGCCCAGGAAGCCATTTTGTGTCTAAGTGAGAAACTGTACTTCCACATTCTTCCCTTTTGTCCTTACTAGGACAACATAACTGAAATTAACCTCTTCTTATCGGTCCTTATACCAAATTTAGATTTTAGCCAAGGATACCGATTTCTTTGCCGTTTTGAACCATCCTCGGGATATACCTGTATTGATGGTTGACCTTATCTAAGATCGTCTTTCTTCTTTGTTTATTCTTAGTGTTTGGGCGTGTGTTCTTGTAGGGGTTTAATTATGTTTGATTTGATTTCAGGTTTATGTCTTTGTATATTTCTGCAGCTTATGTTAGCCTGCAGTGTTCTAATTTTCCTGTAGCTTATATTAGCCTGCAGTTCGGGTGCCACTACGCACCTTCTAAAAGGATAGGGAACAGCAGCTTATAGAGGAGGACTAATTCATGGCCCACACAGTTTATACCTAACCTGTGGGGTTCTCCTAAGCACAAGTGCTTCTATGTAAGCCCCCAAAGTGCGGACCAAGTGATATACAAGGTCGACATCACTGGCTTGTTGTTGAAAGGAGTCCTCTCTCTTTTTCCTAGCCTGCAGTTCCCATTTGAGTGGAAAAATATGTTTTACAGAAAGAGGAGAGCATGTGGAATATATATGTATATATTTTGTCTAAGTCTTCTAATCCTTATAATTGTATTTTATTCAATCGTCTCAGTTCCTCATCTAGGGGACCATTCTTTTCCTCTACTGACTTTACTTCTCTCTGTATCATCATATTAATTGCAGGCAAGACTGCCTTGCCTAACCTATTGCAACAACACTTAATTGTTGTGACAAACAGAGCAATGCATACAATCAGGGCTATTACTACTACCAGTCCATGCAATAATATTTGTCCTACTGATCCCAGCCATCCTCCCAATATCCAGTCAGCCCAGCCTTGGTTCTTTGGGTTTTCATACTGACTTACTGCGTCTAGCATATTCGTAAGACATGTACAAAAAAGTATGCACGTGTAATTCTCATTTCTTTCGGGATCTTTCCCCATCTCCTTGGCATATTAGACTCAGTAGTCCGATTAGTATACAAAATATAAGTAACGTCTTCATTGTTAGAGTCTTTCAAAATTCAGTTGTCTCTATTCGGTGCCTTCTTGCAGTGGGATGCGTGAATCCAGGAAGATCTTTCCTTGACTTTTACGGCTGTGTTTGTAGTCAGGAGCACTTGATATGGTCCTTCGAAGCATGGTTGCAGACCGTTCTTCCTTTTAAAAACCTTCACGTAGATGTCATCTCCAGGTTCCAAGTCGTGGCACTTTCCCTCTGCTGGACTCGTTTGAGCTTCCTTTACCTGTTGGTGAAAGCTGGAAATACATTTAGTTAATGCGATGCAATAGTTTAGCATAGCCTCGTCCATTTTATGAATGTCCATTTGTTTCACTGTAAATGGTGCTGAAAATGGCAGCCTTAGGGATCGTCCCATAACAATCTCATGTGGAGACAGTCCATTTGTCCTGTTAGTTGCTGCTCGCATTATCATCAATGCTAAGGGTAATAGTTCGACCCATTTAAGTCCAATTTCACTGCAAAGTTTAGAAATTTTATTCTTCAGTACTCCGTTATGTCTTTCCACCAGTCCTGCGGATTGTGGATGATAACTGCAGTGAAAATGCTGGTTAATCTGCAAAGCTTTACATAGTTCTTTTATAATCGCTCCAGTGAAGTGCGATCCTCTGTCGCTTGAAAGCTGCATAGGTATTCCAAACCTTGGTATGATTTCTTTTAACAAGCACTTTGCTACTGTTACAGCATCATTCTTTTTACATGGGAAAGCTTCGACCCATCTTGAAAACATATCTATAATTACTAACACATACTTAAATCCTAAACATGGAGGTAATTCAATAAAATCCATTTGTAAATGTACGAAAGGGCCTGATGGATTTGGGTGGGAGGCAGCCTATACTTTCTCTGTCTTGCCTGGATTCATTTCCTGGCAAATGGTGCACCTTTCACCAATTTGTTTTGCAATTGCCGAAATACCTGGTGCATACCATGTTTGATTAATATAGTCTGCCATCCCCCCTTTGTCCGCATGCGTGAAAACATGAACGCATCGGGCAATCCATGGAAGTAAAGACTTTGGAGCCACTATGCGGCCGTCATGGTGAACCCATACTCCTTCAGGCGTTTTAAAGCAAAAATCCCTTGCCCAACTTAACACTTCGTCCGGGTTAGCCTGTGACTGAAAGGCTAAAACATCATTAATAGAAGGTGGGTCATTATCTGATTTTTGTTGACGCAAAACAAAGGCTGAGACCTGTGGCCCTGTATCTGACAGAGCGGCTGATTTAGCAGCTCTATCTGATCGCTCGTTACCCAGGGATATCTGATCCTGACTGTCTGTATGAGCCTGACATTTAATAACTGAAATCTTAGTGGGGCACACTAGAGCCTTTAAAAGATTATTGATTTGCTCAGCATTCTTAATAGTTGATCCTGAGGAAGTTAGAAACACCCTTAATTTCCAGATCTGTCCGTAATCGTGAGCAACTCCAAAAGCATACCTGGAGTCGGTATAAATGTTAACAGTTTGATCAGTAGCCAATATACAAGCTCTGGTAAGAGCGAAGAGTTCTGCTTGTTGCGCTGAAAAGGATTGAGGTAGTGAGAGTGCCTCCACAATCGAGTGATCATCTGATATGGCATATCCAGCCCTAGGTGATCCCTTGTCATCCCTGAGGGCTGACCCGTCTACGTAGTATGCTAAGTCACTATTGGAAATCGGAGTTTCTGATAAATCTGTTCGGGGCTTAGTCACCAATTGGGTGATCATTTCACAGCAATGTGGAGTTCCGTCTTCTTCTGTGGGTAGCAGCGTGGCTGGATTCAAGGCCGAACATCTTTGAATTAGGAGATTAGAGTTGGATAATAACTCAACCTCATATTTACTGCTGCAGGCTGATGTCAGATGTTGAGTGGCGCATTTTGTCAATAGCACCTCAACTGAATGTGGCACAAATAAAATAGTCCGGTGATTGAGCGTGATACCTTGAGCTTGTTGTACAGCATAATAGGCAGCAGCTAGAATTGGCAGGCATCCAGGCAGGCCGCATGCAACGGGATCCAATTGAGTAACTGTCTTTTATAGTCGTGTCTTTTCCCATGCCTTCATAAAAGGCAGTGCAATGCAAGTTCATGTGCCAGCTGTCTAATTTCAAATCCTTCTGGTACTCTGAGACTGTTCTTGAGGCACATTGCAGTGCTCCTACAATCATCATTAATGTGTGGCTTAATTCTTGGTTTTTGTTTGTCCACTGGTAGATGATGGGAAGGGAGCATTCTTGTAAAGGGCACATAGTACATCTATTGGTAGGGATGTGCACCTGCAGTCCTTTTTCTGAACAAATTATTGTTGCCTGCATTTTGCACAGCAAATCTCTCCCTAAAAGGTTCATGGGGGCTTCATCTGATAGAAGAAAGGCATGCTGGCCAGAGAAATTGTCTGCTTGTATTTCTAATGGTTGTGACCACGTCATAGTCTGTGAGACGCCGGAAAGTCCTACACATGTGACATTCTTTCCAGTACACGGAGTTCCTCTAGCGTATTGCTTTGTTAATAGTGAGGTTGTGGCTCCTGTGTCAACGAGAAAAGGGACTCTAATGCCCTGCATTTC
Organism: Somniosus microcephalus; assembly: GCF_052327205.1. Lineage (NCBI taxonomy): Eukaryota > Metazoa > Chordata > Chondrichthyes > Squaliformes > Somniosidae > Somniosus > Somniosus microcephalus. Next base: position 114,986,418 of record NC_140987.1, on the reverse strand, counting down.
TATGGATAAATATGGCTCATCGCTAGAATTTAGTGATACTAAGGGTAACTGCAGGAGGTGGGTAACGTCTGAGGCTGCGTCTCCGCGTCATGCTGAATAATTTTGCACTGGGGTTCCGGATTGACCTCCTGTATTTTGAGTTTCCCAGGGGTTTCCTGTTGTGAAATTTGCCTGTGGACGATTGTGAAACTGGGCTTGGGTATTCATATTGTCGGGTGTACCTTCCCAACCTTGATTGTGCGGTTTTGGGTAAGGGCAATTGGCTTTCCAGTGGCCGATCAGACCACAATTAAAACATGAGCTTGTATTTCCTCCTCCGTTCCACTGGCCCCTGCCACCACCACCTCTACCCCTGCCTCTAAATCTGCCTCTGTTATACCCTCTACCTCGTCCCCTGTTTTGACCCTGGTAGTAAACAGTAGTCTGGGCGGTCGGGGCTGGAGAAGCTGCCTGCTCCATTAACAAAGAAATTTTACTCTTTTGATCTTTATTCCTTTCCTGTATTCCTTTCAAGATTTGTGTCAATTCAGGAATGGTTTTATATCTCCAGTCAAGGCAAACTAAAGTCAACGGTTCCTTAAGTTCTGTTCTGAGGCCGTTTACAAGGGCGTTAATTAAAGGGATTTGGTAAAAAAAAATTGTCATACCCGAATGCTGTCCCATAACTGTTTCCATTCTTTCTATATAATCCTCAACGTCTTCATCCCTTTTCTGAGTTGTCTCAATTATCTTATCGAGTGTTGATTATATTCTCCTGACTTACAGCACTGGGGTCGGGTGATTCACCACCCGCTGCGCCTTGTTGTTGCACTTCGTATTCAGGAGGCGGGGCTGGTCTTCTGAACCATCCCTGATCCTCGTCATCACTGGAATGAGTCATGGGCATGGGAGGATATTCACAGGGAGGAGCGGTAGGCTTCGGGTTTTGTCTTAAAGGCATTAGCGTAACCTTTTCTTGTTTAATCAATTTATTCATTAGATCTCTTTTCTTATTTTTGTTCTCAATTTTACTAGCTAATATGCTGCATTCCTTACGTTTTTCTGCTTCCCTTTTCCAATCTGAGAAGGCAGACCAATTTACTGACTTTGCACCCCTTCTCCTTGGGTCTCTGCCTGCTAGGCAGTTTTCTAGACACGTGATTCTATCTAGATTAAATGTACCATCCACAGGGAAAGGGTGTCTGTCTTTCTTGGTCCATCTAGCCCACTTAGGTAAATCATTTATGGATATCTGACCATAGTAGGTAAAGACATAAGAAGCGGGAGTTCCTTTTTCTGGGATCTTGCTCTGAGCAGCTCCCATCTTAGTTTGTTTGGTGTTTTTTTTTTAAACTAGGCTCTCTTCTTCTAGATCGCAAGTTTCACCCTTTACCCCCTTACGACTATTACTGACTGTCCAAAGGACCATAAGTGATCAACAATAAAAAGTGATAACAAATATCAAAGAAATGACAAGTAATGCAACAGCCCAAACAGGCAAACAGACATTAAAATGCTCAGACATTGATCTTATACTCTAAACTAAACAAATAGTCAATTCTCAGTTTGCGTTGTACGCCACTACAAGCTGAGTCCTTAACATTTAACTTATACTTTATGTGAAAGTCTTCTGTCTTAATGTTGTCAACAATCAACAAACAAAACGGAAAACAATGGTTGCGATAATTCTTAACCTCTATGTTCATATAAAATCCTTATGTTTTAATGCGAGGGGCTTGAACCCTCGTAGAAGGTATCTCAACGGAGAATAATCCTGAGCCTGGTAATACAGGTCATTAAAACACAGTGACAATCCTCAAACGATACTTTCTGCCGCGGGACTTTAACCCCGGCTCAAGGGACCCACCCTTGATACTGCAGTTTTAACTTGGTACCTTATCTGTCTGGGACTCAGCCCTGTCGACTTTCCTCTTGCCTTCTTTGCCCGATACTTTTTTTTTTCAAAGGCTTGAGTTGTCAGTATTCTCCTCCTTTCAGTGGTCAACAATAAAAGAGGCAAAAGTTACAGGATTCAACTCAAATCTGAAACACGAGTCTTAACTTGATCGCAGTACTCCCGTCGGAAGAAACAGACCACACCAATTCAATATCTAATGAGAAATCCTTTTATGTGATAAAACATCACTGTGGCCATTCAGGATCTGTCATCAGAGATTCACGATGTCCTTGTCCGTGACTTACCGAAAGGCAGCAAGCGATCTCGGTGGGACCTCCAAGTAATACTGTCGAAGTCTCGACTCCCGAGTAAGACGCTTTAAACACAAAGTATCGTTAAAGACAGGCTTTATTTGCTTGCAAGGGAAGGGTTGTGTAGTCAAAGGCTACATCAGACCTCTTCGAAGTAAAACAGAATTTGTAACATATTTATACAGTACAGAAACAAAACAGGCTTTCTATGCCACATGACATAGTATTAAATCATACCTGATTACAAAGGCACAGACCTTGTACATTACTGAAACAACGTATTCCAGGCTTCGTTAAAAATAACGAACGGAACTACCTTGGGATAAGATTAACTAATCCTTTATTATGGGATCCCTTTGTTCTCCCACTGTACCAACTGAGCCTGTGGGCCGATGTTTACTTTATCATGTCCTTGGCTATAAATTTGGTAAATGAGGCTCCTTGCTAAGCTTATCATAGATAAGGAGTACATATGTTGCATCCCTAAATTGCCTCATCCTTTTGAAACTAATTAGTGAATCCTGTTGTCGGCCATTTCAGTTCTGTATTCTATGCCCAGGAAGCCATTTTGTGTCTAAGTGAGAAACTGTACTTCCACAATGATATGGGGCAGATGTGTAATGTTTCACCCCATTATTCTTCAGGAACCTCCGGAAATCCTCAGACACAAACTGTGGGCCATTGTCGGAACAGATCTGTTCTGGCAACCCATTCCTGGCGAAGATGGTCCTTAGGACTGCAATAGTTTTCTCCGTGGTGGTGGAGGACATTCATTTCGAATGGGCGTCCACAGCGATTAGAAACATTGAGTCCATAAATGGAGCAGCGAAATCAATGTGTACCCGTTGCCATGGAGATGAGGGCCACTCCCATGGATGTAGCGGGGCCTGTGGTGGAGCATTTTGACCTTCTGGCATCCTGTGCATCTCTTGGTCATATCCTCGATTTCTTTATCGATTCCCGGCCACCACACAAACGCCCTGGCTAGGCTCTTCATTTTTACCCCTCCCAGATGACCCTCGTGAAGCTCATTGAGTACTCTATTTCTCAACTTGGGTGGAATTACCACTCGGGATCCACACATCAAGGTTCCCCGGCACACTGACAGCTGTTCCCTCCTTGGCGAGAATGCTGGCAACAGTGAGTCGCCATATGCTGGCCATCCCTTCACCGTCAAATCATAGACCCGAGAGAGTGTCGGGTCATTTCGGGTTTCCTTCTCAATACTTGCGTTTGTAACAGGCAAACATTCGACTATGGTCGCATGGAATATCTCCACAGGGTCTACTGCAGGTGCTTCTTCCGCCGTAGGCAATGGTAGGCGCGACAGCCCATCAGCGTTTCCATGTTGTTTCGTACCTTTGTACTCTATGTCATACTGATGTGCCCCTAGAAACAGTGACCATCTTTGCAGCCGTTGCGCCGTCATCACCGGAACGCCCTTCTTTGGGTTAAAAATTGAGACCAGGGGTTGATGATCAGTCAGTAGGGTGAATTTCTGCCCGTGCAGGTAGTGATTGAACTTCTTCACCCCCCACACCAGGCTGAGGGCCTCCCTGTCAATCTGGGCGTAGCTACGCTCGGCTGAGGTTAGCGAGCGCGATGCAAAGGCTATTGGCCTCTCTGAACCGTCACGGAATTTGTGTGACAGCACCGCTCCAATGCCGTAAGGTGACGCATCACATGCCAACCGAATCGGTAGTGTTGGGTTGTAGTGGGCCAATACTTCTTTTGAAGTGATTTGGCATTTACATTCCTGAAAGGCACGCTTACACTCATCACTCCATTTCCATGTTACACCAGTTTGAAGGAGGGCGTTCAGTGGGTGCAGAATTGTAGATAAATTCGGCAAGAACTTATGATAGTAGTTCACCAACCCGAGGAACGACCTCAGTTGCGACACATTTTCTGGTGCTGGAGCCTTGACTACAGCCTCAATCTTGTCCTGCGACTTATGCAACCCTTCCTCATCAATCATGTGGCCACAATACGAGATTTGTCTCCTGAAGAACTCGCATTTGGGACGGTTGGCTCGTAGCCCATATTCCTGCAATCTCGTGAGCACCTGTTCCAGGTTGGCAAGGTGTTCATTGTCATTTTCGCCCGTAACCAGGATGTCGTCCAAATAACACTGGGTCCCCGGGATCCCTTGCAGGACTTGTTCCATTGCCCTCTGCCACATAGCCAGGGCCGATGCTACCTCAAATACCAGTCGATTGTACTGGTAAAGGCCTTTGTGAGTGTTTATCGTGAGGTATTTCCTAGATGCTTCTTCCACCTCCGTTTGTAGATACGCTTGAGCCAGGTCAATCTTTGTAAAACGTTTCCCTCCAGATAGTGAGGCGAAAATATCTTCTATCCACGGAAGCAGATACTGTACTCTGTGCAGGACTGGGTTCACAGTCACCTTGAAGTCCCCACAGATGCGAACCTTGGCTCCCCAGGCGTGCTGCTCAATGCTTTCTTCATTACAGGAACGATGGGTGTGGCCCACTCGCTCCAGTCCACCTTAGACAGCACCCCCGAATGCTCCAGACTCTCCAGTTCAGCTTCCACAGCTGGGCGTATCGCGTATGGCACCGGTCTGGCCTTGAAAAATTTTGGGGTTGCGTTATCCTCAATCTTTATGGTTGCCTTTACTCCTTTTAGAGTCCCAAGTCCTTGTTGGAACTCCTCTTCCGCGTCAGATAGAATTTGTGACAGACGTCCAGGTGCGACGTCATCATCTTTTTTGTCAGTCACAGTTAGTGCCAGAATGGAATGCCAATCCAATTGTAGTCTTCGGATCCATTCACGTCCCAATAATGGTGGTCCTCCATCTCGTAGTATATACATGTATAGTTTCTGTGTTTCCTTTCCGTTATATTCAACTGGCACCCTTATTTTTCCTCTGGGGTAGACCTTTTGCCCCATGTATGTCTTCAATACAATGGACGTGTCCTTTAAGGGTATGTGTGAGAATAGCCGCTCATAGTCTCGTCGATTCATGACAGTTAGGGCTGATCCTGTGTCCAATTCCATCTTCACTGGGGACCCTGCTATCATGAGGGTGACCCAAATGGTTCGGTGATCTTCTTTTGCGATCACGTTGTGTAACTTTAAACAACTTAGTCGCCTGCTCCCGGAGTCCTTATCACACTCCTGATCTTCTGAACTACTATCTGTCAGTTTCTTTACTTTCCTGTACTGTTCCTTAGTAGTTCTTGTCGTGTTGGTCTTCTTTCCCGACCTGCAGACTCTTGCTATATGTCCCATTTTCCCGCATTGCCTGCATATTTTGTCTTTAAACCAGCAGTCCTTCTGCTCATGGGTTGTTCTGCCGCAGCGATAGCACTTTTCAGCTCCATACGCCATTTCGTTAGCGCTGTATTGTGGTTTCTGTTGTATTTCCGCAGCTCCCCGTGCTGCTGCTTCGTAGGATACTGCCACGCTGAAAGCCTGTTCTAGCGTCAGGTCCTTTTTTGAAAGTAGTCGTTTCTGGGTTCCTTCACTCTGGAGCCCGCAGACAAACTTATCCCGTAAGGTGTCTGCCAGTCCTGCTCCGAACTGGCAGTGCTTCAATAACTTGCGTAGTTCCGTAAGATAGTCAGCATTGCTCTCATCTTTGTGCTGGTTTCTTTTATGGAACTTGAATCTTTCTGCTATCAGCAGTGGTGTAGGGCTTAGGTGTTCCTGTAAGATATGAACAATCTCCTCAAAACTTTTCTCCATTGGTTTATCTGGGGTAATTAAATTCCGCAATAGGCCGTACGTACTCGCACCCATCAGATTTAATAATACCGACGCCCTCTTTCCATCAGCCACCTCATTTGCCTTGCAGTACACTTCAATTGTTTCCACATACGTGGTCCAGTCTTCTACCTCGTTGTCGAAAGCAGTGATACTGCCACGTTTCGGCATCTTGGGCGATTTAAAATGGCGCCTCCCGCGCTTTTGCTTCTTCCCCTTACTGCCACGCTGCTCCTAGCGTTCTACGGGGTAATGGCGGCGACCCGCAGCTTCGGCGCATCTCGCTTTCCTTCCCCCCCGTTTAGTTTCTCTCCGCTGTCCTGTTCTCGAGCACCGACCGCGCCCTGTGCGCTCCACCCTCTCTCTCTTGTTTTCTTTTCCCGGTGACGCTGCGCGGCCCGATTTGTAGAGCCGCTCGATCGAGCTTGAGCCTGCCGCAGTCCGGAAGGGTCAGCGCGCTACCTGCTACCAGCACGATTCGCTGGAACCACAGTCTCTCCCGCAATTCTGCAAATACCGATGGATTCTTTGGGCGGTTGCCCTCTGTCGACGCCCGTTGCTCAGACTACGACCTTCCAGGACCTTCCTTTCAGGCGAGATCCCTGTGAGATGATGCCACACTGCAGGGGAGTTCGAACTTACTCGTCGCCACTGTAAAGTCCGCGCCTCAATAATACACGGACTTCGGCGGACTTCGGGAGAACAGTTTAACAGGTACTTTACTGAACAAGAGGCAGCTTGAAACTGAAACTACAGAAGCCTGCTAGGGCCTTTTATACAGGGGTGGTCACTGCCGGTACTGCAGTCAAAGACCAGTTATTCCCTTAAAGGTACATACACAACAGGCAAGGCAAAGCCTGGTGTGGGAGAAATGGGTTTTGCTTCCTGGGACACTGGCATCAGTACTGGGACAGGAGAGAGCTGTTCCGTTGGGACGGACTTCACTTGGCCAGTGCTGGGACTAGAGTCCTGGCGAATCGAATAACTAGGGCTGTAGAGAGGGCTTTAAACTAATTAGTGGGGGGGAGGTTTTAAGAGAGCAAAAAATAAAAATGACAGCGGAGAAGGCAATAGAGCAAGGTAGCAGTGGGGGAATTAAAAACCAGAGCGTGTTAGGAAGGGACAGAATGTATATAATGATAAAGGTAAAGTAGTAAAAGGGGTAAAAGCAGGAATATATTGTCAGAAAACATATTTGAAAGTTCTTTATCTGAATGCACGCAGCATTCGTAACAAAATTGACGAGTTGACAGTACAAATAACTACATATGGGTATGATCTGGTGGCCATTACGGAAACATGGCTGCAAGATAATCATGACCGGGAACTAAACATACAAGGGTATTTGACAATTAGGAAGGACAGACAGGAAGGAAAGGGAGGTGGGGTTGCTATGTTAATCAAGGATGGAATCACTGCAATAATCAGAAATGATATTGGGTCAAAGGATCAGGATAGTGAAATAGTTTGGGTGGAGATGAGGAATAAGAAGGGGAAAAAGTCACTAGTGGGCGTAGTCTATAGGCCTCCTAACAGTGGCAACTCTGTTGGTCGGAGTATAAATCAGGAAATAGTTGGGGCTTGTAATAAGGGAACAGCTATAATCATGGGGGATTTTAACTTTCATATTGACTGGACTAATCAAATTGGGCATGGCAGCCTTGAGGAAGAGTTCATAGAGTGTATTAGGGACGGGTTCCTTGAGCAGTATGTAACTGAACCAACCAGGGGGCAGGCAATCTTAGATCTGGTCCTGTGTAATGAAACAGGATTAATAAAAAATGTCCTAGTAAAGGATCCCCTTGGAATGAGTGACCATAATATGGTTGAATTCCAAATTCAGTTTGAGGGTGAGAGAGTTGGATCTCAAACCAGCATACTGAGCTTAAATAAAGGAGACTATGAAGGTATGAGAGTAGAATTGACTAAAGTGGACTGGGAAAACAGATTAAAGTGTAAGACGGTACATAAGAACGTAAGAACATAAGAAATAGGAGCAGGAGTAGGCCAATCGGCCCCTCGAGCCTGCTCCACCATTCAATAAGATCATGGCTGATCTGATCCTAACCGCCAATCTACTATCACAGAACCATCTCCTGAATCTAACAGAATTAGACACACGAAATAGGAGCAGGATCAGGCTACACCGCCCCTGGGCCCGCTCCGCTACCCACAGGGCCATGTCCGATCCGAACCTAGACTCATGTCCAAATTCCTGCCCGCTCCCCGTAACCCTTAATTCCCTTTACTTCTAGGAAACTGTCTATTTCTGTTTTAAATTTATGTAATGATGTAGCTTCTACAGCTTTTTGGGGCAGCATATTCCATGGACCTCCCACCCTCTGAGTGAAGTAGTTCCTCCTCATCTCAGTTTTGAAAGAGCAGCCCCTTATTCTAAGACTATGCCCCCTAGTTCTAGTTTCACCCATCATCGGGAACATCCTCCCCGCATCCACCCGATCCAACCCCTTCACAATCTTATATGTTTCAATAAGATCGCCTCTCATTCTTCTGAACTCCAATGAGTAGAGTCCCAATCTACTCAACCTCTCCTCATATGTCCATCCCCTCATCCCCGGGATTAACCGAGTGAACCTTCTTTGTACTGACTCGAGAGCAAGTATGTCTTTTCTTAAGTATGGACACCAAAACTGTATGCAGTATTCCAGGTGCGGTCTCACCAATACCTTGTACAACTGAAGCAATACCTCCCTATTTTTATATTCTATCCCCCTAGCAATGAAAGCCAACATTCCATTGGCCTTCTTAATCACTTGCTGCACCTGCATACTAACCTTTTGGGTTTCGTGCACCAGGACCCCCAGATCGCTTTGTACTTCAGTACTTTCCAGTTTCTTGCCATTAAGATAATAACTTGCTCTACGATTTTTCCTGCCAAAGTGCATAACCTCACACTTTCCAGTATTGTATTCCATCTGCCAATTCTCTGCCCACTTACTTAGCCTGTCTATGTCCCCTTGCAGGTTTTTTATGTCCTCCTCACTCACTACTTTCCCTCCCATCTTAGTATCATCTGCAAACTTTGATATGTTACACTCGGTCCCCTCCTCCAAATCGTGAATATAGATTGTAAAGAGTTGGGGACCCAGCACTGACCCCTGCGGAACACCACTAGTTACTGATTGCCAGTCTGAGAATGAACCATTTATCCCAACTCTCTGCCTTCTGTTAGATAGCCAATCCTCTATCCATGCCAGAATATTACCCCCAATCCCGTGATTTCTTATCTTAAGCAATAATCTTGTGTGGCACCTTGTCAAATGTCTTTTGGAAGTCTAAATACACTACATCCACTGGTTCCCCTTTATCCACCCTATATGTTACTTCCTCAAAGAACTCGAGCAAATTTGTCAAACATGACTTCCCCTTCATAAAACCATGCTGACTTTGTCCTATTAAATTATGATTATCCAAATGTCCTGTTACTGTCTCCTTAATAATGGACTCCAACATTTTACCTACCACAGATGTTAGGCTAACCGGTCTATAGTTTCCAGCCTTCTGTCTACTGCCCTTTTTAAATAAGGGTGTTACATTAGCAGTTTTCCAGTCTGCCGGGACCTTTGGTGAGTCCAGGGAGTTTTGGAAAATTATTACCAATGCATCCACAATCCCTACCGCCACTTCCCTCAAGACCCTAGGATGTAAGCCATCAGGTCCAGGTGATTTATCCGCCTTGAGTCCCATTATTTTACCGAGTACCACTTCCTTAGTGATTTTGATCATGTTTAGCTCCTCCCCCCCCATAGCCCCCTGTTTGTCCAGTGTTGGGATATTCTTAGTGTCCTCTACTGTAAAGACTGATACAAAATATTCATTCAGTGTTTTTGCCATCTCCATATTTCCCACCATTAATTTCCCGGTCTCATCCTCTAAGGGACCAACATTTATTTTAGCCACCCTTTTTCTTTTTATATAACTATAAAAACTCTTACTATCTGTTTTTATATTTTTTGCTAATTTACTTTCATAATCTATCTTCCCTTTCTTAATCAATCTTTTTGTTATTTTTTGCTGTCTTTTAAAGTTTTCCCAATCCTCTATCCTCCCACTAGATTTGGCTACCTTATATGCCCTTGTTTTTAGTCGAATACTATCCTTAATTTCTTTACTTAGCCACGGATGGCTGTCTTTTCTTTTACACCCTTTTCTTCTCAGTGGAATATATATTTTTTGGAAGTTGTAAAATAACTCCTTAAATGTACACCACTGATCATGTATCGTCTTACCCTTTAATCTATTTTCCCAATCCACTCTACTCAATTCCGCTCTCATACCTTCATAGTTTCCTTTATTCAAGCTTAGCACGCTTGTTTGAGATCCAACCTTCTCACCCTCTAATTGAATATGGAATTCAACCATGTTATGGTCACTCATTCCAAGGGGATCCTTTACTAGGACATTTTTAATTAATCCTGTCTCGTTACACAGGACCAGATCTAAGGTTGCTTGCCCCCTGGTCGGTTCAGTTACATACTGCTCAAGAAACCCATCCCTAATACACTCAATGAACTCATCCTCAAGGCAGCCCTGCCCAATTTGATTTGTCCAATTAATATGATAGTTAAAATCCCCCATAATTATAGATGTTCCCTTATTACAAGCCTCAACTATTTCCTGATTGATACTCCGTCCAACAGAGTTGCCACTGTTCGGAGGCCTATAGACTACGATCACTAGTGTTTTTTTCCCCTTATTATTCCTTACCTCCACCCAAACTGTTTCATTATCCTGATCTTTTGACCCAATATCATTTCTCTGTATTACAGTGATTCCTTCCTTTATTAACATAGCCACCCCACCTCCCCTTCCTTCCTGCCTGTGCTTCCTGATCGTTAAATAACCTGGTATGTTTAATTCCCAGGCATTGTCACCCTGCAGCCATGTTTCTGTAATGGCCATATGTAGTTATTTGTGCCATTAACTCATCTATTTTGTTACGAATGCTACGTGCATTCAGATAGAGAACTTTCAAAGATGTTTTGTGACACTTAGTTCCTGCTTTTGCCCTTTTTATTACTTTACCTTTTACTCCATACCTTCTGCCCCTTCTTGACACGCTCTGGTTTTTAATTTCCCCACTGCTACCTAAGTCTATGACCTTCTCTGTTGTCATTTTTATTATTTACTCTCTAGGAACCCCCCCCCGCCACTAGTTAGTTTAAAGCCCTCTCTACAGCCCTAGTTATATGATCCGCCAGGACTCTAGTCCCAGCACTGGCCAAGTGAAGCCCGTCCCAACGGAACAGCTCCCTCCTGCCCCAGTACTGGTGCCAGTGTCCCAGGAAGCAAAACCCATTTCTCCCACACCAGTCTTTGAGCCACGCATTTAACTCTCCAATTTTATTTGTCCTAGCCAAATTCGCTCGTGGCTCAGGTAATAATCCAGAGATTATTACCCTTGTGGTACTGCTTTTTAATTTGGCCCCTAGCTGCTCAAACTCCCTCAGCAGAACCTCCTTCCTTGTCCTATCTATGTCGTTGGTACCAACATGGACCACGACAACTGTATCCTCCCCCTCCCACTCCAAGTTTCTCTCCAGTCCAGAGGAGATGTCCTTAACCCTGGCACTGGGCAGGCAACACAGCCTTCGGGACTCTCGCTCTCGGCTGCAAAGAACTCTATCTATCCCCCTAGCGATACTACCCCCTACCACTACAACATTTCTTTTAACTCCCCCCACTTGAATGGCCCCCCGCTCCACGGTGCTGTGGCCAGGTTGCTCATCCTCCCCGCAGTCCCTGTTCCCATCCTCACAGGGAGTAAGAGCCTCGAACCTGTTGGACAAGTGCAAGGGCTGCGGCTCCTCCAGCACTACCTCCTGGATCCCCGTACCTGCCTCACTTCTAGTCACACCATCCTGACCCTGGCTACGGACTACATCTGAATTAATTAATCTAATTGGTGTGAATACCTCGTGATACACAGAGTCCAGGTAACTCTCCCCCTCCCTGATGTGTCTCAGTGTTTGAAGCTCGGACTCCAGCTCTTCAACACGGAGCCGGAATTCCTCGAGCAGCCAACACTTACTGCAAATGTGATCACCGTGAGCATCAATGGTGTCCACCAGCTCCCTCATATTGCAGCAGCAACACATCACCTGATCTCCCATTCTATGATGCGTGAGACTAGAACTAGGGGGCACAATCTAAGAATAAGGGGCTGCGTTTTCAAAAGTGAGATGAGGAGAAACTTCTTCACTCAGAGGGTAGTAAATCTATGGAATTTGCTACCCCAGAGAGCTGTGGAAGCTGCAACATTAAATAAATTTAAAATGGAGATAGACAGTTTCCTAGCAGATAAGGGAATTAGGGGTTACGGGGAGAGGGCAGGGAAGTGGACATGAGTCTAGATTCGGATCAGCCATGATCCTATTGAATGGCGGAGCAGGCCCAAGGGGCCGTATGGCCTACTCCTGCTCCTACTCCTTATGTTCTTATAAGGCAGGTTGATTAAGCCTGGGTTCTGGGGGTTAGCTTGCAGATGGTGGGGAGGGGCTCTGCATACTAGTGAAACAAAAACAAACTACTGCAGCTGCTAGAAATCTGAAATAAAAACAGAAAATGTTGCTAAGACCACCTTTTGTACATCTCCGGTACATCGCTCGACTCCGCCTCGCCTCAGCTTGTCTGCTGCTGAAACCCTCATTCATGCCTTTGTTACCTCTAGACTTTACTATTCCCTATTCCAACACACTTCTGGCTGGCCTCCCACGTTCTACCCTCCGTAAACTTGAGATCATCAAAAACTCTGTTGCCGTGTCCTAGCTCACACCAAGTCCCGTTCACCCATCACCAATGTCCCTGGTAAATTTTTTTTGGGTGCGTGGCCCCTTTAAGGGGCTGCACAGCCCATTCAAAATACCACTCGTGCGGTTTTTCCTATTTAAAAACCGGTGAGCCAGTTGCGTGGGAGCTGCAGAGTGCTGCTCGGCCTTGCAGCTTAAAGGGAACATTACCCATCACCCTTTTGCTCCTGGTTAAGCAACGCCTCGATTTTAAAATTCTCATCCTTGTTTTCAAATCCCTCCATGGCCTCACCCCTTTCCTATCTCTAATTTCTTCCAGCCCCACAACCCTCCGAGATAGTTGTGCTCTTCTAATTCTGGCCTCTTGAGCATCCCCGATTCTAATTGCTCCACCATTGATGGCCGTGCCTTAAGCTGTCAAGGCCCTAAGCTCTGGAATTCACTCCCTAAACCTCTACCTCTCTTTTCTCCTTTAAGACGCTCCTTAAAACCTACCTTTTTGACCAAGCTTTTTGTCATCTGCCCATATATCTCCTTATGTGGCTCGGTGTCAAATTACATCCTATAACACTCCTGTGAAGCGCCTTGGAACGTTTTACGACATTAAACGCGCTATATAAATACAAGTTGTTTTTGTTGTAACACTCAACAGGTCAGGCACCATCTGTGGAGAGGTGAAGCTGGGGTGAATGTTTCAAGTCTTATGACCCTAAGATCTGAAACGTTAACTCAACCACCTTCTTTCTACAGAAGCTGCCTGACCTGCTGAGTGTTTGCAGCATTTTCTGTTTTTATTTTTACATACTAGTGGTTATGTTGGTTGGGGTTAGTACCCGTCATGGCCTGAGGGTTAATTGCAGCATTGGGGAGGTAGTTTGTGTTGAGCAGGTCTCGAAGGACAGGTCCCAGACTGCCTAGTATTTTCCCAGTTCAAAGAGAAGGCAGAAAATTTTAAAAATAAAAATATTCCTCTATTAAAGTTTCTATTATGGTTTATCTGTGTGCTCCCTTGACATTTTGATTGCAGAAAGGGGAGCTTATTTTGGTGCTTTACTTAATCTATTCTTTGCATGTACTATCTATTTATTCTTTGCATGTACTATCTATTTATATGATTTGATCGGCAGGTTACAAATTACTTTGGAGAGACTAGAGCCACAATTTCGCCGACCGAGGCAGGTCTGGGGTGGCCGGGTGTGGTGTCGCAGTCCCAGCCCGCTGCCTGCTGCAGCCCGCACTCTCCAAGTGATTTTATGTTGATTGGGCTTGTTAAGCCTGCCCTGCGAGGTTCCTGGACAGTTAAAAGGAAGCGGGTCTGATGACGTCACTTGATGATGCGTCATCAACCGGCTTCCTTAAAGGGTTCATGTCCAAATTGATTTTGACAGTTCTGTTGTCAGTGTTCTGCAGCATTGAGATGCTGCAAACACTGACGAGCACTGCACGGCTGCACCCAGGCTCCCCATGACTCACTCCATATGCTTATGGAGGGAGTCACAGCACACAGGGAGGTTCTCTTCCCTTCCCATGGGCGGAAGAGACCTCTCCAGGAGATCAACGAAACCTAGTTGCACATTGCACAGGAGGGCACAAGCAGGGATTTCATCAGGAGGATCTGACTACAGTGGCGCAAGCCTTTCAATGATCCCAGTAGATCACGAAACGTTACCGCCAAGCCACACTCAACCTCATCCTGCTGTGCTACTCATCACATCCCCATCACTCTGCCTTCCCTACCCTACTCCTGCACATCTTTATTCATACCAACTTACCTTGCACCTCCACCCATCCCTCTCTATCTACATTATCACTTCTCCATTTCATTAGCCACCCCTCACACTCATCCTCATCCTACTGCAAGCATACCAACTAACAACACACCAGGGTAGGCACTTTGGTGGTTAAGCCAGTGTTCATTTGAAGTTTCTGGTAATGTGCTGTCAAACATTGAAACCTTTATTTTCATCACTTTGTGTTCTTGGACAGATTTGTGTGCACCTTTGGAAGTGGCTTAGTGAGTTGTAGTGTATGGTGAGACAAAGGGTAACCCCCCCCCACCCCCCGCAATGGCGATGAGTGTGAAAGGAACGGCTTGGGCATTGTAGGGCTGCTTTATGGTGTTGGTGTGGGGTGGTGCCAACCTGGTGCATCATTTGGCACCCAGGGTGTACAGTGTCAAGTGAAGTAAATCTAGCCATGGTGAGGCCATCCCTGGCGTCCTGGGCAGCAATATGGTCGGGTGCTGATGCCCTGTGTCCTGTGCAGCATCAGTTGATTGTGGAGAAGGCTGGTGGTGGTGTTGTTGCTGCTGGTGTGCCCAGTGATGCTGGTGTTGGGGCTGATCTTGGTGGGATTCCGAGGACCAAGGTGAAATATTTTCAAGGGCAATGATGCTGATGGAATAGATGGCAGGTGAGGTTGAGATGACAGAAGCGATCTGTCAATGGTGAGAGAGGTTGTTCCAATGAGGTGGCACTGGATAGAGAGCTGGCTCCAAACACTTGCAAGCTGCAGAAAGCTCAATACGTCTTCCAAATGCAGTAACCAAGTTTCTGAGCTTTGAAAGTGAACAGCTGTAACATGGGATCTTTCATACAACTTTGGCAGCTGTCAGGTCATGAGATAATTCAATGCTGAATCCACTCACGACATGCTGAGCTGACATGTTCACTATTTTGACAGCGGACCCGCCCTCTGAGTGCTGGCAAAATTCAGCCCTTGATGTTTTGGAGGAAGTAGCTAATTTGTCTGCATAATATGTTTATATACTGTTGCACTTTTTACTTCTATTTGCACTACAAGTAAACCAGCTATTCTGTGGCCATGTGTGGAAGATGTATTTTGATTTTCACTCTTGCTTAATATTTCTAAGGTATGTGTTCCTCTTGTACAGGAAACACCGTAGTAATGTGGGACCAAGCAAGACAGTATCTCATTCACGACGGAACATTGTGGGTTGCAGAATTGAGCATGGATGGAAAGAACAAGGTGGAATAACGCAGTGGAAAGGCACAGTTCTGGATCAAGTTCCAGTAAATCCTGCACTTTACCTTATCAAATATGATGGATTTGACTGCGTATATGGACTTGAACTTCACAAAGACGAAAGGGTCTTAGGATTTCGGGTCCTTCCGGATAGAGTTTGTGAGTGAAAATATAGTTTTAAGATCACGAATGACTCAAGTTTACATTATGTTAAAAAGGATATTTTATATGTTATATATAACAAAATTACTAAGTATTGTATGCATTTTATTGTTTGCATTTTATTTTGCTTTTAGCTGCCTGTCGAATCAGTGATGTGGATCTGGCAGAAATGATGATAGGCAAAGCAGTTGAGCACATGTTTGAAAAAGATGATGATGGGGCTAAAGATGAATGGCGGGGAATGGTGCTCGCACGTGCTCCAATCATGAATACATGGTTTTATATCACCTATGAAAAGGATCCTGTCTTGTACATGTACCAGCTTCTAGAAGACTACAAAGAAGGAGATTTACGTATTATGCCAGATTCAAGTAAGTACAAAGGGAGCTTTTATTATTTATTTGTGGTTTTTCTGCCCGTGTGTGTTTATATACAGCAATTATAAAAGTACTTCGATTGGATGCTAGAGAAATAATGTTGCACTTGTACAGAGACCCTGGAACATAATATGGGCTCTGCACAAATTTGAATGTGTGAACTGGGGGTATTGCTCAAGTCTTAGTGAGCTCTTCACAAGATGACTTTACAAGTACATATTCCAACAATGTTTTTCTTGTTTAAATTTAATGACGAAATGGTGTGAAAATGCAGGGTGGCAAAAGATTTAGCAGTGGTTTGATAATATGTTTGTCTCCACTTTCTATCTGGACTTGTTTTGGCACAGGGGCTTGAAACTGATCTGAGATGGGTTTTTATTAAGTTTAACATTTATTTGGTATGCTTCATGTTATAATGGAACTATACATTTGGCTGCAGTCTGATCTCCATTTAACAAATTAATTGGCCATGAGTAGTACATTTCTCTGCCGGCAAAGCATCCTTGATATCTGACCATTTTGAAAATCTGGCTTCCTTTACTGTGGCAAGCATTGCTAAAGCTGACGTTTGATTCCTGAATGTGATTATAAGTTGCATCCCTATATTTATATGATCTAGACAGGTTAAATATATCGCCTGGATTTCTACTATAACTTTATAATGTTGGTACTGAAGCTAACTTTATAACGTTGGTACTGAAGCTGACAGCAATGTAATCAAATGTTATAATGTATTGAATTAAAAAAGAGACAGAAATCAGTTAAGGAAAGCTTAGCATGTGTTGAGTATTACTGGAAGGTCTAACTTATCGGCTTCATTGGTTGTGCTCGTTCAATAACCATTATAAACATTAGGCCTATTCCAGCACCTTACTCACAAAATAGCATGAAGCACAATCTTGCAAGCATAGTTTGCTCAAATCTATTTGTATTGGTCTTGCAGATCCTTGCTCAAGGGAAAAAACATCACCTAACGTACAATGTCTGAGCCAGATAACAAACAGTTCATGATTGGTCCTAGAGGCTGATTCATAAGCGTGCCCAGTATACAAGAGTGATTCTTTTAAAATTCATTCTCAGGATATGGGCATCGCTGGCATGCCAGCATTTATTACCCATCCCTAGTTGCCCTGAGAAGGTGGTGGTGTGCTGTCTTCTTGAACTGCTGCCATCCATGTGGGGAAGGTGAGCAGTTCGATACAAATGAGTGGCTTCCTAGGCCACTTCACAAGGCAGCTGAGTCAACATAGAAACGTAGAAGATAGGAGCAGGAGTAGGCCATTCGGCCCCTCGAGTCTGCTCCGCCATTCAATGCGATCAGGGCTAATCATCCAAATTCAGTACCCTGTCCCTGCTTTCTCCCCATACCCCTTGATCCCTTTAGCCTTAAGAAATATATCCAACTCCTTCTTGAATATATTTAATGAATTGTCCTCTACTGCCTTCTGTGGTAGAGAATTCCACAGGTTCACCACTCTCTGGGTGAAGAAATTCCTCCTCATTTCTGTCCTAAATGGCTTACCCCTTATCCTTAGACTGTGACCCCTGGTTCTGGACTCCCCGACCATCGGGAACATCCTTCCTGCATCTAGTCTGTCCAGTCCTGTCAGAATTTTATAAGTTTCAATGAGATCCCCTCTCATTCTTCTAAACTCCAGCGAGTATAAGCCCAGTCGACCCAATCTCTCCTCATACATCATTCTTGCCATCCCAGGTATCAGCCTGGTGAATCTTCGCTGAACTCCTTCCATGGCAAGAACATCCTTCCTCAGATAAGGAGACCAAAACTGCACACAATACTCAAGATGTGGTCTCACCAAGGCCCTGTACAACTGCAGCAAGACATCCTTTTTCCTGTACTCAAACCCTCTCGCTACAAAGGCCAACATACCATTTGCCGCCTTAACCGCCTGCTGCACCTGCATGCTTACCTTCAGCGACTGGTGCACAAGGACACCCAGGTCTCGTTGCACTTCCCCTTCTCCCAATCTATTGCCATTCAGATAATAATCTGCCTTCCTGTTTTTGCCGCCAAAGTGGATAACCTCACATTTATTCACGTTATATTGCATCTGCCATGCTTATGCCCAATCACCCAACCTGTCCAAATCATCCTGGAGTTTCTTGGCATCCTCCTCACAACACACACGCCCACCCAGCTTTGTGTCATCTGCAAACTTGGAGATAGTACATTTAGTTCCCTTGTCTAGATCATTAATAGCTGGGGTCCAAGGACCGATCTCTGCTGTACCCCACTAGTGACTGCCTGCCACTTGGAAAAAGACTCGTTTATTCCAACTCTTTGCTTTCTGTCTGCCAACCAGTTCTCTATCCAAGTCAATATGTTGCCCCCAATCCCATGTGCCTTAACTTTACACGCTAATCTCTTATGCAGGACCTTATCGAAAGCCTTCTAAAAGTCCAAATACACCACATCCACTGGTTCTCCCTTATCTATTTTACCAGTTACATCCTCAAAAAATTCCAGTAGATTAGTCAAGCACGATTTACCTTTCGTAAATCCATGTTGACTTTGTCCGATCCTGTCACTGTTTTCCAAGTGCTCTGCTATTACATCTTTTATAATGGACTCTAGCATTTTCCCCACTACCGATGTCAGGCTTACGGGTCTGTAATTCCCCGTTTTCTCTCTACCACCTTTTTTGAATAGTGGGGTAACATTAGCTACCTTCCAATCCATGGGTACTGTTCCAGATTCCATCGAATGTTGGAAGATGATCAGCAATGCATCTACTATTTCTAGGGCCACTTCCTTAAGTACCCTAGGATGTAGATTATCAGGCCCTGGGGATTTATCGGCCTTCAATCCCGTCAATTTCCCTAACACCATTTCCCTACAAATACTGATTTCTTTCAGTTCCTCCCTTTCATCAGACCCTATGTTCCCCGACATTTCTGGGAGGTTATTTGTGTCCTCCTTTGTGAACACAGAACCAAAATATGTATTTAATTGGTCTGCCATTTCTTTGTTCCCCATTATAAATTCCCCTGATTCTGACTGCAAGGGACCTACGCTTGACTTCACCAATCTTTTTCTCTTCACATATCTATAAAAGCTTTTACAGTCAGTTTTTATGTTCCCTGCAAGCTTACTCTCATATTCTATTTTCCCCTTCTTAATTAATCCCTTTGTCCTCCTTTGTTGAATCCTAAACTGCTCCCAATCCTCAGGTTTACTGCTTTTTCTGGCCAATTTATCTGTCCTCTCCTTGGATCTTATGCTATCCCTAATTTCCCTTGTTAGCCACGGTTGAGTCACCTTTTTTGTTTTATTTTTATGCCAAACTGGGATGAACAAATTCTGTCGTTCATCCATGCGGTCTTTGAATGTTTGCCATTGCCTATCCACCATCAACCCTTTGAGTGACATTCCCCATTCCGCGCCTCAGACCATCGTAGTTTCCTTTATTTAAATTCAGGACCCTAGTCTCTGAGTCAACTACTTCATTCTCCATCTTAATGAAGAATTCTATCATATTATGATTGCGCCGACCCAAGTGGCCTCGTACAACAAGATTACTAATTAATCCTTTCTCATTACATAATACCCAGTCTAAGATGGCCTGATCTCTGGTTGTTTCCTCGACATATTGGTCCAGGAAACCATCCCGTAAACACTCCAGGAATTCCTCCTCCACAGTATTGTTACTAATTTGGTTAGCTCAATCTATATGTAGATTAAAGTCACTCATGATGACTGCTGTGCCCTTATTGCACGCTTCTCTAATTTCCCGTTTAATAACATCCGCAACCTCCGCATTACTGTTTGGAGGTCTATATACCACTCCCACTAACGTTTTCTGCCCCTTGGTATTTCTCAGTTCTACCCATACAGATTCCACACCATCAGAGCGAATATCCTTCCTTACAATTGTGTTAATCCCTTCTTTAACCAGCAATGCTACCCCACCTCCCTTTCCTTTTTGCCTATCTTTCCTGAATATTGAAAACCCCTGGATGTTGTGTTCCCAGCCTTGGCCACCCTGGAGCCATGTTTCCGTAATCCCAATCAAATCATATTCGTTTACCTCTATTTGCGCAGCTAATTATCCAGCTTATTACGAATGCTCCTCGCATTAAGACACAAATGCCTAGAAATTCAGTTGTTTGCGCCAGCCGTTAGCGCCTTAGGAGGAGAAGAAGTGGGGCGCTAAGCGGCTAACGCCCGGGCGCGGCGCGATCTGCGCCTCTCGCGAACTTCGGTTAAGATTTAGCGGCGGTGCAAAACCTTTGTGCGCGCTCAGCTGCGCGCGCAGATCCTGACGTCATTTCATGGTGCAACGCCCTTTGTGCGCCCCGAACGGGAAATTCAGTGGCGCCGGCCTATTGTGCGCCTGGCGCCCCTAGCGACTGGTAGAGGGGAACAGTTCCCAGTCGCTGCGGGGCGCGCTAATTAAAGGGCACTCCTCCTGCAGTATAAATGGCAGCCATTTTGCACCACTCCTTCTTTGTGAGAGACAGATCTTTGGAGAGAGACAAAGGTAGAGAGCTTTCTGGTTTGGCTCAACACTCGCACAGGTACTTGTGGCTTCAGGCCAGAGCTTTGCACTTGTCTTTAACTTCAGTGTCATAGCATTGATTGGAAACATATAATGGGGGCTGCAATGGGTGGAAACGTTGGGCTTCTCCATTGCATTCAAAGGGCTCAGAGACGCCGTGAGAGAGTGCCAGTCATGGCCAGACGGAGAAGGGCCAACAGGCATCGGCAAAGGAGGCCTTACCCACCCAGGGTATACCGCCAGCAGTTCTCATATCTGAACATGTCTGAGGAGCAGTGTGTTCGGAGGCTGCGATTCAGAAGGGCGGTGGTCACTGAGATCTGCCACCTGCTTCGCGGAGATCTGCAGCCACAGCTGAGGAGCAGGACGTCTCTGTCGGTGGCAGTGAAGGTGACGGTGGCTCTCAACTTCTATGCCACCGGCTCCTTCCAATCCGCTACTGGGGACATTTCCAACATCTCCCAGTTCGCGGTACATTGCTGCATCCGCCAGGTGACCAATGCCCTTTTCAGAAGGAGACGTCAGTTCATCTCCTTCCCCATGACCGTGGACAAGCAGCAAGAGCGTGCAATGGGCTTTGCAGCATTAGCGGGCTTCCCCATGGTGCAAGGCGCCATTGACTGCATGCATGTGGCTTTGCGGGCACCTCTACAGAATGCCGAGGATTACCGCAACCGGAAGGGCTACCATTCACTCCACGTGCAGTTGGTGTGTGACCACAAGCAGCTCATCCTAGCTGTCAATGCCCGCTTTCCAGGCAGCAGCCACGATGCCTTCATCCTGCGCCAGACTTCTGTGGCAGACATGTTCGAGGCCCAGCCTCACCCACGAGGATGGCTTCTCGGGGACAAAGGCTATCCTTTGTGCACCTAGCTGCTGACCCCGCTCCGTGCGCCCAGCACCCCTGCTGAAGAGGGATACAATGACAGCCATCAAGCAACCAGGAACGTCACTGAGCAAACAATCGGCGTGCTGAAGCAACGGTTCCGCTGTCTGGATTGTTCCGGGGGAGCCCTACAGTACTCGCCTGAGCGAGTCTCCCATTTCGTTGTCGTGTGCTGCATGCTGCACAACCTGGCTATCCTCAGGACTCAGCCACTGCCAGCAGACATTGGAGGACCACCAGAGGAGGAGGAGGAGGACCAGCACGGGAGGGAGGCAGAAAGTGCAAGGGCCGCCCGTCAGCGGCTTATTGCAACTCGGTTCTAGGCCCCCTCTCAGGGAATGGCTTGTGCCAATGGCAGAAGATGAATGTAGCCGCTCCACAAGCCCTCAGCCGAGCAGGGCAACCAGGACTTCCAAAAGAAAACATGGACAGTGCGATTTAAGATTTCTTTTTTTACTCTGATACCTCTGTGCCCTTCCCACATGACAAACTAATGGAGAGAACCCCCCCCCCCCCACCCCCCCGCCAAAACACAAATACACGGAACTTTGCTTTATCCGGAGGTTAACTGTCCAGAATGCTCAAGCCACCGGCAAAAATCAGGAGCCGTTTCATTCGTTTTTTTTTCTTTTCGTTGCTTTTTTTTCACCAGTCAGGCTCTGCAAGGTCTCGCTGAAGCTGTTGCTAAGCTACAGAGACGCTTGCAAGGTACGGCCGACTGTTTAGAAGCTGCAACAGGGTTTGTTGCCAGATACGGAGCTCAAAATCTCCATATGTTTCAACATTAGCGCTGGTTTGTCCGGCAGTTTTGATGGGACGGCAACAGCTCGGTCCCGTCGGTGCCGGATAGCACAAAGTTTCCTGTACACCAGTCTCGGCCTTTATTATAAGTATAAAACAAATATACCAGTCTCGGCCTTTAAATATAAAACAAATACAGCAGTCTCAGCCTTTATAAATAAAACAAAACATTTGGCCACACCTTCTACTTTTTCCCCTGCGAGGGTGATCCGTTTCGCTGCCGTGACTGGCCCCTACCCGCCCTGCAGCTCCTCCTCAATGGGACCCCAGTGGCTGCAGCAAGGCTGGGGGAAGGCTGCTGAGGGTCAGATGGTGAGACGGCAGATGCCCTTGGGGGTCGGCCTGGACCAGCTCTGGGCCTGGGGGGGCCGGCTGCTGACCGCTCCAACTCTGCTTGGGCGGCAGCAGTCTGTCCAACGGCTGGTGGCAGCTGCAATGGAGGAGTGACGGTGTTGGCTGCAGGAATGCTGCCAACCTGACAGATCACAGGCACTCCCTGGTCGGCTGATACATTGGCTCGCGCACGGGCCAGCACTGCAGCATGCGCAGCAATCTGCTGAGGCACAGACTGCTGGGCTGCTGCGGCACGGCGAGTGCCCCGGCGATGCCTGGCCGATCCAGCGAGTGTGGCAGCAGTTAGTGCCCGTGTGGCCCTGGTCTGTGTCTGCATGACAGCAGCCAGTGAATGCACGGCACGACTGAGCACTTGGCTAGAAGCCGCCTGTGATGCAGCGAAGTCCTGCTGACTCCTAGCCTGTGCTGCCGCGACGTCCTGCAGACTCCTGGCCTGTGCTGCCCCGAATTCCTGCACACTCCTTGCCAGTGACTCTATGGAGTCAGGCATCCTTGCCACTGCAGCCATGAGCTCAGTGTGCCTGCGCTCAACCTGGGCGCCCATTTCCGCTAGGAGCCGCACCTCCTCTGCGCTCACCGTAGCAGGACTGGAGGCCGCACTCACCCTCCGGGGAGAAGGCCGCCAAGCTTCCCCACCCCTCCCGCGTTGCTGCAGCCCGCTGGTCCCCGGAGCTTCACTATCCTCCGACCCTTTCCCCCCTGCTCCCCTCCAGGGAAGACGTGTCACCATCATGGCCATGGGCTGCCTCGGCTGAGGGTGTCCCTGATGGGCTGGCTTCCTCTTCCTCCTCCTCTATGTCTGACTTGGACACAGTGCCAGCTTGAGGGGCCGCCTCCTCACCTGGCGAGTCACCATCTGAAAGCAGGGAGGCACAAGAGTTGCTTTAGAGTGAGGACAGGGCGGCAGCGAGGGAGGCATGAGTGCTGCTGTGCACTGCATTGGTTCGATAGTGGCAAAGGACGCTGGTGTGAGACGCAAGTGGAAAGAGAGAGGTCAAAAAGGTGATGACCTTACCATTGGTGCCCAGAACAGGGTCAGCATCTTCAGTGGCGACGGGGCCACTCAGCCGGCCTGCTATGATTCGCTCCACTCGCTGCTCGAGGTCGCTTAGCTGTTTCAGGTCATGACGGCCTCCCCCGGTCTGTCGCTGCTGTCTTCTGTTATGCGCCGGCTTGGCCTGCAAGAGAAAGGACAGCCTCTACAGTGTCAAGCCCTGATCTTGCCCGCACTGCCTCCCATGGTCGATTAGCCCTGACAGTGTCAAGCCCTGATCTTGCCCGCACTGCCTCCCATGGTCGATTAGCCCTGACAGTGTCAAGCCCTGATCTTGCCCGCACTGCCTCCCATGGTCAATTAGCCCTGACAGTGTCAAGCCCTGATCTCGCCCGCACTGCCTCCCATGGTCGATTAGCCCTGACAGTGTGTAAAGTCCTGAATGTGCAAGTGCTTTTCATGACAGTCCCATAGCTGCTGGATGAGGGCTGGCCATTAGGGCTTTCAGGCCCCTTTGGCCATAAAGTGAGGTGCACATGCAGGGATGAGGAGGATACTGGAAAGGGTACTCACCCGACAACCCGAGTGAGGTCGTTGAATTTTTTCCGGCATTGGGTTGGTGTCCTGCCAACCACGCTGTTGGACGTGACCCTGTTTGCCACATCCCTCCATGCTTTCTGATATTCAGCGGGCAGCGGCCTCCTGCCACCCTCAGGGAAGAGGATATGGCGCCTGCGGTCCACTGCGCCAACCAGCAGCCTCAGGTCACCCTCGCCGAAGCACTGCGCTCTCTCCCTGGCCTTCTCCATTCTCCTGGGCATGGAGCAGTTCCAGAAGCAGTGTTCAGGCCTTGCCTTAGGGCTGCAGTGTGCAGGGCGTGGCAGCCAAACAATTCCACCCTCCCCCTTTAAGTGCTGACCGGCGCCTGACTGTCTGCCCTCAATGAGCAACTCGCCGCACCTGCGCTGCGCCCGCCTTCGGTGTTTGCGCCCCGGATCGCCGGCTTAGCGCCTAATGATAGTCGTGCATCGCCTGCTTTAGCGCAGCAGCAACCTCTTGGGGCGATGCAACTGAATATCGGCGAAGGTGGTGCTAAGTTGCGCCGGGCGCAAAAGTTAGCGAACGCCATGCTGTAGCGCCCCAAACGTGGCTATACTGAATTTCTAGGCCATAGCCTTCAGGCTTGTTTTTTTAACACTCTTAGACCTATTAGAATTATTATTTACTGTGGCCATGTTTGATTTAAACCATTGATTTCTCTGACTGCCACTTTTGTTTTTCTCCTTCCTATCTTTTGCTTTTATCCTTGTTTCCCTTTCCTCTGTCTCCCTGCTCAGGTTCCCAACCCCCTGCCATTTTAGTTTAAACCCTCCCCCACAGCACTAGCAAACACTCCTCCTAGGACATCGGTTCCAGCCCTGCCCAGGTGCAAACCGTCCGGTTTGAACTGGTCCCACCTCCCCCAGAACCGGTTCCAATATCCCAGGAATTTGAATCCCTCCCCCTTGCACCATTCCTCTAGCCACGTATTCATCTGAAATATCCTTCTATTTCTACTCTGACTAGCACGCGGCACTGGTAGCAATCCTGAGATTACTACCTTTGAGGACCTATTTTTTAATTTACCTCCTAACTCCCTATATTCAGCTTTTAGGACCTCATCCCGTTTTTTTACCTATATCATTGGTACCTATATGCACCACGACAACTGACTGTTCACCCTCCCCTTCCAAAATGTTCTGCAGCCACTCTGAGATATCCTTGACCCTTGCACCAGGGAGGCAACACACCATCCTGGAGTCTCGTTTGCGGCCGCAGAAACGCCTATCTCTTCCCCTTACAATAGAATCCCCTATTACTATAGCTCTACCCCTCTTTTTCCTCCCGTCCTGTGCAGCAGAGCCACCTCTGGTGCCAGGAAGTTGGCTGCTGCTGCCTTCCTCTGATAAGCCATCCCCCTCAACAGTATTCAAAGTGGTATATCTGTTTGAGAGGGGGATGTCCACAGGGGACCCCTGCACTACCTGCCTGCGCCTACTACTCTGTCTGTTGGTCACCCCTTCCCTTTCTGCCTGTCCAACCTTTGCCTGCGGTGTGACCAACTGCTTGACCGTGATATCCACGACGTCCTCAGCATCGTGAATGGTCCAGTATGTATCCAATCGCAGCTCCAGCGCCGCAATGCAGTCTGCCAGTAGCTGCAGCTGGACACACTTCCTGCACACATGGTTGTCAGGGACACAGGAAGTGTCCCTGAGTTCCCACATAGTGCAGGAGGAGCATATCACGGGGCCGGGCTGTCCTGCCATGACTTACCCTTTAATTAATTCAAATTAAATTAAACAAATCAATCCCACCAATTACACTACAGTTAAATGATATACTTAAGGGCCCTGGTTTACCAACAGTCCCCGCTACACCACAGAGACCTTAAAAACTATAAACCACAGAGTTAAAGTTTAAAAAGAGAGAAATACTCACCAACCAATCACTTACCTGCTTTCTGGTGACGTCACACTTCGATTACTTTTTACTTCTCTCCCTCCCTAGAGATTAGTAAACCTACCTGGTCTCTGCCGCTGGTTTAAATAACCGCCGCCGCTCAGCCGCCTCGTCTCCCGCAGGTCCGCTGCTGCCGCCGCTCTGAGGCCTACCTGGTCTCTGCCGCTGGTTTAAATAACCGCTGTCACATATAGGCCAGTCTCGGCAAGGACGGCAGGTTCCTTCCCTAAAAGACATTAATGAGCCAGTTGGGTTTTTACGACAATCCGGCAGCTTCACTTTCACTTTTACTGATACCAGCTTAAATTCTAATGTCCTATGACCTTGTTCTATGAAATATTGAGGTGTCTAAAATGACCTGGTTGCTATTTTGTAAATTATAATTGCTAAATTATTCTTGTTTTACCTTGGCTGACTTTTTTTTGTAGTGATGCATTTCATCCACTATGAAAAAAGTACTTTATGTTCTTTGAAACCACTTATCTATTAGACTCTACAAAGTTGGTTAAGGATTTAGGACAATTAAACTACAGTATGTAGTCGGGTATTGGTCTTGTAAAGATATAAATATTTCCCACTGAAAGTACAGATACATTATCCTCTTAAGGTTGAGGACATAATGTTCTGTAGACTCCTAGTTTTGCTGATGGTTAAATTTCTGATTCCACAGATAATGATTCTCCACCAGCTGAGAGAGAGCCAGGAGAAGTAGTAGACAGCTTGGTGGGTAAACAAGTGGAATACGCCAAAGAAGATGGCTCAAAGAGGACTGGCATGGTCATCCACCAAGTAGAAGCAAAACCATCAGTGTATTTTATCAAGTTTGATGACGATTTCCACATTTATGTCTATGATTTGGTAAAAACCTCCTAGACACACTCCATAGTGCAGTGGGAAGGCCATATTGGCCCACACACGGACTATTCCACATGCGGACCTTGATGTACTAGGCTTCTAAAAGTCCAGTAAGCTATTGTGATCTCGCAATCTCTGCCATAGACAACAAACACAACACAAGTTTGAATCAGCCAAATGGTTCTACAAATGTTACCATTTATGATGGTTTTGAATGCAAGACGGTTACTTGCAAAACAGTCTAAAACCAGTATTTAAGAATAAGGGAACTAGGTTTCCAGAGTACTTTGTCACTCATGGGAAGCAATAGGGCTTCAAGATAATAAACCTAAATTAGGGTCTGGAAATAAAGTGAGAAAATGTAGCACCATAAAACAAATTTCAATTGGACATGAGCAAAAAGGATTTTCTGAATTGAAAAAATAAATTAAATGGGGAGGGAAGAGAAGAATGGATCAGGTATTATTCAGTCTTATAACATGTTTCCATGTTACATCCCTTTTTGACAACTATGTCCCATTTTGAAATGAAGTACATCTTTGGCCTCAGAGAAAGCTGCAAATTTATTAAGATTTTATAACATTTTTGATCTTAATAAAACTGCAATGAGCCATAAATATTAAAGGAAATGCATTTGAACATTTTTCTTAAACCCTTTTGTTTTTCTAAAGGAAGTTAGGTAAATTTCATCTTAAACATGCCATATTTTAGTTATGTAGTAAAAGTACACGTATGCAAGGAGAAATTTAATATGTGAAGTTCACCAATGAGGGAGAGGAGTAAGGAAGAAGAATAAGTTGTGAAAGTCTCTGGAAAACGTAACCACTATACCATTGTAATGATTATAATAGTGCTCAGAATACAAGAGTGATTCTTTTAAAATTCATTCTCAGGATATGGGCTTCATGGACAAGGCCAGCATTTATTACCCATCCCTAGTTTCCCTGAGAAGGTGGTGGTGTGCTAAATTCTTGAAGTGCTGCCATCCATGTGGTGAAGGTGAGCGGTTCGATACAAATGAGTGGCTTCCTAGGCCACTTCACAAGGCAGCTGAGTCAACCCCGTTGTCGAGTCACATATAGGCCAGTCTGGGCAAGGATGGCAGGTTCCTTCCCTAAAGGACATTAGTGAACCAGTTGGGTTTTTACGACAATCCGACAGCTTCATTTTCACTTTTACTGATACCAGCTTAAATTCCAATGTCATCAGACCTTGTTCTATGGAATATTATGAGAAGGTGTCTAAAATGACCTGGTTGCTACTTTGTAAATTATAACTGCCAAATTATTCTTGTTTTACCTTGGCTGACTCTTTTTGTAGTGATACATTTCATCCACTATGCAAAAAGTACTTTATTTGTGCTAAAAAGGTACACGGTTAATTGGCTAAAATATTATAATTAAGTTTAAATGTTTCCTCTGAGTGTAGTAATTTGTAAACTTAGTAACTCTAACTGTACAGTATAGCTGAAATAATTCCTAATAAGTATCAGAAGCTGATTTGGCTCTGCCTGGCTGAATATTGATCAAACCAATTTTAATAATTCAATTTTAAGATGTGTTGTACAAAATAATATATAAACTGTCAAAGATAAGACTCTTTTTAAAAAAAAAGAATCCTTTAACGTCCCAAGACTTGTTATCTAATAACCCTTTAAGGTCACAAGTCTGAATTGCCTATAATACTCTTTGTTCTATGTCTAAATGCCTCGAATTCTTTCATTGTTCAATGCGAGCTTGCACTTAATAACACTAATAAAATTAATGTTGTCTAAAAATGCAGTATTCTAGATATGGTTGGGAGTGAGCGAGTAAAGCTGCAATTCAAATGATGGTGCAATAATCTGCATTTTCAATTACTGCTGCTTAGACCTTTACAAGAAGTTTGTGCCTATGGCTCTTAAACATTGAGTGTTTTCAGTAATAGGAAGGTCCTAAGAGGAGTTCTGTCATTTTGTCGTTGGTGGGAGGAACTATCAGAGGTACTCACACTTGAGACTTCTTGCACATCTTTTAACAGTCATTAGCAGAGGCTAGGAAACAGGTCACCTGTGTTCAGAGCTTGAAGGTTTGTAGCACAGAAGGAAAGGCATGTGACAAAAGATGGATTTTAACCCAGTTAAGGTGTTTGGAGCTTCAATATCTGAAGGCTTAATAAATTGCTTCTCAATCCATTCATATTTCCTTTATTGCTTCAAAGTAACTATTTTTGAAGCATTACCAATGTTGCTACCATGAAAGTTAAAAACAAGCCTGTGATTACATTGCCTAAAACATAGGACTAGAATCCGAGGATTGTTTATAAGAAATGCAAGCTCAAGTTTATTTGTTCACAGTTTTAGATCTGTGCTTTTTTTTATTTTCTCCTGTTTGAGATTGATCAGATTGAGCATAGATAAATGTTCTGTGGTCACTATTGATGTTTCAGGCTGAGAATATTTTACAGCAAGCAAAAAACCACATTATTGCTCCCTAGAAGAATATTACCTGCCTCTTGCATGTACTGAATTTGGAAATGATTTTAAATATTAGTGCAGTAATGTCCCTAAAATAAATAAGCAGTGCATCAGGCAACATTAATGTTTTCCTTATAAGGTTTTTTGGAACGTGAGTGTCGCATGGGCCTTTCACACCATTGCAGGTGGAATATCAAAATATTTATCCCATAGCCTTAGGGCCACAGGTATGTATCCCTCTTGAAGAACCTTGAATTGTACCTTTTGTCACATTATAGCATTTCTGATCTCACGACATGAAGAAAGCAAGAACTTACATTTACAGTATATAATTTTAATTAAACTGCTTTCCTTATAAATGTTAATGGATCATAGCTTATTCAATTTCCCCCCACCCCTGATGCCTGATTTTTCTTAAGCCTCTCTTGACCAGTGATTTACACTGGGATATGATTCCACGGTCACTGGTAGAAATCCAGTATCTCGTCCAAGTGACGATTTATAATGTGTGAACCTAAATATTGGGCGTTGGTGGGGTATTGAACTGCAAATAAGCACAATCATAATATTGAGATGGGGCCACTATGTAGTGAACAGATTGGTACCTTATCTGGATTTTTATTTGTCCCTCCTTAGTGATTGAAACCTCCTGCCACCTGATGGTGGTGACATTACAATTGGCTTTAGCTAACTCTGCAAACCTGGGGCTTTCCGGGTCTGTCTGACTCTGTACCACACCACATAGTGCATATATCCATGGAGCTATTGGGAGTTCTAAAATTATATCTTCCAAATAAAATTGATACCAGTTTGTGTGTCTAAATATTTCACATGTATTGTAAACACAGTACATAGTGGTGGAACTATTATGATGTAATTTTAAATTCCAGTTTTGAGAGACCTTCACATGCAGATCCCATCTTTGTTACTCCTCTTGGGATATGGAACCATATGTGATTTGCAGTGTTAACCTTTTGTGCATCCTACATTAATCTGAACCATTGATCTTAATTGACTGCACACAGTCTGGTGGGCACAGTGCCCGTTTGGTTAAATCATAGCACACAATGTATTTCTAAGGATTCTGATGTAAATGGTACTGTTCTAAATATTTCTTTTCAAAGTTCTTTAATGCACTGGTCCAGCAGTTGTAATTCAAAAGTGGTTTGCTTGTGCTCCTGTTCTCAGTTGTAACTGGATTCTGGAACACTAGTCCAATATTAGCAACTTTAAAGTGAAAACCATTTTACTCTTTATTACACCGCTAGGTTTGAAACTTTTAACGGATATTTTTCTTAGACGTTATGGTACTTTTCCAGACCCCTCTATAACAATGTTTATTCCTAAAAGCAGGCACACTTAGCTACCGCTTTACTTAAGCTACCTTGATCTTTACTTGCAGCTAGACCAACAGTCATTTTCAAGAGTTTGTGATAGAATATTGACTGCTTGTAAAAATCCTACTTTCATGTGAGGCATTCTTTGGCAAGGCTTTCTGAACCTGGATGATAGTTACTTCAAGGATTGAGACGCTAAGGATTCTTTAACAGAAAGTGTTAACTATCTCTTCAAGTTTTTGCTTATTTATTCAAGTTTTTATTGGCTTTTGGCTTGTGCCTAGATGTGATGTGCTGGACAATAATATGAATACATCACTGAACGTTTAATCTTCAATTGTCTACATGCAGGAACTGTCATTCCTCCAGTATTCCAAAGTGGGCAACCAAAGGCAGGTTACCGTGTTCTTTTTAAGTTATTTCTACTAGCAAATCACCCCTTAATACTGTATTATGAAGCACTACGTAACCGAGTTCTAAATCTGTTGTGTTGTTAATGTGTTTAAACAAATTCATCAGACCTGCAATGCAGTGTTGGCAGAGTTTCTGCAAGATTTATCAACTTGTAAATGTTTCTAGAATGAGGCCTGCAAGAAGATTTTAAGTCTAATCCTTACTGGTAGTTGAGCCAAATGTGACTTTTTATTTTAGATCCTTCCACAGAAAAATAAATTGGGCAGAGAGCACCAAAACAGTACTTGATGGAATTGAGTTTGTTACAGATGTGGATGCAGTGCTCTCATGACCTTGGTTAACAATATAATAATTTCTTGTCCTGGGGGCCAACATTGCTTTCTAAAATTATCTTGGGGCTTGTGGTTGTAAATGACACAATCTTGGATATGTATTAAAAATAGCTGATCATTTAACTTGGGTTATACAACTACTGTGTGTGAAGTATGGCTTCTATAGTGTGATCTTTTAAATGCAAACATTGTGTTTTTCTGCATGTTCTAAAGTTAGACCCATTTTACATAACCAGCTTTGCATGTAGAACTTTATTTTAGTTTGTCTGTTTGCTTATTGTATTGTCTGATTGTTAGCTAGGATGAAATGCACTGATTTTAGAACAGTGCCAATTGTGGTGGCTTATGTCTTAAAAGGGACCATACTTTTTCCTTTCTGAGTGGAGGGTGGGGGGTGGGAGATAGAAAATCTGGCAAGGGTTCTTCATAATGAATTATGAAATGTGAAAAAAGCTAGGTTTACCTTTTAAACATGTAACCCCTCTCTTGTAATCTGTATCCTGAACATTTTAAAGTGGCAGTGGCAGTGCCAAGTTTGGCAAAGATACAGATTTGAAATAGCACTCATTGGAGCTTATAAGCAGAAAGGGGCCTTTTGTTACTAAAAAGAAACGCACAAAATGAGCATTTATTGATACTTGTGCCTTGAGCCATTGCTTTATCTCTTGCAGATTCGGCAAATTTAATACAATGCAGCTTATTTAGTTCAGATGATAGCATAATAGAAGTATGTGTGTAGGGGAGAGCTTGATAATGGGCTTTGCTTTTGGAAAACAGCCCACTATTTCCACTCTACTACATTTTTGAAATATTCTTGAATAAGGGGGAGAATACCACCATTAGAATACAGTTACAAAATGTATGGTCCTTCATTAGTTACAGTGCTTTTAAAAAAAAAACTTTAATCAGCTTAACAGTCTATAGTATATGTATAGTTAAAATGTAATGTTGATGTTTGCTTCTGGAGTTAGGCAAATTTTCAAATGTATAGACATTGTAGATCATGCTGCTGTATGCCATTAGATCTATAAACATTTCACATCTTAAAAATCTGTTTGCTTCTGTAAGGTTTTTTATAATTATGTTGTATAAGTATAAAAAATAAAATAAATTTCTGTGCAATTTAAATGTGTATGAAACTATTATTTAGCCTCGATTTTTAAATTCTTATTGAACTTGAAGGCAATTGACATTGAGCAAGAACTGCATTCACACCTCTGTGATTACAGGAAACTTTGTGCTATCCGGCACCCACGGGACCGAGCTGCTGCCGTTGCCTAAAAAGTGCCGTACTCTCCAGAGTTAATGTTGAGAGATACGGAGATTCTTATCTCCGTATTTGACAACAAACACTGTTGCTTAGCAACAGCTTCTAAACACTCGGGTGTGGCCCTAAAGCTCTGTAGCTGAAGCTGTTGCTATAGCTACAGACCTTGCACAGCTTGACTGTTCAAACAAAGCAGAAAAAACAAACAAAAAGAATAAAAAACGGCTGCTGATTTTTGCCGGTGGCTCCAGATTGCCGGACAGCTCACCTCCGGATAGCACAAAGTTTCCTGTAATAATATGTCCCAGCAGTGACAAACCTAGCGCTGCTGCACTTACAAGTACAATATTTAGCTGGGAACTTTTTTCATTTTGACCCACTAGATCGTGCATTACTCCACCATGTAAAGGAAACATGCTTATTCTTGTAGACACAGGCTGATCCTTTGAGCAGTCAAGGTTTACATGACTTGCAATGTGTGGCTAACATGAAAGCTAAGAATGGGAAAGGTATGGAAAATATACTTGTGTATATTGTCTTGGGAAAGTCATGATATAGTTTTAATATTGTGGGTTTCTTTGTAGTTCAGTATCCTGAGCACCAGTCACTATAAATAAAATCAGCATGTACTTCAGTTTATCATAGAAACATAGAAAAATAGGAGCAGGAGTAGGCCATTCGGCCCTTTGAGCCTGCTCCGCCATTCTATATGATCATGGCTGATCCTCTATCTCAATACCATATTCCCGCTCTCTCCCCATACTCCTTGATGCCTTTTCTGTCTAGAAATCTATCTATCTATCTATCTTAAATATATTCAGAGACTTAGCCTCCACAACCTTCTGTGGTAGAGAATTCCACAGGTTCACCACCCTCTGAGTGAAGAAATTTCTCATCTCAGTCCTAAATGTCCTACCCCATATCCTGAGACTGTGACCCCTTGTTCTAGACCCCCCCAGCCAGGGGAAACATCCTCCCTGTATCCAGTCTGTCTAGCCCTGTCACAATTTTATACGTTTCAATGAGATCCCCTCTCGTTCTTCTAAACTCTAGTGAATACAGGCCTAGTCGACCCAATCTCTCCTCATACGACAGTCCTGCCATCCCAGGAATCAGTCTGGTGAACCTTTGCTGCACTCCCTCTATGGCAAGTATATCCTTTCTTAGGTAAGGAGACCAAAACTGCACACAGTACACCAGGTGTGGTCTCACCAAGGCCCTGTACAACTGTAATAAGACATCCTTGCTCCTGTACTCAAATTCTCTTGTAATGAAGGCCAACATACCATTTGCCTTACTAACTGCTTGGTGCACCTGCATGTTTGCTTTCAGTGACTGGTGTACAAGGACACCCAGGTCCCTTTGTACATCAGCATTTCCCAATCTATCACCATTTAAATAATACTCTACCTTTCTGTTTTTCCTACCGAAGTGGATAACTTCACATTTATCCACGTTATATTGCATCTGCCATGTATTTGCCCACTCACTCAACTTGTCTAAATCGCCTTGAAGCCGCTTTGCATCCTCCTCACAACTCCCAATCCCACCTAGTTTTGCGTCATCAGCAAACTTGGAAATATTACATTTGGTTCCCTCATCCAAATCATTGATATATATTGTGACTAGCTGGGGCCCAAGCACTGATTCTTGCGGTACCCCACTAGTCACCGCCTGCCACCCCGAAAAAGATCCATTTATTCCTACTCTCTGTTTCCTGTCTGTTCAATCCATGCCAGTATATTACCCCCATCCCATGTGTTTTAATTTTGCACACTAACCTCTTATGTGGGACTTTATCATGCAAATACAGTAATATAAAACAAAGTTCACCATTAATATTTTGTATTATATAGAATTAATGCAACATGCTTCAAAGTGGAAGAAAGTGGACAAGGGTAAAGTTGTACATGAGCTAATGCTGACCGACAATGAGGATGTTATAGTGGTAGTTAAGGTGGGGAAGCAGTGAAGGGATAATTACTAGTCCTAGCCCCTTTAGGGCTACCCCAGATCAGGCGTATTCCTCAGACCTTCATAGAAACATAGAAGATAGGAGCAGGAGTAGGCCATTCAGCCCTTCGAGCCTGCTCCGTCATTCAATGAGATCATGGCAGATCATTCAAATTCAGTACCCTGTCCCTGCCTTCTCCCCATATCCCTTGATCCCTTTAGCCTTAAGAAATATATCCAACTCTTTCTTGAATATATTTAATGAACTGGCCTCCACCGCCCTCTGCGGCAGAGAATTCCACAGGTTCACCACTCTTTGGGTGAAGAAATTCCTCCTCATTTCAGTCCTAAATGTCCTACCCCTTATCCTTAGACTATGACCCCTGGTTCTGGACTCCCTGACCATCGGGAACATCCTTCCAGCATCTAGTCTGTCCAGGCCTGACAGAATTTTATACGTTTCAATGAGGTCCCCTCTCAATCTTCTAAACTCCAGTGAGTATAAGCCCAATCGACGCAATCTCTCCTCATAGGTCATTCCTGCCATCCCAGATATCAGCCTGATGAATCTTCGTTGCACTCCTTCCATGGCAAGAACGTCCTTCCTCAGATAAGGCGACCAAAACTGCACACAATACTCAAGGTGCGGTCTCACCAAGGCCCTGTATAACTGTAGCAAGACATCCTTGTTCCTGTACTCGAACCCTCTTGCTACAAAGGCCAACATACCATTTGCCTTCTTAACCGCCTGCTGCACCTGCATGCTTACCTTCAGCGACTGGTGCACAAGAACACCCAGGTCTCTGCACTTCCCCTTCTCCCAATCTATTGCCATTCAAATAATAATCTGCCTTCCTGTTTTTGCCGCCAAAGTGGATAACCTCACATTTATCCACATTATAGTGCATTTGCCATGTTTCTGCCCAATCACCTAACCTGTCCAAATCGTACTGGAGTTTCATGACATCCTCCTCACAGCATACCCTCCCACCCAGCTTTGTGTCATCTGCAAATTTGGAGATATTACATCCAATTCCC
Organism: Somniosus microcephalus; assembly: GCF_052327205.1. Classification (NCBI taxonomy): domain Eukaryota; kingdom Metazoa; phylum Chordata; class Chondrichthyes; order Squaliformes; family Somniosidae; genus Somniosus; species Somniosus microcephalus. The sequence continues at coordinate 114,950,500 of NC_140987.1, read as the reverse complement.
TCATCCAGATCATTAATATATATTGTGAACAGCTGGGGTCCTAGGACCGATCCTTGCGGTACCCCACTAGTCACTGCCTGCCACTCGGAAAACGACCCGTTTATTCCAACTCTTTCCTTTCTGTCCGCCAACCAGTTCTCTATCCAAGTCAATACCATGCCCCCAATCCCATGTGCCTTAATTTTGCACGCTAATCTCTTATGCGGGACCTTATCAAAAGCCTTCTGAAAGTCCAAATACACCACATCCACTGGTTCTCCCTTATCTATTTTACCAGTTACATCCTCAAAAAATTCCAGTAGATTAGTCAAGCATGATTTACCTTTTGTAAATCCATGTTGACTTTGTCCGATCCTGTCACTGCTTTCCAAGTGCTCTGTTATTACATCTTTTATAATGGACTCTAGCATTTTCCCCACTACCGATGTCAGGCTTACTAGTCTATAATTCCCCGCTTTTTCTCTGCCACCTTTTTTGAATAGTGGGGTAACATTAGCTACCCTCCAATCCATGGGTACTGTTCCAGAGTCTATTGAGTTCTGGAAGATGACCAGCAATGCATCTACTATTTCTAGGGCCACTTCCTTAAGTACCCTGGGATGTAGATTATCAGGCCCTGGGGATTTATCGGCCTTCAGTCCCATCAATTTTCCTAACACCATTTCCCTACAAATACTGATTTCTTTCAGTTCCACCCTTTCATCAGACCCTATGTTCCCCGGTATTTCTGGGAGGTTATTTGTGTCCTCCTTTGTGAAGACAGAACCAAAATAGGTATTTAGTTGGTCTGCCATTTCTTTGTTCCCCATTATAAATTCCCCCGATTCTGACTGCAAGGGACCTACGCTTGACTTCACCAATCTTTTTCTCTTCACATAATGCATAAAAGCTTTTACAGTCAGTTTTTATGTTCCCTGCAAGCTTACTCTCATTCTATTTTCCCTTTCTTAATTAATCCCTTTGTCCTCCTTTGTTGAATCCTGAACTGCTCCCAATCCTCAGGATTATTGCTTTTTCTGGCCAATTTGTATGTCCTCTCCTTGGATCTTATGCTATCCCTAATTTCCCTTGTTACCCACGGTTGAGTCACCTTTTTTGTTTTATTTTTATGCCAAACTGGGATGAACAACTTCTGTAGTTCATCCATTCGGTCTTTGAATGTTTGCCATTGCCTATCCACCGTCAACCCTTTGAGTGCCATTCCCCAACTCGCCTGTGTGATTGGTCCTGTCTCTTTAAAAACTCGCTCTTCAGACCATCGTAGTTTCCTTTATTTAAATTGAGGACCCTAGTTTCTGAGTCAACTACTTCATTCTCCATCTTAATGAAGAATTCGATCATATTATGATCGCTCCGACCCAAGAGGCCTCGTACAACAAGATTGCTAATTAATCCTTTCTCGTTACATAATACCCAGTCTAAGATGGCCTGATCTCTGGTTGGTTCCTCGACATATTGGTCAAGGAAACCATCCCGTAAACACTCCAGGAATTCCTCCTCCACAGTATTGTTACTAATTTGGTTAGCCCAATCTATATGTAGATTAAAGTCACCCATGATGACTGCTGTGCCCTTATTGCACGCTTCTTTAATTTCCCTTTTAATGCCATCCCCAACATCCGCCTTACTGTTTGGAGGTCTATATACCACTCCCACTAATGTATTTTTCCCCTTAGTATTTCTCAATTCTACCCATACAGATTCCACATCATCAGAGCTAATGTCCTTCATTACCATTGTGTTAATCCCTTCTTTAACCAGTAATGCTACCCCACCTCCCTTTTTGCCTATCTTTCCTGAATATCGAATACCCCTGGATGTTGAGTTCCCAGTCTTGGCCATCCTTGAGCCACGTTTCCGTAATCCCAACCAAATCATATTTGTTTACCTCTATTTGCGCAGCCAATTCATCCACCTGATTACGAATGCTCCTCGCATTAAGACACAAAGCCTTCAGGCTTGTTTTTTTAACGCTCTTAGACCTATTAGAATTATTATTTACTGTGGCCACGTTTGATTTAAACCCTTGATTTCTCTGACTGCCACTTTTGTTTTTCTCCTTCCTATCTTTTGCTTTTATCCTTGTTTCCCTTTCCTCTGTCTCCCTGCTCAGGTTCCCAACCCCCTTCCATTTTAGTTTAAACCCTCCCTCGCAGCACTAGCAAACAAACCCCCCCAGGACATCGGTTCCAGCCCTGCCCAGGTGCAGACCGTCCGGTTTGAACTGGTCCCACCTCCCCCAGAACCGATTCCAATGTCCCAGGAACTTGAATCCCTCCCCCTGGCACCATTCCTCTAGCCACGTATTCATCTGAAGTATCCTTCTATTTCTACTCTGACTAGCACGTGGCACTGGTGGCAATCCTGAGATTACTACCTTTGAGGTCCTGTTTTTTAATTTACCTCCTAACTCCCTATATTCCGCTTTTAGGACCTCATCCCGCTTTTTACCTACATTGTTGGTGCCTATATGCACCACGACAACCGGCTGTTCACCCTCCCCTTCCAAGATGTTCTGCAGCCGCTCGGAGACATCCTTGACCCTTGCACCAGTGAGGCAACACACCATCCTGGAGTCTCGTTTGTGGCCGGAAACGCCTATCTATTCCCCTTACAATTGAATCCCCTATTACTATAGCTCTACCACTCTTTTTCCTCCCATTCTGTGCAGCAGAGCCACCCCTGGTGCCAGGAAGTTGGCTGCTGCTGCCTTCCTCTGATAAGCCATCCCCCCCAACAGTACTCAAAGTGGTGTATCTGTTGGAGAGGGGGATGGCCACAGGGGACCCCTGCACTACCTGTCTACGCCTTGTACTCTGCCTGTTGGTCACCCATTCCCTTTCTTCCTGTCCAACCTCTACTTGTGGTGTGTCCAACTCCCTAAATGTGCTATTCACGATGTCCCGAGCATCGTGAACGCTCCAGTATGCATCCAATCGCAGCTCCAGCGCTGCAATGCGGTTTGTCAGTAGCTGCAGCTGGGTGTAGTTCCTGCACACGTAGTTGTCAGGGACACAGGAAGTGTCCCTGCGTTCCCACATATCGCAGGAGGAGCAGATCACAGGGCCGGGCTGTCCTGCCATGATTTACCCTTTAATTAATTGAATTTAAATTAAATCAATCCCACTAATTACACTACAGTTAAATAGTTTACCAACAGTGCCCGCTACACCAGAGAGACCTTAGAAACTATAAACCAGAGTTAAAGTTTAAAAAAGAGAGAAATACTCACCAACCAATCACTTACCTGCTTCCTGCTGACGTCACACTTTGATTACTTTTTACCTCTCTCCCCTGCTGCTGAGTTGGTATGCCTCGCTCCTCGCTGCCGGTTTTATGCTCCGCCTCGCGCTGCAAGTCTCACCCAGGCCCGATGCTCTGGTCGGGCCTCGCTCCTCCCTGCCGGTTTTATGCTCCGCCTCGCGCTGCAAGTCTCACCCAGGTCCGATGCTCTGGTCGGGCCTCGCTCCTCGCTGCCGGTTTTATGCTCCGCCTCGCGCTGCAAGTCTCACCCAGGTCCGATGCTCTGGTCGGGCCTCGCTGCCGGTTTTATGCTCCACCTCGCGCTGCAAGTCTCACCCAGGTCCGATGCTCTGGTCGGGCCTCGCTCCTCGCTGCCGGTTTTATGCTCCGCCTCGTGCTGCAAGTCTCACCTAGGTCCGATGCTCTGGTCGGGCCTCGCTCCTCGCTGCCGGTTTTATGCTCCGCCTCGCGCTGCAAGTCTCACCCAGGTCCGATGCTCTGGTCGGGCCTCGCTCCTCGCTGCCGGTTTTATGCTCCGCCTCGCGCTGCAAGTCTCACCCAGGTTTGAGGTAGCCGAATCCTAAAGATGCTTAATTGGGTCTAAAGGTCTGGACCATCTCTCCCTAAAGGAAAGGAACAACCTGAAAATGTTACCGTCCTCCAGATAGCACTTTTAATAAGTTTAGCTAGACTGTCACGTTCTGGATATTATGAGGGCCCGGAAAACTCTTCCAGAATTCTGCAACTCCTCACCAAAGAGTGTACAGAGATTGAATTTGCGAGTTTGATACAGAAGTCTTATGTGAGACAATTCTAAAAATATATAGATTTATTAAAGAACTGACATGCAGTTTACAGTTGGAGTCAATCGCAACATTAACAGTTCCAAAAAGAGAAAGCTTACAATTCTATTATCGGAGAACTTACTCTCAAATCTTAACTTCGCTACAGTTTTACAATTTTTAGTTTTCTACAGGATATCCACCAAAATCAAATACCTTTTGATGCTTGAGGTACAAAGAGTTGGAGACTTACAGAGCTGCCTCTGAAGCCGAGAATCGCTTTGCACCTTTAAAGCGAGTCAACTATCCCATTTGACAGTTCAATATTTATACCCTTTTCCAGTGGTATTTCCTTTAAGGTTTTCTGCTGATGTAAGCTAATTATCTCTGGTCATTTTTCTGCTGACTCCTGCAATTCTTACAGTCACTTCAGCTGGTAACATTACAGAATTATGTCTCTCCTCTAGGTGTTCTAAGTTTATCATAAAAAACGGTGTAACAGCAGGTGCGTTTTACTTGATGTAATTTTTACAAAGGCAGATGTTTGTGCTTCTTTACGAAGTGTAAATTAGAACACCTTGTACAGGGTGAACTATTGTCTTGTTCCCAAAGGTTCAGACAGTCGTTAACCTTCTGTTTCAATAAGGTTATTGATTCAGTGTCAACAACTATCTTATCTCAATAGCACAGCTTTTTCATCGTTAGGTTTCTAGATTTCCAGACCCAGTTTGTCATGTTTTAATAAGGCCAGAGTTCTTTCATAGAATGGTGTATTTTTCTGAATAGGTTATATGGCTTATTCCTTCACAGCAGCTGGGAAAAGGTTCTGGATAAGCAAAAGAGGAGTAATAGTAGACAATTAAACTTTTGGGAGAGCAGTGTAGTAGCTAAATGGGAGAAGGCTTGAAAAGACAACTGAGCGGGCAGTAGCTGAGTGTATAACCATGAGCTGTAGGAAGAATAGTAAGTAAGAAGGCAGCCTGGAATATGGGAAAGGTAGCAAAAGCTATTGGAGATAAAGGAAAGGTATTACAAGTTGCCTGAGAAGGAAAAATTCTGTGTAAAGGAACTGTTAAAAGAGCAGAGCGATCATGTATGAAACTGGCAGTGTTAAGGGAATGAAAACAAAATGACAATGTTTTGTAATACACAGGGAAAAAGGAATAATCATGAGAATGTAGGGTCATTGCTTACAATGGAACTCGAACATACCGTCCCCAACCACTAGTATTGCCAAACCTTGGAGGCAAAAAAGAAGCTGTGGTCAATTTCTGCAAACATGGTGCAAATTTCTTCACTGGTTACTTAAAGTTATGAAGCGAATTGCAGGAGAAAGTGGCTATCCATGACTTAACTAGCTTAACTAACTTAAACTGTCTATGTTTGTGGAAAGATCAATTAGGTCTACAGACACAGTGGTTCTAGTAAATTCTGTTCCTGGAGAGCTTTTCTGTACATTCCAAATGATATCTTTCAGTGTGATGTAACAGAATTTCTGAGCTGCTTTGTTTTTCCAAATGGGTTAAACATAAGATGGAGAATAAATTTTAAAAGTCTTCTGGTAAAATTTCAGATTCAAACTATTCGATTGTGACAGATGTGCGCTAGATGCAAGACTTTTACATAAATACCAACAAATCTCCTGCCCACAGTTAAGATGTGCTGATTTATAAGGACAAGAGCATAATACCATGTTTTGAAAAATATATATATTTATTTATTCACGGGATGTGGGTGTCGCTGGCAAGGGCTCGCATTGCCCATCCCTAATTGGCCTTGAAGATGGTGCTGAGCTGTCTTCTTGAACCACTGCAGTCCATGTGGTGAAGGTACTCCCACAGTGCTGTTAGGTAGGGAGTTCCAGGATTTTGAATCAGCGACAGTGAAGGAACGGTGATCTATTTCCAGGTCAGGCTGCTGTGTGACTTGGAGGGGAACTTGGAGGTGGTGATGTTTTGCATGCACCTGCTGCCCTTGTCCTTCTAGGTGGTAGAGGTTGTGGGTTTGGATACTTCTGTTGAAGAAGCCTTAACGAGTTGCTGCAGTGCATCTTGTAGATGGTAGACCGTGCAGCTACGGTGCACTGGTGGTGGAGGGAGTGAATGTTTCAGGTGGTGGATGGGGTGCCAATCAAGCAGGCTGCTTTGTCCTGGGTGGTGTCGAGCTTCTTGAGTGTTGTTGGAGCTGCACTCATCTAGGCAAGTGGAGAGTATGGTGGAAAGGCTTTGGGGAGGTGGGTCACATGCTGCAGAATACACAGCCTCTAACCTGCTCTTGTAGCCACAGAATATATGTGGCTGGTCCAATTAAGCTTCTGGCCAATGGTGATCCCAAGATGTTGATGGTGGGAGATTCGATGATGGTAATGGCATTGAATGTCAAGGGGCGGTGGTTAGATTCTCTCTTGTTGGAGATGGTCATTACCTATCACGTATGTGGTGCAAATGTTTTTTGCCACTCATCAGCCCAAGCCTGGATGTTGTCCAGGTCTTGCTGCATTCGGGCACGGACTGCTTCATTATCTGAGGAATTACAAATGGATCTGAACACTGTGCAGTCATCAGCGAACATCCCCACTTCTGACCTTATGATGGAGGGAAGGTCATTGATGAAGCAGCTGAAGATGGTTGAGCCTAGGACACTGCCCTGAGGAACTCCTGCAGCGATGTCCTGAGGCTGAGATGATTGGCCTCCAACAATCACAACCATCTTCCTTTGTGCTAGGTTTGATTCCAGCCTGTGGAGAGTTTTCCCCCGATTCTCATTAACTTCACTTTTATTGGGGCTCCTTGGTGCCATATTCAGTCACATGCTACCTTGATGTCAAGGGCAGTCACATTTACTTCACCTCTGGAATTCAGCTCTTTTGTCCATGTTTGAACCAAGGCTGCAATGAGGCCTGGAACCGAGTGGTCCTGGCAGAATGCAGACTGATAGCACTGTCGACGACACCTTCCATCACTTTGGTGATGATTGAGAGTAGACTGATGGGGCAGTAACTGGCTGGATTGCATTTGTCCTGCTTTTTGTGGACAGCACCAATGTTCCCTAAAAGCTGCGCGGCCGCACGGTGCTCTGGAGCTTCCACACAGCCGACTCACTGGCGTTTAAATGCAAAAACCGCACATGTACAGATTTTTGAGGGAACATTGAACAGCACATACCTGGGCAATTTTCCACTTTGTCGGGTAGATGCCAGTATTGTTGCTGTACTGGAACAGCTTGGCTAGAGGCGTGGCTAGTTCTTGAGCAGAAGTCTTCAGCATGATACTGGGATGTTGTCGGAGTCCATAGCTTATGCTGTATCCAGTGCGCTCAGCCATTTCTTGATATCACGTGGAGTGAATCGAATTGGCTGAAGACTGACATCTATGATGGTGGGGACCTCAGGAGGAGGCCGAGATGGTTCATGCACTTGGCACTTCTGGCTGAAGATGGTTGCAAATGCTTCAGCCTTGCCTTTTGCACTCACGTGCT
>NC_140987.1:112895789-112960695 GCF_052327205.1 Somniosus microcephalus | reverse complement strand
ACACACCCAATCTCTCTCTCACACTCCCAATCTCTCTCTCTCACACTCCCAATCTCTCTCTCTCACACTCCCAATCTCTCTCTCTCACACACTCCCAATCTCTCTCTCTCTCTCACACACTCCCAATCTCTCTCTCTCTCACACTCCCAGTCTTTCTCTCTCACACACTCCCAATCTCTCTCTCTCACACACTCCCAATCTCTCTCTCTCACACACTCCCAATCTCTCTCTCTCACACACTCCCAATCTCTCTCTCCAATTCCAATTCCAATTCCAATTAAAATGCTTTATTGGCATGAAAGTTTACAGAGAACCATATTGCCAAAGCTTACATAGCAAAAAGTACAGTTTTCCAACATTCTGTAGGTGTCTCTCTCACATTCCCAATCTCTCTCTCTCTCACTCCCAGTCTCTCTCTCACACTCCCAATCTCTCTCTCTCACACTCCCAATCTCTCTCTCTCACACATTCCCAATCTCTCTCTCACACTCCCAATCTCTCTGTCTCTCACACTCCCAATCTCTCTCTCTCTCACACTCCCAATCTCTCTCTCTCCCAATCTCTCTCTCTCTCACACTCCCAATCTCTCTCTCTCACACACTCCCAATCTCTCTCTCTCACACACTCCCAATCTCTCTCTCTCACACACTCCCAATCTCTCTCAGACTCCCAGTCTTTCTCTCTCACACACTCCCAATCTCTCTCTCTCACTCCCAATCTCTCTCTCTCACACACTCCCAATCTCTCTCTCTCACACACTCCCAATCTCTCTCTCTCTCACACACTCTCCAATCTCTCTCTCTCACACACTCCCAATCTCTCTCTCTCTCACTCCCAATCTCTCTCTCTCTCTCACACTCCCAATCTCTCTCTCTCTCACACTCCCAGTCTCTCTCTCTCTCTCACTCCCAATCTCTCTCTCACACTCCCAGTCTCTCTCTCACACTCCGTCTCTCTCTCACACTCCCAATCTCTCTCTCACACACCCAATCTCTCTCACACACTCCCAATCTCTCTCTCTCACACTCCCAATCTCTCTCTCACACTCCCAATCTCTCTCTCTCACACTCCCAGTCCAATTCCAATTCCAATTAAAATGCTTTATTGGCATGAAAGTTTACAGAGAACCATATTGCCAAAGCTTACATAGCAAAAAGGTACAGTTTTCCAACATTCTGTAGGTGTCAATCGATTTGACATTTGTTGGGTACATACAATATTACTTTTAAACAATATTAATTTTAAACAGTCTTTGTACTTCATTTGGTACGTTCAATATTAATTTTAAACAGTCTTAATTTTAAACAGTCCTCAGGTTGTGACATGTTGTTACATATTTGGCCCCAAGGTATGGTCTGTCTCCTTCTCCTAGGACTAATCTCAATTTTGACAGATCATCCAATTCCTTGAAATCTGGGGTTGTTTGGCTTAGCTTGTTGAATAATATGTTTCTTGATGTGTTGAATTTTTCGCATTTTAGGAGGAAATGCATTTCTGTTTCAACCTCGCCAGCCAGACATTGATCGCATATTCTATTCTCTCTAGGCTGCCAGGATTTCTTGTATCTGCCTTTTTCAATTTCCAGTTGGTGGTCGCTTAGTCTGTACCTGGTGAGGGTCTGTCTCTGTTTTGTGTCTCTGATGGTCGTGAGGTAGTCTGCCAGTTTATATTCTCTTTTTAGGGCCCGGTAACATTCTAATCTGCTTTGGCTTTCGGTTATTTTGTTCCAATGTTCCAGGTAGGTTTCTTTGCATTTTTTAATGATTTGGTTCACTCGGATTGGTGTTTGGGCGGCTGTGTTGGTCTGGGGCTGGTCAGGGTCCGGCTGAGTACTTAGTTTCCGTAGCAGCTGACTCAGGGGACTCTTTTCTGGGTTTAGCTCTTGGGTCTGAAAGGCTTTGAAATGAAGGGTGTCTCCCAGTCTCTCTCTCTCTCTCTCTCTCTCTCTCACACTCCCAATCTCTCTCTCACACTCCCAGTCTCTCTCTCTCACACTCCCAGTCTCTCTCTCTCACACTCCCAGTCTCTCTCTCTCTCACTCCCAGTCTCTCTCTCTCACACTCCCAGTCTCTCTCTCTCACACTCCCAGTCTCTCTCTCTCACACTCCCAGTCTCTCTCTCTCACATTCCCAATCTCTCTCTCTCACACTCCCAATCTCTCTCTCTCTCACACTCCCAATCTCTCTCTCTCTCACTCCCAATCTCTCTCTCTCTCTCTATCTCCCCCCCCAGTCTCTCTCTCTCACTCCCAATCTCTCTCTCTCACACACTCCCAATCTCTCTCTCTCTCACACTCCCAATCTCTCTGACTCCCAGTCTTTCTCTCTCACACACTCCCAATCTCTCTCTCTCTCACACACCCAATCTCTCTCTCACACTCCCAATCTCTCTCTCTCTCACACTCCCAGTCTCTCTCTCTCTCACTCCCAATCTCTCTCTCACACTCCCAGTCTCTCTCTCACACTCCGTCTCTCTCTCACACTCCCAATCTCTCTCTCACACACCCAATCTCTCTCTCACACTCCCAATCTCTCTCTCACACTCCCAATCTCTCTCTCTCACACTCCCAGTCTCTCTCTCTCTCTCTCTCTCTCTCTCTCACACTCCCAATCTCTCTCTCTCTCACACTCCCAGTCTCTCTCTCTCACACTCCCAGTCTCTCTCTCTCACACTCCCAGTCTCTCTCTCTCACACTCCCAGTCTCTCTCTCTCACACTCCCAGTCTCTCTCTCTCACATTCCCAATCTCTCTCTCTCACACTCCCAATCTCTCTCTCTCTCACACTCCCAATCTCTCTCTCTCTCACTCCCAATCTCTCTCTCTCTATCTCCCCCCCCAGTCTCTCTCTCTCACTCCCAATCTCTCTCTCTCTCTCTCTCTCACACACTCCCAATCTCTCTCTCTCACACACTCCCAATCTCTCTCTCTCTCACACTCCCAATCTCTCTGACTCCCAGTCTTTCTCTCTCACACACTCCCAATCTCTCTCTCTCACACACCCAATCTCTCTCTCACACTCCCAATCTCTCTCTCTCACACTCCCAATCTCTCTCTCTCACACACTCCCAATCTCTCTCTCTCTCTCACACACTCCCAATCTCTCTCTCTCACACTCCCAGTCTTTCTCTCTCACACACTCCCAATCTCTCTCTCTCACACACTCCCAATCTCTCTCTCTCACACACTCCCAATCTCTCTCTCTCACACACACCCAATCTCTCTCTCTCTCACTCCCAGTCTCTCTCTCACACTCCCAATCTCTCTCTCTCACACTCCCAATCTCTCTCTCTCACACATTCCCAATCTCTCTCTCTCTCTCAGACTCCCAATCTCTCTCTCTCACACTCCCAATCTCTCTGTCTCTCACACTCCCAATCTCTCTCTCTCTCACACTCCCAATCTCTCTCTCTCCCAATCTCTCTCTCTCTCACACTCCCAATCTCTCTCTCTCCCAATCTCTCTCTCTCTCACACTCCCAATCTCTCTCTCACACACTCCCAATCTCTCTCTCTCACACACTCCCAATCTCTCTCTCTCTCACACTCCCAATCTCTCTCTCTCACACACTCCCAATCTCTCTCAGACTCCCAGTCTTTCTCTCTCACACACTACCAATCTCTCTCTCTCACTCCCAATCTCTCTCTCACACACTCCCAATCTCTCTCTCTCACACACTCCCAATCTCTCTCTCTCACACACTCCCAATCTCTCTCTCTCACACACTCCCAATCTCTCTCTCTCTCACTCCCAATCTCTCTCTCTCACACACTCCCAATCTCTCTCTCTCTCACTCCCAATCTCTCTCTCTCTCTCACACTCCCAATCTCTCTCTCTCTCACACTCCCAGTCTCTCTCTCTCTCTCTCACTCCCAATCTCTCTCTCACACTCCCAGTCTCTCTCTCACACTCCGTCTCTCTCTCACACTCCCAATCTCTCTCTCACACACCCAATCTCTCTCACACACTCCCAATCTCTCTCTCTCACACTCCCAATCTCTCTCTCTCACACTCCCAGTCTCTCTCTCTCTCTCTCTCTCTCTCTCACACTCCCAATCTCTCTCTCTCTCACACTCCCAGTCTCTCTCTCTCACACTCCCAGTCTCTCTCTCTCACACTCCCAGTCTCTCTCTCTCACACTCCCAGTCTCTCTCTCTCACACTCCCAGTCTCTCTCTCTCACACTCCCAGTCTCTCTCTCACACTCCCAGTCTCTCTCTCACACTCCCAGTCTCTCTCTCTCACACTCCCAGTCTCTCTCTCTCACACTCCCAGTCTCTCTCTCTCACACTCCCAGTCTCTCTCTCTCTCACATTCCCAATCTCTCTCTCTCACACTCCCAATCTCTCTCTCTCTCACACTCCCAATCTCTCTCTCTCACTCCCAATCTCTCTCTCTCTCTCTATCTCACCCCCAGTCTCTCTCTCTCACTCCCAATCTCTCTCTCTCACACACTCCCAATCTCTCTCTCTCTGACTCCCAGTCTTTCTCTCTCACACACTCCCAATCTCTCTCTCTCTCACACACACTCCCAATCTCTCTCTCTCTCACACTCCCAGTCTCTCTCTCTCACACTCCCAGTCTCTCTCTCTCACACTCCCAGTCTCTCTCACACTCCCAGTCTCTCTCTCTCACACTCCCAGTCTCTCTCTCTCACACTCCCAGTCTCTCTCTCTCACACTCCCAGTCTCTCTCTCTCACATTCCCAATCTCTCTCTCTCTCACACTCCCAATCTCTCTCTCTCTCACTCCCAATCTCTCTCTCTCTCTCTATCTCTCCCCCCCAGTCTCTCTCTCTCACTCCCAATCTCTCTCTCTCTCACACTCCCAATCTCTCTGACTCCCAGTCTTTCTCTCTCACACACTCCCAATCTCTCTCTCTCTCACACACCCAATCTCTCTCTCATACTCCCAATCTCTCTCTCTCACACTCCCAATCTCTCTCTCTCTCTCTCACACACTCCCAATCTCTCTCTCTCTCTCACACTCCCAGTCTTTCTCTCTCACACACTTCCAATCTCTCTCTCACACACTCCCAATCTCTCTCTCTCACACACTCCCAATCTCTCTCTCTCACACTCCCAATCTCTCTCTCTCTCACACTCCCAATCTCTCTCTCTCTCACACACTCCCAATCTCTCTCTCTCACACACTCCCAATCTCTCTCTCTCACACACTCCCAGTCTCTCTCTCACACTCCGTCTCTCTCTCACACACCCAATCTCTCTCACACACTCCCAATCTCTCTCTCTCACACTCCCAATCTCTCTCTCACACTCCCAATCTCTCTCTCACACTCCCAATCTCTCTCTCACACTCCCAATCTCTCTCTCTCTCACACTCCCAGTCTCTCTCTCACTCCCAGTCTCTCTCTCTCACACTCCCAATCTCTCTCTCTCTCACACTCCCAGTCTCTCTCTCACTCCCAGTCTCTCTCTCTCACACTCCCAGTCTCTCTCTCTCACACTCCCAATCTCTCTCTCTCACACACTCCCAATCTCTCTCTCTCTCACACTCCCAATCTCTCTGACTCCCAGTCTTTCTCTCTCACACACTCCCAATCTCTCTCTCTCACACACCCAATCTCTCTCTCACACTCCCAATCTCTCTCTCTCACACTCCCAATCTCTCTCTCTCACACACTCCCAATCTCTCTCTCTCTCTCACACACTCCCAATCTCTCTCTCTCACACTCCCAGTCTTTCTCTCTCACACACTCCCAATCTCTCTCTCTCACCTCTCTCACACACTCCCAATCTCTCTCTCTCACACACTCCCAATCTCTCTCTCTCACACACTCCCAATCTCTCTCTCTCACACACTCCCAATCTCTCTCTCTCTCTCACATTCCCAATCTCTCTCTCTCTCACTCCCAGTCTCTCTCTCACACTCCCAATCTCTCTCTCTCACACTCCCAATCTCTCTCTCTCACACATTCCCAATCTCTCTCTCTCTCTCAGACTCCCAATCTCTCTCTCTCACACTCCCAATCTCTCTGTCTCTCACACTCCCAATCTCTCTCTCTCTCACACTCCCAATCTCTCTCTCTCCCAATCTCTCTCTCTCTCACACTCCCAATCTCTCTCTCTCTCACACTCCCAATCTCTCTCTCACACACTCCCAATCTCTCTCTCTCACCACACTCCCAATCTCTCTCTCTCACACACTCCCAATCTCTCTCAGACTCCCAGTCTTTCTCTCTCACACACACTACCAATCTCTCTCTCTCACTCCCAATCTCTCTCTCTCACACACTCCCAATCTCTCTCTCTCACACACTCCCAATCTCTCTCTCTCTCACACACTCCCAATCTCTCTCTCTCACACACTCCCAATCTCTCTCTCTCACTCCCAATCTCTCTCTCTCTCTCTCACACTCCCAATCTCTCTCTCTCTCACACTCCCAATCTCTCTCTCACACTCCCAGTCTCTCTCTCACACTCCGTCTCTCTCTCACACTCCCAATCTCTCTCTCACACACCCAATCTCTCTCACACACTCCCAATCTCTCTCTCTCACACTCCCAATCTCTCTCTCACACTCCCAATCTCTCTGACTCCAGTCTTTCTCTCTCACACACTCCCAATCTCTCTCTCTCTCACACACACTCCCAATCTCTCTCTCTCTCACACTCCCAGTCTCTCTCTCTCACACTCCCAGTCTCTCTCTCTCACACTCCCAGTCTCTCTCTCTCACACTCCCAGTCTCTCTCTCTCACACTCCAGTCTCTCTCTCTCACATTCCAATCTCTCTCTCTCACACTCCCAATCTCTCTCTCTCTCACACTCCCAATCTCTCTCTCTCTCTCACTCCAATCTCTCTCTCTCTCTCTCTATCTCCCCCCCCAGTCTCTCTCTCACACTCCCAGTCTCTCTCTCTCACACTCCCAGTCTCTCTCTCTCACACTCCCAGTCTCTCTCTCTCACATTCCCAATCTCTCTCTCTCACATTCCCAATCTCTCTCTCTCACACTCCCAATCTCTCTCTCTCACACACTCCCAATCTCTCTCTCTCTCACACTCCCAATCTCTCTGACTCCCAGTCTTTCTCTCTCACACACTCCAATCTCTCTCTCTCGTCACACACCCAATCTCTCTCTCATACTCCCAATCTCTCTCTCACACTCCCAATCTCTCTCTCTCTCTCTCTCACACACTCCCAATCTCTCTCTCTCTCTCACACTCCCAGTCTTTCTCTCTCACACACTCCCAATCTCTCTCTCTCACACACTCCCAATCTCTCTCTCTCACACACTCCCAATCTCTCTCTCTCACACTCCCAATCTCTCTCTCTCTCACACTCCCAACTCTCTCTCTCACACACTCCAATCTCTCTCTCTCACACACTCCCAATCTCTCTCTCTCACACAACTCCCAGTCTCTCTCTCTCACACTCCCAGTCTCTCTCTCTCACACTCCCAGTCTCTCTCTCTCACACTCCCAGTCTCTCTCTCTCACACTCCCAGTCTCTCTCTCTCACACTCCCAGTCTCTCTCTCTCACACTACCCAGTCTCTCTCTCTCACACTCCCAGTCTCTCTCTCTCTCACACTCCCAGTCTCTCTCTCTCACACTCCCAGTCTCTCTCTCACACTCCCAGTCTCTCTCTCACACTCCCAGTCTCTCTCTCACACTCCCAGTCTCTCTCTCACACTCCCAGTCTCTCTCTCACACTCCCAGTCTCTCTCTCACACTCCCAGTCTCTCTCTCACACTCCCAGTCTCTCTCTCACACTCCAGTCTCTCTCTCACACTCCCAGTCTCTCTCTCACACTCCCAGTCTCTCTCTCACACTCCCAGTCTCTCTCTCACACTCCCAGTCTCTCTCTCACACTCCCAGTCTCTCTCTCACACTCCCAGTCTCTCTCTCACACTCCCAGTCTCTCTCTCACACTCCCAGTCTCTCTCTCACACTCCCAGTCTCTCTCTCACACACCCAATCTCTCTCACACTCCCAATCTCTCTCTCTCACACTCCCAATCTCTCTCTCTCACACACTCCCAAATCTCTCTCTCTCTCACACACTCCCAATCTCTCTCTCTCTCACACTCCCAGTCTCTCTCTCTCACACACTCCCAATCTCTCTCTCTCACACACTCCCAATCTCTCTCTCTCACACACTCCCAATCTCTCTCTCACACACTCCCAATCTCTCTCTCTCACACTCCCAATCTCTCTCTCTCACACACTCCCAATCTCTCTCTCTCTCTCACACACTCCCAATCTCTCTCTCTCTACACTCCCAGTCTCTCTCTCTCACACACTCCCAATCTCTCTCTCTCACACACTCCCAATCTCTCTCTCTCTCACTCCCAGTATCTCTCTCACACTCCCAATCTCTCTCTCTCACACTCCCAATCTCTCTCTCTCACACATTCCAATCTCTCTCTCTCTCAGACTCCCAATCTCTCTCTCTCACACTCCCAATCTCTCTGTCTCTCACACTCCAATCTCTCTCTCTCTCACACTCCCAATCTCTCTCTCTCCCAATCTCTCTCTCTCTCACACTCCCAATCTCTCTCTCACACACTCCCAATCTCTCTCTCTCAATCACACACTCCCAATCTCTCTCTCTCACACACTCCAATCTCTCTCTCTACACACTCCCAATCTCTCTCAGACTCCCAGTCTTTCTCTCTCACACACTCCCAATCTCTCTCTCTCACTCCAATCTCTCTCTCTCACACACTCCCAATCTCTCTCTCTCACACACTCCCCAATCTCTCTCTCTCTCACACACATCCCAATCTCTCTCTCTCACACACTCCCAATCTCTTCTCTCACTCAATCTCTCTCTCTCTCTCACACTCCCAATCTCTCTCTCTCTCACACTCCCAGTCTCTCTCTCTCTCTCACTCCCAATCTCTCTCTCACACTCCGTCTCTCTCTCACACTCCCAATCTCTCTCTCACACACCCAATCTCTCTCACACACTCCCAATCTCTCTCTCTCACACTCCCAATCTCTCTCTCACACTCCCAATCTCTCTCTCACACTCCCAATCTCTCTCTCACACTCCAATCTCTCTCTCACACTCCCAGTCTCTCTCTCTCACACTCCCAGTCTCTCTCACACTCCCAGTCTCTCTCTCACACTCCAGTCTCTCTCTCTCACACTCCCAGTCTCTCTCTCTCTCACTCCCAATCTCTCTCTCTCTCTCTATCTCCCCCCCAGTCTCTCTCTCTCACTCCCAATCTCTCTCTCTCACACACTCCCAATCTCTCTCACACTCCCAATCTCTCTGACTCCCAGTCTTTCTCTCTCACACACTCCCAATCTCTCTCTCTCTCACACACACTCCCAATCTCTCTCTCTCTCACACTCCCAGTCTCTCTCTCTCACACTCCAGTCTCTCTCTCTCACACTCCCAGTCTCTCTCTCTCACACTCCCAGTCTCTCTCTCTCACACTCCCAGTCTCTCTCTCTCACACTCCCAGTCTCTCTCTCTCACACTCCAGTCTCTCTCTCTCACACTCCCAGTCTCTCTCTCTCACATTCCCAATCTCTCTCTCTCACACACTCCCAATCTCTCTCTCTCTCTCACACACTCCCAATCTCTCTCTCTCACACTCCCAGTCTCTCTCTCTCACACAGCCAGTCTCTCTCTCACACACCCAATCTCTCTCTCACACTCCCAATCTCTCTCTCTCACACTCCCAATCTCTCTCTCTCACACACTCCCAATCTCTCTCTCTCTCTCACACACTCCCAATCTCTCTCTCTCTCACACTCCCAGTCTTTCTCTCTCACACACTCCCAATCTATCTCTCTCACACACTCCCAATCTCTCTCTCTCACACTCCCAATCTCTCTCTCTCACACACTCCCAATCTCTCTCTCTCACCACTCCCAATCTCTCTCTCTCACACACTCCCAATCTCTCTCTCTCACACACTCCCAGTCTCTCTCTCTCACACTCCCAGTCTCTCTCTCTCACACTCCCAGTCTCTCTCTCTCACACTCCCAGTCTCTCTCTCTCACACTCCCAGTCTCTCTCTCTCACACTCCCAGTCTCTCTCTCTCACACTCCAGTCTCTCTCTCTCACACTCCCAGTCTCTCTCTCTCACACTCCAGTCTCTCTCTCTCACACTCCCAGTCTCTCTCTCTCACACTCCCAGTCTCTCTCTCTCACACTCCAGTCTCTCTCTCTCACACTCCCAGTCTCTCTCTCTCACACTCCCAGTCTCTCTCTCTCACACTCCCAGTCTCTCTCTCTCACACTCCCAGTCTCTCTCTCTCACACTCCCAGTCTCTCTCTCTCACACTCCCCAGTCTCTCTCTCTCACACTCCCAGTCTCTCTCTCTCACACTCCCAGTCTCTCTCTCTCTCACACTCCCAGTCTCTCTCTCTCTCACACTCCCAGTCTCTCTCTCTCACACTCCCAGTCTCTCTCTCACACTCCCAGTCTCTCTCTCTCACACTCCCAGTCTCTCTCTCTCACACTCCCAGTCTCTCTCTCACACTCCCAGTCTCTCTCTCACACTCCCAGTCTCTCTCTCACACTCCCAGTCTCTCTCTCACACTCCCAGTCTCTCTCTCACACTCCCAGTCTCTCTCTCACACTCCAGTCTCTCTCTCACACTCCCAGTCTCTCTCTCACACTCCCAGTCTCTCTCTCACACTCCCAGTCTCTCTCTCACACTCCCAGTCTCTCTCTCACACTCCCAGTCTCTCTCTCACACTCCCAGTCTCTCTCTCACACTCCAGTCTCTCTCTCACACTCCCAGTCTCTCTCTCACACTCCCAGTCTCTCTCTCACACTCCAGTCTCTCTCTCACACTCCCAGTCTCTCTCTCACACTCCAGTCTCTCTCTCACACTCCCAGTCTCTCTCTCACACTCCAGTCTCTCTCTCACACTCCCAGTCTCTCTCTCACACTCCCAGTCTCTCTCTCACACTCCCAGTCTCTCTCTCACACTCCCAGTCTCTGTCTCTCACACTCCCAATCTCTGTCTCTCACACTCCCAATCTCTCTCTCTCACACACTCCCAATCTCTCTCTCACACTCCCAGTCTCTCTCTCTCTCACACTCCCAATCTCTCTCTCTCACACACTCCCAATCTCTCTCTCTCACACACTCCCAATCTCTCTCTCACACTCCAGTCTCTCTCTCACACTCCCAGTCTCTCCCTCTCACCACTCCCAATCTCTCTCTCACACACCCCAATCTCTCTCTCTCACACTCCCAATCTCTCTCACACCTCCCAATCTCTCTACGCCCAATCACACACCACTCCAATCTCTCTCTCTCTCACACTCCCAATCTCTCTCTCACACTCCCAGTCTCTCTCTCTCACACTCCCAGTCTCTCTCTCTCACACTCCCAGTCTCTCTCTCTCACACTCCCAATCTCTCTCTCTCTCACACTCCCAATCTCTCTCTCTCTCACTCCCAATCTCTCTCTCTCTCTATCTCCCCCCCAGTCTCTCTCTCTCTCTCTCTCTCTCACTCCCAATCTCTCTCTCTCTCACACTCCCAATCTCTCTCTCTCTCACACTCCCAATCTCTCTCTCTCTCACTCCCAATCTCTCTCTCTCTCTATCTCCCCCCCCAGTCTCTCTCTCTCTCTCTCTCTCTCTCACTCCCAATCTCTCTCTCTCACACACTCCCATCTCTCTCTCTCTCACACTCCCCAATCTCTCTGACTCCCAGTCTTTCTCTCTCACACTCCCAATCTCTCTCTCTCACACACCCAATCTCTCTCTCACACTCCCAATCTCTCTCTCTCACACACTCCCAATCTCTCTCTCTCTCTCACACACTCCCAGTCTTTCTCTCTCACACACTCCCAATCTCTCTCTCACACACTCCCAATCTCTCTCTCTCACACACTCCCAATCTCTCTCTCTCACACACTCCCAATCTCTCTCTCTCACACACTCCCAATCTCTCTCTCTCACACACTCCCAATCTCTCTCTCTCACACACTCCCAATCTCTCTCTCTCTCACTCCCAATCTCTCTCTCTCTCTCTCTCTCGTCTCTCACACTCTCCACTCTCTCTCTCTCTCACACTCCCAGTCTCTCTCTCACACTCCCAGTCTCTCTCTCACACTCCCAGTCTCTCTCTCTCACACTCCCAGTCTCTCTCTCTCACACTCCCAGTCTCTCTCTCTCACACTCCCAGTCTCTCTCTCTCACACTCCCAGTCTCTCTCTCTCACACTCACCAGTCTCTCTCTCTCACTACAGTCTCTCTCTCTCACCCTCCACACTCCAGTCTCTCTCTCTCACACTCCCAGTCTCTCTCTCTCACACTCCCAGTCTCTCTCTCTCACACTCCCAGTCTCTCTCTCTCACACTTCCCAGTCTCTCTCTCACACTCCCAGTCTCTCTCTCACACTCCCAGTCTCTCTCTCTCACACTCCCAGTCTCTCTCTCTCACACTCCCAGTCTCTCTCTCACACTCCCAGTCTCTCTCTCACACTCCCAGTCTCTCTCTCACACTCCCAGTCTCTCTCTCACACTCCCAGTCTCTCTCTCACACTCCCAGTCTCTCTCTCACACTCCAGTCTCTCTCTCACACTCCCAGTCTCTCTCTCACACTCCCAGTCTCTCTCTCACAACTCCCAGTCTCTCTCTCACACTCCCAGTCTCTCTCTCACACTCCCAGTCTCTCTCTCACACTCCCAGTCTCTCTCTCACACTCCCAGTCTCTCTCTCACACTCCCAGTCTCTCTCTCACACTCCAGTCTCTCTCTCACACTCCCAGTCTCTCTCTCACACTCCCAGTCTCTCTCACACTCCCAGTCTCTCTCACACTCCCAGTCTCTCTCTCACACTCCCAGTCTCTCTCTCACACTCCCAGTCTCTCTCTCACACTCCCAATCTCTGTCTCTCACACTCCCAATCTCTCTCTCTCTCACTCCAATCTCTCTCTCTCTCTCTATCTCCCCCCCAGTCTCTCTCTCTCACACTCCCAATCTCTCTCTCTCACACACTCCCAATCTCTCTCTCTCACACACTCCCAATCTCTCTCTCTCACACACTCCCAATCTCTCTCTCTCACACACTCCCAATCTCTCTCTCTCACACACTCCCAATCTCTCTCTCTCTCACACACTGCCAATCTCTCTCTCTCTCACACTCCCAATCTCTCTCTCTCACACACTCCCAATCTCTCTCTCTCTCACACTCCCAGTCTCTCTCTCTCACACTCCCAATCTCTCTCTCACTCCCAATCTCTCTCTCTCTCACACTCCCAGTCTCTCTCTCTCACACACTCCCAATCTCTCTCTCACACTCCCAGTCTCTCTCTCTCACACTCCCAATCTCTCTCTCACTCCCAATCTCTCTCTCTCTCACATTCCCATCTCTCTCTCTCTCTCTCTCTCTCACTCCCAATCTCTCTCCAATTCCAATTCCAATTAAAATGCTTTATTGGCATGAAAGTTTACAGAGAACCATATTGCCAAAGCTTACATAGCAAAAAGGTACAGTTTTCCAACATTCTGTAGGTGTCAATCGATTTGACATTTGTTGGGTACATACAATATTACTTTTAAACAATATTAATTTTAAACAGTCTTTGTACTTAATTTGGTACGTTCAATATTAATTTTAAACAGTCTTAATTTTAAACAGTCCTCAGGTTGTGACATGTTGTTACATATTTGGCCCCAAGGTATGGTCTGTCTCCTTCTCCTAGGACTAATCTCTCTCTCTCTCACATTCCCAATCTCTCTCTCTCACACTCCCAATCTCTCTCTCTCAGACTCCCAATCTCTCTCTCTCTCTCTCACACTCCCAATCTCTCTCTCTCACACTCCCAATCTCTCTCTCACACTCCCAATCTCTCTGTCTCTCACACTCCCAATCTCTCTCTCTCTCTCACACTCCCAATCTCTCTCTCTCCCAATCTCTCTCTCTCTCACACTCCCAATCTCTCTCTCTCACACACTCCCAATCTCTCTCTCTCACACACTCCCAATCTCTCTCTCTCACACACTCCCAATCTCTCTCTCTCACACACTCCCAATCTCTCTCTCTCACACACTCCCAATCTCTCTCTCTCACACACTCCCAATCTCTCTCTCTCACACACTCCCAATCTCTCTCTCTCACACACTCCCAATCTCTCTCTCTCACACACTCCCAATCTCTCTCTCTCACACACTCCCAATCTCTCTCTCTCTCTCTCTCTCACACTCCCAATCTCTCTCTCTCACACACTCCCAATCTCTCTCTCTCTCACACTCCCAATCTCTCTCAGACTCCCAGTCTTTCTCTCTCACACACTCCCAATCTCTCTCTCTCTCACTCCCAATCTCTCTCTCTCACACTCCCAATCTCTCTCTCTCACACTCCCAATCTCTCTCTCTCTCTCTCTCACACACCCAATCTCTCTCTCACACACTCCCAATCTCTCTCTCTCTCTCTCTCACACTCCCAATCTCTCTCTCTCACACACTCCCAATCTCTCTCTCTCACACACTCCCAATCTCTCTCTCTCACACACTCCCAATCTCTCTCTCTCACACACTCCCAATCTCTCTCTCTCTCTCTCTCTCACACTCCCAATCTCTCTCTCTCACACACTCCCAATCTCTCTCTCTCTCACACTCCCAATCTCTCTCAGACTCCCAGTCTTTCTCTCTCACACACTCCCAATCTCTCTCTCTCTCACTCCCAATCTCTCTCTCTCACACTCCCAATCTCTCTCTCTCACACTCCCAATCTCTCTCTCTCACACACTCCCAATCTCTCTCTCTCTCTCTCTCACACTCCCAATCTCTCTCTCTCACACACTCCCAATCTCTCTCTCTCACACAC
The DNA here is from genome assembly GCF_052327205.1 of Somniosus microcephalus. Lineage (NCBI taxonomy): Eukaryota > Metazoa > Chordata > Chondrichthyes > Squaliformes > Somniosidae > Somniosus > Somniosus microcephalus. The sequence goes on along the minus strand of NC_140987.1, from coordinate 112,945,930 downwards.
TCCCAATCTCTCTCTCTCTCACTCCCAATCTCTCTCTCTCACACTCCCAATCTCTCTCTCTCTCACACTCCCAATCTCTCTCTCTCTCTCACTCCCAATCTCTCTCTCACACTCCCAGTCTCTCTCACACTCCCAGTCTCTCTCTCTCACACTCCCAATCTCTCTCTCACACACCCAATCTCTCTCTCACACTCCCAATCTCTCTAGCTCACACACTCCCAATCTCTCTCTCTCACACACTCCCAATCTCTCTCTCTCTCACACTCCCAATCTCTCTCTCACACTCCCAATCTCTCTCTCACACTCCCAATCTCTCTCTCTCACACTCCCAGTCTCTCTCTCTCTCTCTCTCACACTCCCAATCTCTCTCTCTCTCTCTCACACTCCCAGTCTCTCTCTCTCACACTCCCAGTCTCTCTCTCTCTCTCTAACATTCCCAATCTCTCTCTCTCACACTCCCAATCTCTCTCTCTCTCTCACACTCCCAATCTCTCTCTCTCACACTCCCAATCTCTCTCTCTCCTTCCCTCTCCTTCCCTCTCTCTGTCTCTCTTTCTCCTTCCCTCTCTCTCCTTCCCTCTCTCTCTCTCTTCCATCTCTCTCTCTTTCCTTCCATCTCTCTCTCTCTCTCCTTCCCCCTCTCTCTCTCGCTCTCTCCTTCCCTCTCTCTCTCCCTCTCTCTCCTTCCCTCTCTCTCTTCCCCCCAGTCGCTCCCTCTCTCTCTTCCAACAACAACATGCCCTCGAGAAAGCCTCGGCACCGCCGGGCTCCCCCAGCTAGTATATATATAAAGCGGCTCTTCTGTCTGTCCCGATGTCTGTCTGTCCGCCTGGTCTCTATACGTTTGGAAGTTACAGAGCGTACCGACGCGCGCGTCGCCTCAAAAGAAAGCTTGCGATTCCGGACCGGTCATAGGCGTATTTACGTTTCGGCCGGACAAAAATCCCGCCCGCGGTATCCCAAAAACGTTCAGCGTTCCGCTCATTAGCATCTCATTAGCGACCGTGTGACGTCGAGGTCTTCCTACAGTTGAGTGTCGAGTGACTCGACGATTGACCAATCCTACGCTTCGGTGACCTGACCGGTCGACCAATCGGTGCGTGTGTGGGCGGGCCTTATCCTTCTGAACCGAGGTGAGTGGCCGCCATCTTGATTTTCCACGGTTTTTTCCCCCACACTTTCTGTGTGTTAGGGAACTAAGGTAAATATTTCAATTATGTGTTAGGCAATTAATTAACAATTTATTTGAGTTTTATATTGTGTTTAGCAACACCCCCCCCCCCCCCCCTCCTCCTCACCCTCGCGCAGGGGGGACTCGGGGCCTGAAGCTGAAAAAATTTCTCTCTCTCTCTTTCTTCCCTCTCTCTCTCTCTCTTTCTTCCCTCTCTCTCTCTCTCCTTCTCCTCTTCCCTCTCTCTCCTTCTCCTCTTCCCTCTCTCCTCTTCCCTCTCTCTCCTTCTCCTCTTCCCCCTCTGTCTCTCTCTACTTCCCCCTCTCAGGTGTCGCGGACGGAGCGCGGGCGCGCCGCCCGAAGTTTCCCGCTCGCTAACGGCCTTGCCGGCTCCCGCGGGCCGATCGCACTGACCGCGCATGCGCCGCCCGCACTCACCGCGCATGCGCCGCCCGCCCGCACGCAGCGGCCGTCCATCAGCCGCGCGATACGCGGGGGACCTCAGCAACGGCACCGGACCTCAGGTGCTAGGCAGGGGGAGGGGCCGGAGAGAGGGACAGAGGGGAGTAGGGGAGGGGAGGGGTGGGGGGGGGAAGAGGGAGACAGGGGAGGGAGACAGGGGAGGGGAGAGGGGGGGGGAGAGGGAGACAGGGGAGGGGAGAGAGGGGGGGGAGAGGGAGACAGGGGAGGGGAGAGAGGGGGGGGAGGGGAGGGAGAGAGGGGAGGGAGGGATAGGACAGGGAGAGGACATGACAGGGAGAAGGGGGGGACACACAGGGGCAAGGAGACCAAACGCCCCAAAATTGCCCTCGCAACGCGGGGCTCCCCAGCTAGTACTTAATATGTGGAAAACCTAGCGCAATAATTGTTTCTTTATTTGGTGTTAATTTTTTCACATACAAATTTGGCTGATGAGAATGAATTGTTCCCAAAATAGTATTCATGAATTAATCCCTCGTGGTGCAGTCCTGGCATGGGTTGGGAAATATAAACTAGTTCCCACACGTAGAATGAATGGGTTGAATTACAAGTTTGCCTTTAAACAAAAAGTTAGAATTTCAGTCATGAAAGTCAGGAATGTGTTGTAAAATTCCAAACCATTTTCTGGGCCAAGAACTCGAATCAGTTTACTGCAGTGAAAATCTGAACAATGGGCATAACATTATTATTAGGTATAGGTTGACGTAGGATAGCCCTTTAATCTGTTAAGGCATCCTAGTCAACATATTTGTGCTTTGTTCCTATAGTAAAGCACAAGTACTGGAATAAAAGTGCACGCTTAGAAATTTTCTTCCCATTCCACCGCCATCTAATTTGTCCTGCATGGACTTTCAGCTGGAGATCAAGGTGACTATAGGCTGTAGATTCATGGCCATAGGAATATGTATGGAATTGCACTCAAATGTATTTGTGTTATCTTGGCAATGATGGACCATAGGAACAGGAGTAGGCCATTCAGCTTCTCAAGCCTGTTCCACCATTCAGTGAGATCACGGCTGATCTGTATCCCAACTCCATCCACCCACCTTGGCTCCATAACCCTTAATACCTTTGGCTAGCAAAAATCTGTCGATCTCCAATTTAAAATTATTAATTGAGCTAGCATCTACTGCTTTTTGTGGGAGTTCCACACTTGTACCACCCTTTGTGTGAAGAAGTGTTTCCTAACTTATCTCCTGAATGGCCTGGCTCTGATTTTAGGGTTATGTCCCCTTGTCCTAGACTCCCCCACTAGCGGAAAAAGTTTCTCCTTATCTATCCTTTCAAAATCCTAAAAACCTCAATCAAATCACCCCTTAACTTTGTGTATTCCAGGGAATACAAGCCTAGTTTCTGTAATCTCCCCTCATAATCTCATCTTCGCACCCTGGCGACATTCTGGTGAATCTGCGTTGCATTCCTTCCAAGGCCAATATATCCTTTCTAAGGTGCGGTGCTCAAAACCGGGTTGCCAACTCTGGTTGGAGGCATTCCTGGAGGCTTTGTCACATGATCAGATGTCATATGATCTTCATATGACTTCTACAGATATTATTGCATTTACCTTATAAAGGTTAGGAATATTTTTGCTCGTGGTTTCGTGCCAGCAGCTGTTCTGTGACAAGTTCCATGAACTAGGAGCCCATCCTTGAGCAGGGGAAGAGGGGAAACCCGAGGAACTGCCCCCATTTCAGATTGACCTCCCTCTCTCTTTCCCTTCCCCCCCCCCCCCCCCCCCCATTTCGGAGCCCCACGAATTCTGAGAATCCTCGAACCCTCCTGTTTCCCCCTCTCCAGCTTCCTCCATGTGCTCGCAGCTCTCTGCGAGTGACATCACCGAGCTGGAGGCTTCTCTAACAGCCGGTGATGTCACAAAGTGAGGGGGGGCCCGTGCAGAAAATTTAAATCGCTGAATCTCCCGGGCTGCTGGAGGCAACGTTCTGGGGAGGAACCCCCAATTTCCAGGAAACTCCTGATCATTCTGGGAAGGTTGGGAACCCTAGCCACAACCTGTACGCAATACCTGATATGGTCTAACAAAAGCTGTAGCTAAACTTCCTCCCCTCTATATTCTAGCCTTCTAGTAATAAAGGCTAACATTCCATTAGCCTTTTTGATTTTTTTGTATCTGACCACTACATTTTAGTGATCTATGTACATGGACACAGTGAGAGGGATTCAGAGTCTCACTGAGTCCCATGCTATTGACACCATCTTTTTATTTTCGCACTGCTCCAGAGGATGGAAGCAGCATGTTCATTGTTGTCTACAAGGTTGATGTCAGCACCCGAGTCCCAGGACTGCTCGGTTGAGGAGAGGGAACAACAGATCAGCTGGTGTGTGTACAAATTTTAAATTGCTAGCTATACCCTTGCAGGAGTTTTCTGAAAGCACGATTTGCAACTGAAGGACAAGTATACAGGGAGTTTTTGAGCAGGGTTAAAGGACCTGTTGCAGTTAATTCTAGTTAGCAGAATGCCTTTGATGAAAATACCTGTGCTTTTTTATTTGCTGTGTATACTACTTGGTGTGACCTAGAAAACATTAGTGCTCTATATCATTTCCTCTCTTGTAATGTACAATATTTTTGGTTTAGATTCAACAGAAGATTTGGCTAATTATGCACCTTCATCACCGAATCAAAATTTACAATCCCTTTCTGAAACACCAAAAAATCCTGAAGAAACTTGGACAGAAAGCATTCTGATGAATCCCAATCGTCCGAAGATACATAGCAGACGGTTTAGAGAGTAAGTGAAATTCTGGTGCTATATGTTGGAATGAGTTTCATAATTAAAAGTGCCTCCTAATTTACTACTATATATGAAGGTGAGCATTTGAACATATTCTCATCAGATTCTGCAAAATTCTGATCCTCTGAATTTGAAGTTTGAACACTGAGCCCCATGCACTTCCAGAGAAATGAGCATTGCTGGACTGTTGGGGACTGGGGTGCATATTGGCATTAGATCACTAAGGATCAAACATATGCACCCTCCAGTAGACTTGTAGCGATCCGAAACGCACCTCGGCTCCTCTGCCCCTTCTCTCCCTGCTCCCCATCACCTTTCATATACACTCTGCAGTTTCTCTCCTACCACACCTCTGAATGACTGTAACTTCCCCTTTTTGGCTCCATTCTTGCTGACATCCTGAATGTCTCCCTTTCATTTAGCATCAACCACATTCCTTTCAGAACTAAAATCATCAACCCCCACCCTCCTATTTTTCAAATCCTCTTTTTTTTCAAACTAATGCCTCATCCTTAATATACCCTTTCTCTTCAAGATTCATAATTGCTGCCCCAACTATGCACTCACCCCTCTAGCCACTCCCTTTTACAAATTCTATCCATAGCATCCAGGCCACCCTAATCAGTGTCATCAGTGACATCCTGTACAACCAAGACTGCAACTCACTGTCCTTCTTCATCCTCCTTCATCTACCTTCGACAATGTTAACTACCTTCTCCTCTCCACAGCACCACCCTATTTAAAACAGTTTCTTCTCCCAAGGCTGCACAGTCACTTCCAGAATTCCCCCAGGTTGTATATCCTTAGTGCCCTTCTGTACATCGTTTACATGCTGCCTCTTGATCACATCATCCACAAGTACACATTCATCGTCACGTGTACACCAACAATGCTCAACTCGGCCACTACCTTTAACTGCAATGCTATCATTCTGCTTTTCAACTTCCTATCTGATTTCAAGTCCTGGATGGATTGAAATTCCCTTCAGCTCAACTATTACAAAATCAAAGCATCCCTTTTGATTCATCCCAGCACGTGTATGTCTCTGGTTCTGACTTCATCGACCTTCCCAGCTGTTAGTTCAGGCTGAATGCTGTGGTATGTAACCCCAATGTCATTCAATCTTGAGCTGACCTTTATACTTAACATCCCATCCATCATCAAAACTGCATTCTTCTACCTCTGAAAGATTGCCTGCTTACATTTCTACCTCTTCCCTGCCGTTTGAGGATTAATTTCACAAACGCTTTCTTCACAGCCTCCCTGCTTACACCTGCAAATGTCCTCACCTGTACTAACTCCAACACAGTCATCACCAATGTTCCCTGTAAGCTGTGCTTTGTTCTGCGCGACCTGTTTCTTTTAATGCAGGGACCCTTTAAATTTCTCCGCGTTATGTACAATGTAAAAGCCTGCGCGGGACCTTTCAGATTACTGTGCGGCTGCACACGCACCTTAGTGGGAACATTGGTGTGTTCCCTTTAATATCGCGCATGCGCAGTTTTTCCCCATTTAAGAGCTGGCTGAGTGGGAGCTCCAGAGTGCTGTGCAGCCGCATGGCCACACAGCTTAAAGGGATCATTGGCCATCACCAATGTTCCCCATAATTTTTTCGGGGCTGCGCGGCCCATTCAAAAGTCCACGCATGCGTGGGTTTTTTTCAATTTAAAAGCTGGCTCACCGGCTTCGCGGGACCCCTGGAGCACTGCGCAGCTTAAAGGTTGGTCATCACCCTATCTTTTTCAGGCTCCACCCATTCCCTGTCCACCAACAAATCAACTTGAAGATTCTGGTTTTCAAATCCTTCTGTGGACTTGCGCCACCTTATCTGAGTGATCTTTTCTGGCCATATGGCCCTGCCCTCTACAATCCTCCCCAACACAACTTTGACTTGATGCCTTGTTCCACAAGAGCCTTCTTAAAAATTCACCACTTCAACAGTGACTTCAGTCTCCTGACTCTTTCCTCCTCTCCCCAAATTCCTACTTTTACTGCTCAGTATATGTCTCTCTGCCTGCAAAGTGCACTGAGATGTTACTTTTATATGAGGAGCACTTTGTAAATATTTGTTGATGGTTGTTCTTCCAAATATATTACTGGAGATTAGACCCATTTCCCCTCTGTGTGTACTGTCTCGCCTTCCCAAGTGCCAGGGAAATGCATGCCAACATGAATTATCTCAAAAGATACAAATTGGATACCACAAAATTGACAAATTTTAAGGCAGTGACTCCATTTACCAACAGCAACCATCATGGAGGGAATTTATTGGCAGGAGACAGAAAAGAAAGCTATGTAAACATAGGTTCAGTATATCTTGGTTTAATCCAGTGGTGAGATGAGCCATATCCACTCAAGGCAACCTTGAGATCTGGTGCATAAACTGGTATGATGGGGGTTTGAGCCCGAGTGTGCCCACACAAGTTTCAGACATTTGTCAGACCACATGGGTTAGATGCTGAGTGGTGATAAGCTACCTAACCACATATGTCTTGGTTCCACTCAGCACCCAATTTATGTGGTCTGCTCTGGAAAGTGGGAAAAACAAATCAATAAGTCACTTTCATACAGGATGTAGTATGAAGCTCATTGATCAGAAATACAGTTATCTAAACTGTAAGTATGCCACCTCATTTGGAAATTTTAAGACAATTACTTTGTAATGCTGTTTTTCTTAATTTCTCTCAAACTATCCTACCACAACTGTGAGGATATTTATCATATCCTGTATATGTTGGTGCAAGGGGAATTTTATTTCTGCGGTTGGTGTTTTTCACGTTGGCGGAATAATGTGGGTAGTGTGTTGCATTGCTTTTGATCTGAGTGACCTTGATGCCATTAGTGAATCCTAAACCAGAAGTTCTGTTACCTCAGCATGGTGTCCTTACCTTTAATCCATATGAAGATACTTTAATTTGTACGAGTCTTGATAATTTATGTTCTTACAGATCACTTGTCCTAATATTGGAAAAGTAAGTGAGACTGCAGGAAGTATTTTTCATATCTGGTTAAGTATTTTTGTCTGTCACGGTCTGCTGGTCACAGTGCTGAGATCATAAAGCTAGTACCCAGTTTCAGAATGTTCCTACTGTCAGGGGGATTTTTGGACATTCTAAACCACAAAGATTTTAGCTTTTTTTGCAACATTCATTTACATACTAGAAAAATACCCTTTCACAGACCTCAACAGAATGAGATATCTTTTCTACCTGCAGCTGTGTGAAGTCTTTGATTTGATGTTTTGTAGCCTTTATTTCATCATGCACTAGCACTTTTCAGAGGTGAAAAACTCCATTTGATTTCATAGATTTTCAGTGGGAACAAAGGCCATTCTCCCTGTCAGATGTTTATTAATATTGTTTTAATGCTATTAGTTTGTTTTTCTTTTCTTGCCAACTTTCTCTGTGAATTCCCTCACCTCCCTCTCTCTGGGTCCACAGATGCAGCCACTTCCTGTATCTCGCCCAAGTGTCCATTATTCATGTATAATTCTTGATGGTGAGGTGCAGGCTACCCTACAGCAGGAGGCATCACAACTGAGGGTGACTCTACCCTCACCCAACAGCAACACGCTTGTACTTCCACACAGCGATCAGGAGTAGGAAAATTTGTTTTGCCCTCCCTAGCTAAGGGTGCTGGGTAAATTCTAGTGTTCCAACTACAGTACTGTCCTCACTGAAGTCAGCTAACTCCATGTAAGCTGAGGATTGAACCTGGCACCTTGTCTGTAGGACTTAGCTATTCGATAGACTCTGGAACAGTACCCATGGATTGGAGGGTAGCTAATGTTACCCCACTATTCAAAAAAGGTGGTAGAGAAAAAGCAGGGAATTATAGACCGGTAAGCCTGACATCGGTAGTGGGGAAAATGCTAGAGTCCATTATAAAAGATGTAATAGCAGAGCACTTGGAAAGCAGTGACAGGATCGGACAAAGTCAACATGGATTTACAAAAGGTAAATCGTGCTTGACTAATCTACTGGAATTTTTTGAGGATGTAACTGTTAAAATAGATAAGGGAGAACCAGTGGATGTGGTGTATTTGGACTTTCAGAAGGCTTTCGATAAGGTCCCACATAAGAGATTAGCATGCAAAATTAAGGTACATGGTATTGGGGACAAGGTATTGACTTGGATAGAGAACTGGTTGGCAGATAGAAAGCAAAAGAGTTGGAATAAACGGGTCATTTTCCGAGTGGCAGGCAGTGACTAGTGGGGTACCGCAAGGATCGGTCCTAGGACCCCAGCTGTTCACAATATATATTAATGATCTGGACGAGGGAATTGGATGTAATATCTCCAAATTTGCAGACGACACAAAGCTGGGCGGGAGGGTATGCTGTGAGGAAGATGTCATGAAACTCCAGTACGATTTGGACAAGTTATGTGATTGGGCAGAAACATGGCAAATGCACTATAATGTGGATAAATGTGAGGTTATCCACTTTGGTGGCAAAAACAGGAAGGCAGATTATTATTTGAATGGCAATAGATTGGGAGAAGGGGAAGTGCAGAGAGACCTGAGTGTTCTTGTGCATCAGTCGCTGAAGGTAAGCATGCAGGTGCAGCAGGCGGTTAAGAAGGCAAATGGTATGTTGGCCTTTGTAGCAAGAGAGTTCGAGTACAGGAACAAGGATGTCTTGCTGCAGTTGTACAGGGCCTTGGTGAGACCACACCTTGAGTATTGTGTGAAGTTTTGGTCGCCTTATCTGAGGAAGGACGTTCTTGCCATGGAAGGAGTGCAGCGAAGATTCACCAGGCTGATACCTGGGATGGCAGGAATGACGTACGAGGAGAGATTGTGTCAATTGGGCTTATACTCACTGGAGTTTAGAAGATTGAGAGGGGATCTCATCGAAACTTATAAAATTCTGTCAGGCCTGGACAGACTAGATGCAGGAAGGATGTTTCTGATGGCCGGGGAGTCCAGAACCAGGGGTCTTAGTCTAAGGATAAGGGGTAAGCCTTTTTTAGACTGAGATGAGGAGGAATTTCTTCACCCAGAGAGTGGTGAACCTGTGGAACTCTCTGCCACAGAGGGCGGCGGAGGCCAGTTCATTAAATATATTCAAGAGTTGGATATATTTCTTAAGGCTAAAAGGATCAAGGGATATGGGGAGAAGGCAGGGACAGGGTACTGAATTTGGATGATCAGCCATGATCTCATTGAATGGTGGAGCAGGCTCGAGGGGCCGAATGGCCTACTCCTGCTCCTATCTTCTATGTTTCTATTCACTAGATAAACTTGCTAGGCCTGAATGTCTGAATTTAGTCCTGTATAGCCTGAATGTTGCATTCTAGCAAGCAACCCATGACACAAGATCTTAACTTTGTCTTGATTACTCTTGCCTACTTCAGTGTGGAATTTTGGTATTTTTTTAAAGTTTCTTTTTGACCTTATTTTGTCAAGGCTGCAGTCTGCACCAGTGTAGAGAAACCTCAATTTTGGATTCTAAAAAACATCCAATTGAGCAATTGGACTTTTGGGTTTGATTGGCTATGCAAGTCCTAAATATCTAATCGATTGCTCATATTTCACAAGCCTGCCATGTTTATTGCAGAGAATAGGTTTAGTTCAGCAGTGGCTGTGCACAGTTCAACTATTACTTTTTAGATTTACTAGCTTTTGTCAGTGTAGACTTTAAAGAGTGGGCATGTTTTTATTTTATGATGCTTTTAGAGAGGTGTAATGTGGCTATGGGATTGAGGGTCTAACATTGTCTTCCCCTTCTCCAACCCACCCCGCCCCCTGCCCCAACCCCATACAGTTTTTCCTGTGTACGCTGTCCAAGTTTAAGTTCTGGTACTCAGAGGCTTCAAACCTGAAACGTCCCAGCAAATGAACGTGTAGATACTTGATAACACAAAGTACTTCAGGGTCTTAGTTATAAAAGAGAATTTGAACTACTTGATTATTTTAATGCAATCTCATTTCTCTACGTATCACTTCCAGACTCGATTATTCCAATGCTCTCCTGGATGGTCCCCCCATCCTTCTCATCTGTAAACTTCATTGTTGTGTATGTACCTTTAAGGGAATAACTGGTCTCAGACTGCAGTACCGGCAGTGACCACCCCTGTATAAAAGGCCCTAGCAGGCTTCTGTCGTCTCAGTTTCCAGGTTGTCTCCATTCAGTAAAGACTTGTTATAATCAACTCCTGCAGTCCGTGTCTCAATTATACACGGACATAATACTGGCGACGAGTAAGAAACGAACTTACCTGCAACTCGGCAGCACCTCAGACGACGTTATTGAAGGTCGAAGCCAGAAGAAAGAAAAAATAATAATAATAATCAAAGAAACTCGAGAAACAGGCGTCGACCATGGGCAACCGCCCTCCAAATCATCGAATTGAAAAGTGCAGGAGACTGTCGAGAGCCAGGCTTGGTCTCCAGTCTGTGGTTTCCCAGCTAATCGGGCTGGTGGCAGGTAGTGCACTGATCCTTCCTGGGCTGCGGCGGGCTAGAGCTCGATCGGGTGGCTCTGCAATGGGGCCGGGCAGCGAGTCAGGAAGCAAAGAGAGAGAGAGAGAGGGTGGAGCACACAGGGCGCGGCCGGTGCTTTGCAGCCGGGCAGCGTTCGGACCTAAGAAGAGGGAGGGAAGTGTCCCAGAGGGTCCGCTCCACGACGGGAACGGTTCATCAATTAACGGAGCAAATATTGAAGCGCGATATAAAAATACCGCAGAGAGCGGCGTTGGCAGCAGCGATCGGGGAGGCGCCATTACAGGATAGTAAAATAAATATAATCGCCAGCAACAGCGGCAGCGGCGGGAAAGCGCGGGAGGCGCCATCTTAACTCAGCGGGGAAGAAGGAAAAGCGCGGGAGGCGCCATTTTGATCCATCGGGGACGAAGGCAAAGCGCGGGAGGCGCCATCTTAGATTTTCAAGATGCCAAAGACTGGTGATATCACTGCCTTCGATAATGCAATAGAAGACTGCACCACGTATGTGGAAAGAGTCGAGGTATATTGCGAGGCAAACGAAATAGCCGATGAGAAAAAGGCATCGGTATTGCTAAATTTAATGGGCGCAAGAACGTACGGCCTATTGCGGGACCTGATTACTCCAGCCAAACCGAAGGCGAAGAGTTTTAACGAAATTGTTGCTATCCTACAGGAACACCTAATTCCTACACTGCTGCTGATAGCAGAAAGATTTAAATTCCACAGGAGAAATCAGCATAAAAATGAGAGCAATGCTGATTACCTTACGGAACGACGCAAGCTCTCAAAGCACTGTCAGTTCGGAGCAGGACTGGCAGATACCTTATGGGACAAATTTGTCTCTGGACTCCTGAGTGAAGGAACCCAGAAGAGGTTACTCTCTGAGAAAGAGCTTTCAGCGTGGCAGTATCGTACGAAGCCGCAGCAAGGGGAGCTGCGGAAATGCAACAAAAGCCACAGGAATACGGCACCCACGAAATGACACGGGGATTTGCAAAATGTTATCGCTGCGGCAGAACAAACCATGACCAGAAGGACTGCTGGTCCAAGGACAAAATATGCAGGCAATGCGGAAAGATGGGACACATTGCACGAGTTTGCAGGTCTGGGAAGAAGACCAACGACAACAAAAAGGCTACTAAGGAACCGTACAGGAAAGTACAAAAGATGACGGACAGTAGTTCCGAAGACCAGATGAGCGATAGTGAATCCGGGAACAAGAGACTAAGCTGTCTCAAACTTCACAACGTAATCGCAAAAGAGGATCACCGAACCATATGGGTCACCCTCACGATAGCAGGGTCCCAAGTCAAAATGGAATTGGATACAGGATCAGCTCTAACCGTCAAGAATCGACGAGACTACGAGCGGCTATTCTCACACATACCCTTGAGAGAGACATCCATTGTCTTGAGGACGTATACGGGGCAAAAAGTATACCCCAGAGGAAAAATAAGGGTGCCTGTCGAATACAACAGCAAGAAAATACGGAAATTGTATCTCTACATTCTGCAAGATGGTGGACCACTGTTATTGGGACGTGAATGGATCAGAAAGATAAGTTTAGACTGGCACTCCATTCAGGCACTGACGGTGGCTGGTAAAAAGGATGACGACGTCACTCCTGGACGATTGTCAACAATCTTAGCTGACGCCAAAGAGGTAGGTATTTCAACAAGAACTGGGCGCTCTTAAAGGCGTAACCGCCTCGATAAAAAGAGGAGAATGCAATTCCCAAGTTTTTCAAAGCAAGACCGGTACCATATGCAATTCGCCCAGCCGTCGAGGCAGAGCTGGAGAATCTGGAGAAGGCAGGCGTGTTATCTAAGGTAGACTGGAGCGAGTGGGCGACACCCATCGTTCCTGTCATGAAGAAAACGTTAAACAATAAGTCTGAGGAGCCAAGGAAGGTTCGCATCTGTGGGGACTTCAAGGTGACGGTGAACCCAGTCCTTCACACAGTACAATATCCTCTTCCAAGGATAGAAGATATCTTCGCCTCACTATCTGGAGGGAAGCGTTTTACAAAAATTGACCTAGCACAAGCATATTTGCAGATGGAGGTTGAAGAATCCTCGAGGAAGTATCTCACGATAAACACTCACAAAGGTCTTTACCAGTATAATCGACTGGTATTCGGAGTAGCATCAGCTCCGGCGATATGGCAAAGAGCGATGGAACAAGTCCTGCAAGGGATTCCGGGGACTCAGTGTTACTTGGACGACATCCTAGTGACAGGTGAAGATGACAGTGAACACCTTGCCAACCTAGAGCACGTGCTCACTAGACTACGTGAACATGGGCTACGAGCCAATCGCCCTAAGTGCAAGTTTCTTAAACAGATATCGTATTGTGGCCACGTGATTGATGAAGAGGGGTTGCATAAGTCCCCTGACAAAATTGAAGCGGTAGTTCAGGCTCCAGCGCCTGAAAATGTGTCGCAACTGAGGTCATTCCTTGGATTGGTGAATTACTACCATAAATTTTTGCCGAATTTGTCCACAATTCTGCATCCACTGAACGCCCTACTACGAACGGGAGTAGCATGGAAATGGAGCGATGAATGTAAGCGGGCCTTTCAGAAGAGTAAGGACCTAATCACTTCAAGAGAAGTATTGGCTCACTACAATCCATCACTACCGATAAGACTGGCGTGTGATGCGTCTCCCTACGGTGTTTGGGCGGTACTGTCACATAAATTCCTTGATGGTTCAGAGAGGCCCATAGCTTTTGCGTCACGCTCGTTAACTTCAGCCGAGCGTAACTACGCCCAGATTGACAGAGAGGCCCTCAGCCTAGTGTGGGGGGTGAAGAAGTTCAATCACTACCTGCAGAGTCAGAAATTTACTCTACTAACTGATCATCAACCTCTCGTCTCCATTTTCAACCCTCAGAAGGGCGTACTGATAATGACGGCACAACGGCTACAGAGGTGGTCCCTTTTCCTAGGGGCACACCAATATGACATCGAGTACAAAGGAACTAAACAGCATGGGAATGCTGATGGATTGTCGCGCCTACCGTTGCCGACGGTGGAAGAAGAACTGGCAGTGGATCCAGTGGAGTTATTCCACTCGACTATAGTCGAATGTCTCCCTGTGACGAATGCAAACATAGAAAAGGAAACACGAAATGACCCGACACTCTCCTGGGTCTATGATTTAACGGTGAAGGGATGGCCAGCATATGGCGAACCACTGCTGCCAGCATTCTCGTCGAGAAGAGAACAGCTGTCAGTGTGCAGAGGAACCTTGATGTGTGGATCCAGAGTAGTAATTCCACCCAAATTGAAGGATAGAGTGCTCAATGAGCTTCATGAGGGTCATCTGGGAGGGGTAAAAATGAAGAACTTAGCCGGAGCGTTTGTGTGGTGGCCGGGAATCGATAGAGAAATCGAAGAGATGACCAAGAGCTGTACAGGATGCCAGAAGGTCCAAAACGCCCCACCACAAGCCCCTCTACATCCATGGGAGTGGCCCTCATCTCCATGGCAAAGGGTGCACATTGATTTTGCTGGTCCCTTTATGGACTCGATGTTTTTAATTGTGGTGGATGCACATTCAAAGTGGCCAGAGGTAATAAAAATGTCCTCAACCACCACAGAAAAAACTATCACAGTATTACGAACCATATTCACCAGGAATGGGCTGCCTGAACAGATTTGCTCTGACAATGGACCACAGTTTGTGTCTGAAGAGTTCCGGAGGTTCTTAAAGAACAATGGTGTTAAGCATTACACATCCGCCCCATATCATCCAGCCACTAATGGATTGGCCGAGAGGTTTGTTCAAACATTCAAGAAGGCTATCAAGGCAATGTGTAATGAAGATATACCCCTACAACACAAGGTGGATAACTTCTTGTTTGCCTACCGGAATGCGACACATGCGGTTACCAACCAAACTCCAGCCATGATGTTCTTCAATCGAAGACTACGATTGTACTGGCCGTGCTAGACGTGTTCCTATCTAGTTATCCAGCAAGTTAAACACTCATTCAAAATAATTCTTCTGAAGCCGTTTGCTGTTTTCAAGCTTTACTTGAACAAATTTGTGAAACTGTAAACAAAGACAAAGTATGTTTTGTACATAAACTGAGTACTATACATTCGATATTACATAAGATATAAACATATTTACCACAGTAGAATAGACTAATTGTATAACTAACTAACTTCTGTAACTATTAAATATTAACCTTTTATAAACATAGTATTATCAAAATATTACTCTGACAACATTGCTATTATGCTAAGAACCAAAGATACTTACAGATATTGCGCTTGGCCTAACATATGAAATCAGATTACATTAGATTGTAAATGGAACTTCTCATGGCAGACTCTCCATTACTCAAGTCAGGTTCTTCCTGGCAAAACTGCTTCCTGGGGTCAACAGGAAGAAAGGTAGGAAGGTCAAATGACCTCTCACAGGAAGAAAGGAAGAAAAATCAGATGACCTTTCCAGCATACAAACTGTTAACACAATAACCGCCACCAGAGGGTGCTATTGCATGTAAAAATGTCCAGAATGTCACATAATGTCCATCGGTCCAGAACAACGATGCCGCTTGGATTTGGTTAAGCCAAACGTCTGAAGAGATGTGGAGAACAGGCACTTTCAGAATATGAATGAAAGGCCGACCAGGAGTTTTAAGATAGGTCAACCAGTTTTGGCCCGGGACTACCGCACAGAGAAATGGCAGCCAGGAACGATCTGTACACGGCAAGGACCTCTAATGTATACCGTGGAAGTTGGAGAGAGCATTGTAAGACGCCATGCTGACCAGATTCTAGAGTCACTGGAAAACGTCAACTCCACACCACGATCTGATACACCTGGCGATGAAACCGAAGTACCAATTGCATCTACCGCAGAATCGGTGATATTGGAAGCAGACGAACCAAACAACGACATTGATCCTGACTCAATCTTGCCAGAAGAACCTGATATCCCAAAGAGGCGTTATCCAGACAGAATCAGGAAGCCTCCTCAAAGACTGAACTTATAATTGCTTAACTTCAACCAATGTATCTAGCAACCGTAATTGTAATTAGTTATTATTTAGTTGTTAAATGAATGTTATGTACTGTTTATCTAAAAGGGGAGGAATTGTTGTGTATGTACCTTTAAGGGAATAACTGGTCTCAGACTGCAGTACCGGCAGTGACCACCCCTGTATAAAAGGCCCTAGCAGGCTTCTGTAGTTTCAGTTTCCAGGTTGTCTCCATTCAGTAAAGACTTGTTATAATCAACTCCTGCAGTCCGTGTCTCAATTATACACGGACATAATATTCATCTTACCCAAAATTCTGCTGCCTGCACCATCGCACTCACCCCTGTCCTCTCTGACCTACATTGGCTCTCAGTCCATCAGCGCCTAAATTTGCAAATTTTTACCCTCATGTTTAAATCCTTCATGGCCTCGCCCCTCACTGTCTATGTAACCTCCTCCAGCCCTATAACCATGTAAACCACTACCTCTCTCCCACCCCCGCCAAAACCCGAACACTCCATTTTTCTTACTCTGGTTTCTTATGCATCCCTCACCTTCACCTCACCACTGGTGGCCGTGCCTTCAGCTGCCTAGTTCCCACGCTATTGAATTCCCAGCCTAAACCCCTACACCTCCCTCTCCTTCTTTATGATCCTCCTTAAAACCGAACTCCGCCCAAGCTTTTGGTCATTCCTCCCATTATCTCCACCTTTGGTTTAGAGTACATTTTTGTCTGATTACGCCTCTTTTAAAGCACCTTGGGACATTTTTCTATGTTACAGCCGATATATAAAGGCTTGTCTTCTTCAATAGCAAATCTAGGTATGAGTCTGGTTTCATTTGAATGTATTAAAAAGAATTGATGATTTGTTCAGCAGTGACCTTTTGTAATCTTGTGAACTTTAGTACATGATCACCTAGTGATGATTTAGCCTGGTGTTAATGCAAGTTCGATAGGCAATCAAACGGCTTCCAAATGCCAATTCAGTTAATACATGTTGCCGTAACACTGGTAACTGAATACATAGTTAACTGCAAAGTTAAACAAAAGCAACATTACACTGAAACATATAAGTCAGTGGTAGTGATAATGGCTTACTTTTTTGATTTTTGCTTTATGATTATAATCCATATAAAATCAGTTGTACTGCAATTTCTGAGTTCAGATGACTTTATAAACCACCCCAGCTTTGTACTTGTGATTCATGGTCATCGGAACTCCAACATACTGAGGCCGCCAATGTTTTTTTTTATTCGTTCATGGGATGCGGCGTCACTGGCAAGGCCAGTATTTATTGCCCAGCCCTAGTTGCCCTTGAGAAGGTGGTGGTGAGCCGCCTTCTTGAACCCTGCAGTCCGTGTGGTGAAGGTACTCCCACAGTGCTGTTAGGGAGGGAGTTTCAGGATTTTGACCCAGTGACGATGAAGGAATGGCGATATACTTCTAAATCAGGATGGTGTGTGACTTGGAGGGGAACTTGGAGGTGGTGGTGTTCCCATGTGCCTGTTGCCCTTGTCCTTCTAGGTGGTAGAGGTCGCAGGTTTGGGAGGTGCTGCTGAAGCAGCCTTGGCGAGTTGCTGCAGTGCATCTTGTAGATGGTACACACTGCAGCCACGGTACGCCGGTACTGGAGAGAGTGAATGTTTAAGGTGGTGGATGGGGTGCCAATCAAGCGGGCTGCTTTGTCTTGGATGGTGTTGAGCTTCTTGAGTGGTGTTGGAGCTGCACTCATCCAGGCAAGTGGAGAGTATTCCATCACACTCCTGGCTTGTGCCTTGTAGATGGTGGAAAGGCTTTGGGGAGTCAGGAGGTGAGACACTCGCCGCAAAATACCCAGCCTCCGACCTGCTCTTGTTGCCACAGTATTTATGTGGCTGGTCCAGTTATGTTTCTGGTCAATGGTGACCCCCACCCCCTCCCCAAGGATATTGATGGTAGGGGATTCAGCGATGGTAATGCTGTTGAATGTCAAAGGGCGGTGGTTAGACGCTCACTTGTTGGAGGTAGTCATTGCCTGCCACTTATCAGCCCAAGCCTGAACATCGTCCAGGTCTTGCTGCATGCAGGCATGGACGACATCATTATCTGAGGAGTTGCGAATGGCACTGAACACTGTGCAGTCATCAGCGAACATCCTCATTTCTGATCTTATGATGGAGGGAAGGTCATTGATGAAGCAGCTGAAGATGTTTGGGCCTAGGACACTGGCCTGAGGAACTTCTGCAGCGATGTCCTGGGGCTGTGATGATTGACCTCCAACCACCACAACCATCTTCCTTTATGCTAGGTATTACTCCAGCCAGTAGAGCGTTTTCCCCCCGATTCCCATTGACTTCAGTTTTACTAGGGTTCCTTGATGCCACACTCAGTCTAATGCTGCCTTGATGTCAAGGGCAGTCACCCTCACCTGACCTCTGGAATTCAGCTCTTTTGTTCATGTTTGGACCAAGGCTGGAATGAGGTCTGGAGCCAAGTGGTCTTGGCGGAATCCAAACTGGGCATCAGTGAGCAGGTTATTGGTGACGAAGTGTTGCTTGATAGCACTGTTGACAATACCTTCCATCCCTTTGCTGATGATTGAGAGTAGACTGATGGGTAATTGGCTGGGTTGGATTTGTTCTGCTTTTTGTGGACAGGACATACCTGGGCAGTTTTCCACATTGTTACAGCTGTACTGGAACAGCTTGGCTAGAGGCGCGGCTAGTTCTGGAGCACAAATCTTCAGCTCGACAGCCAGGATGTTGTCGGGACCCATAGCCTTTGCTGTATCCAGTGCGCGCAGCCTTTTCTTGATATCATGTGGAGTGAATCGAATTGGCTGAAGACTGGCTTCTGTGGTGGCGGGGACCTCAGGAGGAGGCCAATATGGATCATCCACTCGGCGCTTCTGGCTGAAGATGGTTGCAAACGCTTCAGCTTTGTCTTTTGCACTCACATGCTGGGCTCCACCATCATTGAGGATGGGAATATTCATGGAGCCTCCTCCTCCTGTTAGTTGATTAATGGTCCACCACCATTCACGACTGGATGTGGCAGGACTGCAGAGCTTTGATCTGATCCGTTGATTGTGGGATTGCTGTAATGCAAATTTTTGTTTTGCCAGTCAGCATTTTGTCTCTCTGATTTGTTCATTGTCACTAGGTAAGAACATCGAGTGCAAGTTTCCCAACACACACTTTCCTCCCGCACACCAACAATGTCACCATGTTGTTCCTTACGTAATATGTATTGTGTTGTAATACTGTTATATTACCTCATCATATGCATATTTTTTCCTTCAGATATTGCAGCCAGGTGCTCAGTAAAGAAGTTGATAATTATGTGACTGACCTGCTGAAGGAACTTGTTCGTTTCCAAGATCGTTTGTACCAAAAGGATCCAATTAAAGCTAAGAAAAAACGTAGGATTGTCATGGGACTGAGAGAAGTGTTGAAACATCTAAAGCTGAAAAAGTTGAAGTGTGTTATCATCTCTCCTAACTGTGAAAGAATACAATCCAAAGGTAATTATTTGTAACTGAATGTTCCTTTATAGGATGTAAGGAGGGAGAGAATCAATAGGGAGCATATTCCAATCTCACAATGTGCAGCTCTGGTTAGTCCTTCAAGACCTGCATTGATCATGGTTGCAGAGAAGGCTGCAGCCTGGATTACTGAATTTTTAGCTGAAGTAGGATGCATGAAGAATAATAGTGTGATTTGGGATTTGCATTAAGGAAGAACAAGAAATTGCAACAAAGCACTCTTAATGTAGCAATTATTTTTGCAGTTCTAACAAATCTGGTACATTGTATTACCACTGATGCTTTGTTTCACTGTCTTGAGAATTATAATAGTGACAGCGACACAAAGAATACATTGGATCTAGAACAGAATTAACTATAGCAATTCCATTGTAAATCTGATACCTGTTAACACAAGTCCTATTGTGTTACCAATTGATACTAAGACACAAAGGCCTAGAAATTCGGTGGGCTGCGCCACCAGTTAGCGCCCAAAGAGGGCACTTAGTGGCTTTAGCGCCACTGGCCACGCCCCCCGTGAAATTTAGCGGGGCGCTAATGGCGGCGTTAGCCTGTAGCGCTGCGCCACCACCGATGACGTCATCGGTGTGCGCAGCGCCCCGATCGCGATATTGGGTCGCGCCCCCCCGCTGTAACGCCGGTCGCAATCTGCGACCAGTTCAGGGGGGCCGACCTGTGGCGGTAGTGGCGCTAATTAAAGGGGAGGTGCGGGGTGGCCATTTTTTTTGCTGGCCGCCTGCCAGCACCTCCTCGCACCGCCGCCCCGGCCTCCTGAGCCCCCCGGGCAGTGCCGGCTGTGTCCCAAGAGCCCGGCACCTCTCCTCGGTGCCGGGCTCTTTTGCCGGCACTCGCGATCTCTGATCGCGCTGGTGCAGGCCCCTCCCCTTTAAGAAGGGGAGGAAGGCCTGCAGTACCACAGCGCGCCGTGCCGCAGCGTGTGGCGCTGCGATATTCAGTTGCAGCGCCCCAAGAGGGACGCGGGGCGCCTCGAGCTGCGCCACCGAATTTCTAGGCCAAAGTTTAACAATTCTTACAACTCTTACCATTTTTACATTTTTGCTAGTATGTGTATAACTGCAGTGTGTTGAATGGAAGGAACACCAGGCTAAATTCTGTCCCTTTTTCCTTTGTTTGACATATTTCAATGAAAACTACTTTATATTGGACTGTATATTCTGCACCACTGTGCACATATGTAAATGAGCCATTTTGGGAAGTTGTCTGTAAATTTAATAAATGATGAGTTAGTTTCCTGTGGCATTGCACATGGGGAGTTGAGACTAAGTGCATTCATCAGGTCTAGCAGGATTAAAATGGGGAATAATTGGCAGTGGAGGGGAAAGAAGCAGGTAAGAAGGAGGTGGGGTGGGGAAAAGGAGGAAAACTATAACACTGGGAGGGGACACATCTCAATGAAGGAGACTGCACTGTGAGTCTGGGTATCAAGCTCAGTGGGGGTGGGGAAGAGTTATACTGAGAGAAAGCACATCTTGCTGTGGCTGGGCTGTGCCACAGTTGATTTATCTGGATCACTAACTCTCAATTTGCTCAAGTACAAGCAGACATTTACTGTTCCTGCTTTGATGTATTCTAACATGTTCCCTGACAATTACCAACTTTATTTTTAATTCAAGGACATTTGACTTTGCTTTATCACTTCAAATCATCAGAACAGTTCCTTATATCACACTTTGGCACATTTGGTTTATTGTGTTCTTGTCTTAATTCAAAGTCTCGTTTTGTAAAAAAAAAAAAAATTTGCATTATCCATAGTTTGATTTAAGCAAAACTTCACATGCACATCAAATAACACCATAAAACATCAAATCTGCTATTGAAATGCACACGATCAAAACTTGAGCACCATAGAAGATGCACAACGCAAAGTTAATCTCACCAGCACATTTGTCCATAAAATTGTCAATTTTGTTTAGCGCAAGGACAAGTTCCATTGGGACATCTTGCTTAGTTGTCGGGCACTTCCTCAACAATTACTCGTGATTGAACACCATGGTCGTGGTTGGGCTGATTCATCTACCTTTGTCAGCTCACTAGATCTACGCACTTGGACCTCTTACTGTCATTCCCATTAACAGCAGCATCTTCTCTCACAGAATCAGTTTCTGTGTCGGTCAGCAATGTGGACACTGAACTTCTTTACCCATACAAACAGTGGATTAAAAACTTTCTACTGGTAGATGCAACGGAGAACTCGTGCACTTAAAGAAGTTTGTTGCTTCAGAGTTGGCCCTTGGTACCTGTGTAGGATCCTCAACTGTGCCAGATACAGCTGTTTCCCCTGCTGGTGGGTTGAATCTACAGTGCCAAAAGCAGTTGGCAAGAGATTCTGCATTCTGCACTTCCCATGGTGAATGAATTATAGATTACCTGTAGAACATCCAATGAAAAGAGAGCTGTGGAGGCTGAGTCATTGAATATATTCAAGGCTGAGATAGACAGATTTTTGAAAAACAGGGGAATCAAGGGTTAGGTGGAGTGGGCAGGAAAGTGGAGTTGAGGCCAAGATCAGATCAGCCATGATCTTATTGAATGGCGGAGCAGGCTCCAGGGGCCGAATGGCCTACTCCTGCTCCTATTTCTTATGTTCTTAAAATGACACGCCAGCATCATGTGTGGCAATCACTCTTCACACCAAATGTTTCTTGTAGTGTTGTATCATAACCTAAATCACACCACCATTCACTGGTGGCTAAAATATTAGCTCAATCACATTTAGAGGGAGGCAGTTCAAAGGAGCGCCATATCAAGGCCAACAATCAAGGCAACTTTACTAGCTTGCCTTGCTTCGGTAAAAGTGACGCAGCCACTCCTGAAAAAGAGCATCCATGCCTTTTTTCTGAGGGTTACAGACAGAGCAAAAGCATAGATATATGAGAGATTATCACCGACCCAGCTGTCAGTGCTTTCTATGGGAATGCTGCTTGCGTTCCCATGTGTGGACCTGAGCTTGATAACTCTTTTTGAAGCTGCTGATCCACATTGCAGAAACAAAGTTGGTTCCAAATACTTCAACGATAATTCACCTTTTCCAAAAATTTGAGGTTGGGCAACCCTGGAAGGTTAGCTGCTCTGGCCTGCTTGAATCAGCTCAGCTGGAAAAATTTGGCTGATAATCAGCAGTGATTCTTTCTTTGATTTTCAGGTAGTCATAGAGGATGTTGGAGGGGATCTTATATTTCTGTGCCACAACTTAATTTCTTCAGGGTGTTCCTCTTTATATTCGATCTTGTATTTTTCCTCGATGGTAAGGGATTTCTGCCTAATATTGCTCTCAAATTGCTCCTAAAACTGCTCTATTTCAAGATCACTAGGTAGTTAGGATGAGGAAAGCCATTCCACCATCCTTCATTCAAAATTAATTCATCCATCCATCCAGAAAGATCCTAAAGTTTGCCCATTGCAGCACCGAATTGTTTCTTAAATGCTTCCACAGTTTTAGTCTCCACTGCTGAATCTGGAGGTCTGTTTTATATGTTGGAATACTCTTGTGAAGAAGAATTTCCTGATATAAATTCCAGATTTGTCATTTATAGTTTGTGTCCCTTTTGTCCAAGTCTCGCAATTTAGTTTAAAGTAATAATCAATTTTATCTTTACCATTCCCGTAACTATCTTGTGTACATCGATAAGATCTCCTCTCAGAAGCTTCCTTTCCAGATTGAAAAGCCCAAGTTTTTCCAGTCTTTCCTCATGACTCAGACCTTTGATACTAGGATCAGTCTTGTAGCTGTTCTCTGCACACTACAGTTTGCTCATGACTTCCTTTGACTTGTATTCTACTGTTTTGGCTATGTAATTCAACATTCTGTTGGCTTTGTTGGTTTCTGCTCTGCATTAGTTGGACATGTTTAGCGTAAGTCTACCAAGACTCTTGGGTCTCTTTTCAGCGTCATCCTTAGCTATTTCAACACCATTCATGGAGAACATGTGTTGCTTATTTTTCCTTCCTATGTGCTATACTTAGCATTTGTCCGAATTAAGTTTCATCTGCCATTGTTCTGCCCACAAACATATTTTGTCCAACTCATTCTCTAATTTCTGAACTGCCTCCTCAAATTCCACTGTCTCACCTAGTTGGTATCATTAGCAAAGTTCACCACTTTGGCATTGAGCTTTTGAATCCAGGTCATTTATGTAAATTGAAACATTAGCGGTCTCAACACCAGATCCTGGAGCACTCTACTTCATACTTCCTTTATCTCTCCCCACCCCGCCCTCCCCCCACAACCCTGACATAACTCCTTTAATGAGTACTCGTTTTGTACCCTTCAACCAGTTGTTTATCCATTCACAGGGTTTACCCTAAATCCGCACCACTTTGAGCTTTAACCAAGAGCCTTTCATGACCTTTGTCAGATGTCTTGGAAGTCTAGGTACACTGCAGCATAGGGGCTTCCCACAGTTCACTTGAGATTTCAGTTCCGCAAAGAAACAAAACTGAAAACTTAAAGGCCAGCCAGGGGACAGGTCATTCTTTTGAACCTGCAGGCAATTTCAGGTTTGAACCAAAGTTTGATTGCAAGACGAAGAATATTGATACTGTTTTATTTTTCCTGTTCCTGAAATTTGTCTTGGAGGCTTTCTTCTTCCAGTTAGTGTTTTCTCTTGATCAGACTACTTGTTACCATACCCCATTTATATAGTGCCTTGAACATAGAAAAACATCCTAAGTAACTTCACAGAGGTAGGATGACAAATGGATGCCAAGCCAAAAAGAAAGATTGACCTAAAGCTTGGTCAGAGAGTTGGGTTTTAAGAAGGGTCATAAAGCAGAAAGCAAGCTGGAAGGCTTTGAGAGAGGAAATTTCAATATCCGAGCCTAGGTGACTGAAGGCATGGTGGGGTGAAGGAAGGGGGCATGCACAAGAGACTGGAGTCGGAGGAATGGAGAGTTCAGAGAGGGTTGGAGAAGGTTTTAGCAGCAGCAATTCAAATTGTGAAGATAACCAACTGTATGGCCGTGGGGTACGGCACCACAAAGTGCATTAATGTGAAAATTGTTTGTGTGTGTGTGTCTTGAACTACAAAGGTTCAGATGGGCCTGTAATAAAGATTCTTGGCCCAGAGTAAACTTGGCCACTGCATTTGTGAGATGCAGAGTATTGGATTTTTTAAAAACTAGTTGTCTTAATAATGTTGACTTTAACATTTACATTGTTTGCTTAAAAATTATTGTATTGTTTTATCCAGGTGGCTTGGATGATGCATTGCATACGATAATTGAAGTTGCCCGTGAACAAGAGATTCCATTTGTTTTTGCTCTCAATCGCAAAGCCCTAGGCCGCTGTGTGAACAAAGCAGTTCCTGTTAGTGTGGTTGGAATCTTCAGCTATGACGGTGCTGAGGTTAGTCGGAACCAGGATCAGTGATACACAAATTCAGTTCTTGCCACTGGAAGAGTCCATTTCAGAAGGGGTCCTGAAAGGAATTGCATACAATAGTGCCATTTTTTTTTTAATCTGAGAAAGTCAGTTGAATTCTACAAATATCCATTACCAGTATTGTTTGTGGTGGTGTATGAAAAGGCTGGTGTCCATTCTAATTATATTAATTCATAATTGTAGGAAATCTTTAACAATAGATGCATTTCTTGATTGAAAACTGTCCTAAATGAATAAGAGTACTTGCCATTTAATTACTGAGTTATTAAACTCCTTTAGTAATCCCTTCGTAATATGGTGGGAAGTAGTTTTATATTTTATCTTCATGTGTGTGCGTCTGTATCAAACTTTCTGGGTTGGCACTGAGGAAGTTAGCAGGTAGGTTATGGAGTGATGGAAATGGAATGTCTTTGTCACCTTAAAACCCACCCTGAAATTAACAGTGTAAGAAGCACTGAAAAAGTTGAGAAAATTCAACTCCTGTATTCTTAAGACTAGTGCAAAGTTAAAATGCCCTCTTTTTATTACTGAAAGCTACCAACTGTATTTATATATCAACTGAGTACTTTTTTAAATTTGCATCCATGTTGGTACAGAGTCTAATTAGTCTTAAAATGTTCATAAGCCACCCACATAGAGTTGTTGGTAACCTTTTGTTATAAAGGAAGCCATTGTGCCACAAATTCACCTGCACTTATGGAAAGTTTGAAATATTTTTGTGCCAAAATCTATTTTTGTTTTCCCCCCTCTGCCACTCGGAGATAGACAGAGTCCTGGCAGCAAGTTTTCTGTCTTAACTTTGGTTAAAAAATTGGTGTGAATGATAGGGAGATACCTAAGAATTGAAGTAAATTTTGTATTGGGTGGGTTATAAAATCTAAGGGTGCAGGCTTACTGACAATTAGGACAAGGTTTTGGCTGCACGCAAAAAGTAGGAATATAATTTGGGTATCCTTCGACCTATATGGTACCACATCCTCACTATTGAACACTATTATGACAACCAATATTCTCTTTCAGTAGGTCAGGAATTTTGGGGTGTTTCAGGTATTTAATCTACTGGAACTGTCTGGTCTCACTTCTGACGGCCATTTCTTGCTGTGAGTGTATTAAAGTCAACAGGGCATCTCGTATCATTTGTTAGTACCAGCTGCAGCATAACACCAGAGAAAGTGGTGAAAGTGGGGGTGATTTTCATTCAGAAGTCGGGAAAGAGGCAGGACTACAACTTTCGGAGTTGTAGTCCTGCCTCCATTGAGATGCGGCCAATCCATGCGATTTTAACTTGATTGACCTTGTTGAGCCCGCCCAGCGGGCTCAGCAGGCCAATTAAGGGCCACCCGGCAACAGGTGACATCGCAGACTGAAATTTCATCTGTCAAGGAAGGCTGTAAAGGTAAGTACAAGTAATTTAAACTTCTTTACACACTTTAGACACACCAAACGCACTTACCTTTGCACTCATGCACCCATCACTCACCTGAACACCGACATCTCGACCCCTCCAAGTCCTTCAACCCGACGGCCCGACGACTCTAACTTGGCGTGGTTTGGAGCTGTCGGGAATCCCACACTTCAAGCTTTAAAATAGGGATTAGGCTAAAAACTGCCTGTTAACAGGCAGTTAATTGGCACTAATCCCTTCCCGCCTCGGGTAGGCGGATCCCAGTGCGGGCCGGGTACCCGCCTCCTTTGAAACTTACATGGAGGCGGGATGGTGTCAGGACCCCCGAATTCGGGACTTTAACCCCCCGCACGCCTCCAATCCCGACTCCACGGGTCAATAAAAATCGACCCCAGTGTGTTTCAGAAGGGCCCAGGGAGCCTGTTGGACTTCTAGAGAATTTTTAAAACTCTGAACAGCATGTTTTTTAACATAAAATAACAACAGAAAGTGCTGGAAACAATCAGCAGGTCAGGCAGCATCGAGGAGAGAGAAACGGAGTCAACGTTTCTGACGAAGTGTTCGACCCGAAGCGTTGACTCTGTTTCTCTCTCCTCGATGCTGCCTGACCTGCTGAGTGTTTCCAGCACTTTGTTGTTTCAGATTTCCAGTATCTGCAGTATTTTGCTATTGTATTAATGTTTTTTAACATAATGAGTTGCTGCGGGTGTGGAGCTCTGCACATGTGTGGAAGCCTGCATGCCCAGAGCACTCTGGTATCTGGATACTGGTCAAACGTGGATTATGTTAAGGGCTGCCAACTGCACATTGCATCCGGCTGCTATCATTGTCAAGTCCTCACCTCCCAAACCCGCAATCTCTGCCCCTAGAAGGACAAGGGCGGCAGGCACATGAGAACACCATCCTCTCCAAGTTCCCCTCCAAGTCACACCATCCTGACTTGGAAATATATTGTCTTTCCTTCATCATTGCTGGGTCAAAATCCTGGAACTCCCTCCCTAACAGCATTGTGGGAGTACCACACGGACTGCAGCGGATCAAGAAGGCAGCTCACCACCACCTTCTCAAGGGCAATTAGAGATGGGTAATCCCCATGTCGCCCACATCCCATGAATGAATATTTAAAAAAAAAAAAAATGAGTGCAGCATAAATGTACTAAGTCTGCATTTGGCCCTTTTTTGCTCTGTCAGACAGATTTTGAGCAATCTTGCTGGGCTGGGACAATGGCTTACATGCTGAACTAAAACTGCTGGTGCCACATGGGGAAAGGCTATTTGAAGTGAAACCAGACAGTTTTGGTGGAGTAAATTAAACTGAAGCTGAACCATCCTAAAATGATAAATGTCTTCAGAGGCAACATTGGGTGACAAAAGTAAGTGTAATTTGTCAGCAAGGATTTCTTTGCTGTTCAAGAATAATGTTGTTGATCAGTTCCTTGGTAACTGGGAGTCCATAAGGGTGACTTTCATGGACATCTTCATAGTCTGTAAACCAGGAATCTAGTAAATAAACTCCTTCCTGTAGTAAATGGGACAGCAATCAATCAAATCAAATCAAATCAAATCAAATTAACTTTTATTGTCATTGTTAGTGCACAAGTGCAGTACAACGAAATGTAGGCTTGCGGCTCCCGAGAGTGTACAATTTGGATTAGGACACTTAAACATTCAACATACATTTATACATTTGGCTTGCAGTATATTAGCATAAATATGACCATAATAAAGTGCAACTGTTAGAAGGTGCAGTTAAAGAGTGGACGATAGGTTAAAGGCATGAAGCATGTAATCCTAACAAACCCCCTAACATAACAGATA
This sequence comes from Somniosus microcephalus, assembly GCF_052327205.1. Lineage (NCBI taxonomy): Eukaryota > Metazoa > Chordata > Chondrichthyes > Squaliformes > Somniosidae > Somniosus > Somniosus microcephalus. Next base: position 112,917,935 of record NC_140987.1, on the reverse strand, counting down.
AGAACTGAAGGTTTTTTTTAAAAAGGCAAAGAAATGTCTAGTGATGGAAGCAATAATATTTGTGGGATTTATACAATACAGTTTTAAGCCTTTGAAAGGTCACTAAATTGATGTTGAGTTTATGAATTCTAATAAAGATTTTATTGGTAGGAAGGAGGAAAATCTTTCCTGGTTTGATGGATAGGATATTGATGTCCCTTTTCTCTTTCTTTTAAATGATTTAAAATATTACAGGAATGTAACTATTTACCCATGGTTACCAAATGCTGCAGGCTGTATTACTGTAGATAAATCAGAAGTCTTGCAACTGTGTTCACTTCCTGTTGTCACACTTATTTCTTGTGTCGTGCCTCTGATTTGTCACGCTGCTTGTCCAACATGCAGTATTGGATGAGCAGAAATTTCCTCCAATTAAATATTGGGGTGACCAAAGCTATTGGGCCATAATTTGCTGACAAAGTATCGGTGAGGCTAATAGTACTCACATTATTTATGCGCAAATTCTACAGAACTTTAGGTGAGGGCAGATGCGCAATTAATCTCAGAGATCCAAACCTTTGTCCGAGATGCGCTGCTCCACAGTTAAATTCATGGAAATTGCGTTTTGCTGTCTGGCTCACCATTCAAATGCATTGAGCAGTATGAGGTTGCTGTGCTTGCACAGGGTATACGAACGAAACTCGCCACAGAAAATTAGAGCTGGTCTGAAGTAATGCAAGTGCCTGGTTTGGAGCCATTTCAAGTCTGTGCATAACAACAGAAAATGCTGGAGATACTCAGCAGGTCAGGCAGCATCTGTGAAGAGAGAAAAAGTTAATGTTTCAGGTCGATGACCTTTTGTCAGAACTGGAAAAAAGCAGGAAATGGAACAGATTTTTAAGCAGGTGTAGGGGCTGGGAAAGGGGGGAGGGGATGAAAGAACTAAAGGGAAGGTCTGTGATAGGATAGAAGGCAGGAGAGGTTAAGAGACATTAAGAGATATTCAAGGGATATCCTTTTGCCTTGAATATCTCTTAATGTCTCTTAACCTCTCCTGCCTTCTATCCTATCACAGACCTTCCCTTTTGTTCTTTCATCCACTCCCCCCTTTCCCAGCCCCTGCACTTGCTTAAAAATCTGTTCCATTTCCTGCTTTTTTCCAGTTCTGGCAAAAGGTCATCGACCTGAAACATTAACTCTGTTTCTCTCTTCACAGATGCTGCCTGACCTGCTGAGTATCTCCAGCATTTTCTGTTTTTATTTCAGATTTACAGCATCTGCAGTATTTTCTTTTTGTTTTTGTATTGAAGTCTGTGCATATTTAGTTAAGCTTGATTAGCTGTCAGACTCTTACCGATGTGTGAATTGTTAATTACTGCCAATGAACCTCTCTGGCACCGAAAATTAACTATTACAAGGGTGGAATCTCATTTCTTCAGGTTTTATTTGTTGGATATTGGGGGGGGGGAAAAGTCAAATTAAAATTTTTTTTTTTTTAATTTTTCCTGTCATTTTTTATCTCAATCTAGTCTTTCTTTACCTCTCTCTTTCTCTTTCTGATTTAGCATTGAATTCACCCACTCTAATTACACTTCCTTCTCAGTCCTTGCGCTATTTATTTCACACTCTTTCAATCTAATTGGTTAAGGAGATACACAGTTGTTTATCCGGTTTCCCTCGTTGCGAGCTTTCAGCCCACACTTCCAGTAACTTGCTGCACAAAATATCATGGCGATTAAACTGGCAATGGCAAGTCTAACTAACGACAGATGCCGTTAGTCACTCCTACAGAAAATGATGGTCCATTGTCTTCGGTCCCTGCCACAAACCCCGTTCCCTAGCCACAGCCTCCCATCATCCTCCCTGGCCACTGTCTGAGGCTGAACCAGACTTTTCACAGCCTCGCCATCCTATTTGACGCTGAGCTGAACTTCTGACCCCATATCCTCTTCTTAGCAAAACTGTCTACTTCCACCTCCATAACATTGCCCGTCTCTGACCCTGACAGCCCATCTGCTGCTGAAATCCATACTTTTGTTATCTGCAGACTTGACTATTTCAATGCTCTCCAGGCCAGTCTCCCACCTTCCACCCTCCACAAACTTCATCTCATCCAAAACTCTGCTGCCCATATCCTAAGTCCCGTTCACCCATCACCCCTGTGCTCGCTGACCTCCACTGGCTCCTGGTCTGGCAACCCCTCAAATTTTAAAATTCTCATCCTTGTGTTCAAATCCCTCCATGACTTCGCCCCTTGCATCTCTGTAACCTCCTCCAGCACTACAACCCTCAGATCACTGCGTTCCTTCAGTTCTGGCCTCTAGTGCATCTCCGATTTACATCGCCCTACCATTGGTGGCTGTGCCTTCAGCTGCCTAGGCCCTAAGCTCTGGATTTCCCTCCCTAAATCTCTCTGCCTCTCTACTCCTTTAAGACGCTCCTTAGCTCTTTGACCACCCCTTTGGTTGCCTGTCCGAATATCTGTGTGGCTTGGTGTCAAATTTTGTCTGATTACACTCCTGTGAAGTGCCTTGGGACGTTTTACTACGTTAAACGTGCTATATAAATGCAAATTATTGTTCTAACATTTTCCCACACATGCGTAATGCTATAAGAGTAACACCTGTGCTGTGCAACTCTAAAGCCACAACAGGACAGTTAGCTTTCAGTCCTCCCACTCACCCAATTGCACGGGACATCAGCGAGTATAATAAAGTCTTATAAAAGTCTTGCATATGGTTGCGCATTTCCTTTAAGTATAACAGATTCTGCCATGCTTTTTCTGTCGCATTTAAATTTTCTAATAATAGCCTAATTTCTTCATTAGAATACGCCCAATCTTACCTCTGTTGGTTCACTCCATTTGGGTCTTCCAAATTGATGATTTACATCTCCTAGCTGCAGGCGCTGGTGTTCGCAACACTTGAGGCATTTAGAGACTTCTGCTGAATGTGTGCTCCTGCTGCCACTACCCACTCCCTTCCTGACTCGCCCCAATCCAACTCGCTCCATTCCAAATGCTGGTGCTGTCTCCACGCTTTTCCCCGAAAAGCATAATCCTGACCCAAGACCCATCTCCACCTTGAAAGCAGGCGCCCTCTATTCCCTCCCCCACTTCTGATCCACCCTGAAAAAGGCCATATTGCTGTGTTCCCAACTATGAACTTGGAACCAGCTTAAAGCGCTGACTGCATGTTTACTAAGAGAGTAAATGTGCAGTAAGCACTTCAAAGATCTTGAAGCCGATTCTGCCAGAAACAGAACAATCTGGCCTTTCTGGGGCCAGGTTTGGTGACCATAACGGTTTCCCTGACACTGAGCTGAGTACCTTTTCTCAGTTATTTAAAGCACATAGTGCACACTGTATTTTCAACATGCAACTCTAAGCAACTTGGGGCCCATTCCCAACTCCGTGCTGGGAAACCGGTTTTCTAAATGCTATAAAACCTCTGAGGGACAGGAATGGATGAAGGCTCAAAACTCCATTCTCCTGCATCTCCCTTTCCCCCAAAATACTGCCAGACCCTAGCTCCCTCCCCAACACTCTAGATGCTAGACACCCAGGTCCCAGATTGGCACACCCCCTTCATAGTAGTCCTACTACACCTGTGGATACTCGCTCCTCAGTACCAAACACCCAATAATATCAATCACATGACTTTTTCTCCCCCCACCCCCCCCCCCCCCCCTCAATTCTCTATTGCTGCTACATGTTTCCACCCATCTGCAACCAGCCTGGACTTCAATTGTACATAGTTACACAAACTTACAATAATCAAGGTCACTGATTAACAATTTCCACAAAAATATAGACATAATCATGTAAATCAATCCTAACATACCATTAACATTCCCAGAATACTGTGTAATAAAAACAATTTGGCTTGATCAATCACCATAAATCAGTGGCCCTGATGAATATATTTTACGTTAATGTAAAGCAGCGTAGCTTTTGTTGTGAGAAATGCCACAGAACATCAGCGTTGGTGTATCTATTTATTATGTACGTGTGTGTTTAGTTATGTGTATATATTTTAAAGTAGCACAGTTTGAAGCATTTGGTAAATTGCTATAATATTTCTCTATAATAAAATAGATAATGGCCCAGTAATTCCTCTCTGAACGCGTGAGTACGGTCGGGGTACTCGCGCGTCTGGCCGGAGGAAATGCCCGTGTTCAGCATGCACAGCACATGCGGGGAAAACCGGCATTTCCAGTCCTCTGAACGAAGGGGTTCAGAGGCACAGCGCGTGCGACTGCACAGGCAGCGCGTGCGCAGTGAAATTCCTTTTTTTTTCCCCCAGAGTTGCCCGAGTGTAAAGGCCTCCGGTTTTTACGCGTGGAAAAACCAGACGTAAGTACTTCGTTTTACAGGTAAGTGGGCTTTTAGTACAATTTAGAATTTTTTTTCCCCACAGGTTTGTTATTTTTAAAGAATTTACAGTAAGGTAAGTTTAGTTTTAGCCCCGATTTTTTTTTAAAATTTATTTTTTTCAAAAATTTGATTAATTGTTTAAAATAGTTTTTTAAAGTTATTCATAGTTAATTTAATTATTGGGATGCTTTTTAAAATGTTATTTAAAGCTTAAGTAGTGTTTTGGGGTGCAGTACTTTTCATGAGTTTGACAGTCTTTACTATCAAACTTATGAATGAAGTTTCCCCTCCCCTGATTGGCTGAACAGTGCTCACCTGATCCCAGCCGGCACATCGCACTAACTACGCCGCTGGGTCAGGTTAGCACAGCGCGCCGGGATCAGAACCTGGCCACTGACAGGAAATCCACTGCGGGCCAGATTTCAGATGTCGGCGCGCAGGGTGAGCGCACATCGGGGGCTTGCACGCGCGGCAAGCCCCCGACAGGAATTACTGGGCCAATACTGAAAATACTGTTTCACATTTTCTCTTGACAGGAAACGAAATCTGAATGTGTCAGTTTCTAAAGTGAATTTAGAGTTGCTGGACAGCTAAAAAGAGGTTTCCTCATAAGCATCAATATTGTAAATTAATAATGTTCTTGTATATTTCACTTACAGAACCAGTTTCATCAAATGGTTGAACTCACTGAGGAAGCTAGGAAAGCATATCAGGAAATGCTTAATGCCCTAGAGCAGGAACTTACGGCAGATGAAGGAAATTCAGTGGAACCATTTTGCGATCTGTCAGAGGAAAGCACCATTGCATTGGATAGTGTGACTTCTCAATCTTTCTCTGAAGCCAGTGAACCAGAATATGGTGCATATCAATACTGTGTAGTGGTATAACTCCAATCAAATCTACTTTCCGGCCTATATATAATTGTATTTCAAGGCGTTCTCCTGTACTATTGAACTGCGAGATATTAGTTAATTTTTGTATTTGTTCCTAGGATGTGGGTGTCACTAGCAAGGCCGGCATTTATTGCCCTTCCTTAATTGCACTTGAGAAGGTAGTGGTGAGCTGCCTTCTTGAACAACTGCAGTCTGTGTAGTGAAGGTGCTCCTACAATGCTGTTAGGGTGTTCCAGGATTTTGAACCAGTGACGATGAAGGAATGGCAATATATTTCAAATTTAGGGTGGCGTGTATGACTTGGAGGTGATGGTGTTCTCATACGCCGGCTGTCCATGGCTTTCTAAGCAGTAGAAGCCACGGGTTTGGGAGTTCCTGTCGAAGAAATTACAATCATGCACGAAGGCAAACACCTTCAATTAGAAATTTAAATCATAAATCTTCTTGGGGTAAAACAATGGTTTCAGAGCCAGTAGATTAAATTTGTAAATACTCTGGTATTATAAATGTTTAAATTACCGCCTCTTGAAAAGTTCTTCCTCCTCGCTAGGGGTGGTGAGGCTGTAGGATATATGGATGCAAGTTCCCTCGTTACTATAAAATCTTGTAAATGAGTCACACCTGGGATTTCTACACCTACCAGATATTTAAATCACACCAGTACATAAATCAGATCTCTAGGCCTAGTTGTCATAAAAGGGCTCTTATAAGCTAGATTGTTATAGTGATTGCCAATGACAAATGGTGATTCTTGGTGATTCAGGTCTTGCATTGCCTTTGGGCCCAGAACAGAACTCTGTTACAGTGAGAAACAAGATAGTTTCTTTGTTAATGAGGGAATGATACAGTCTCATAGATGAGGGCCTTTTGGCAGTCAAGAGAAGGATGAAGAAAAAAATATTTCTGTTGTATTATTTGTGAAGTAGGAGGGTGTATATTATAACTGTGTGTGAAGCGTAATTCTGTGTAAATTAACTTGATGCCTTATTAACCTTAAAAGTACTTAATCTGATTTTAACTAGGGAACTAAACTCCCCCACCCCCCCATCAACTTAACAAATAGATTCTTTGAAACCTTCAGACTGATTTTTTTATTTAAACCCTTAAACTGATGGCAAGTCCAGGTCTCCATGGGCTTTTTTTCAGCAACTCGGCCTAATACTGAAACAAACTAATATTAGTTGTAAACTACAAATATTAAATGCTGAAAACTATATCAAATAAGACGACAACAACAGCCGCTGCTATTCACCATGCCATGCTTTTCCTTTCCCCTCACTCTTTCTTGCTTTGTTCCATTTGTACTACAGTATTTCAACTTCAGTTAATCTGGCCTTTTCTATAGTCTAACCTTTTTATATATTATTTTAAAACCTTACCTATTTTACTTGCTTCTGGCTTCCATTATCCATTTTGAATGTGGGAACAACTCAAGTTGCCATTGTTGTGATGGACGAGTAAACTCAGTAGCTGCCCACAAAGCCCGATGGAACCTGAACGAGAAAACTCGAACGGTGTGTGGTAAAGGGTTAAATTGGGTTTAACCCTGAAATTAAATTCTCAGCTTTGGAGAAAGTAGAATTTTGTATATTTTAAATCTCCGGCCAAAGTACTTTGTTACCATTACATAAAAATAATTAGATTCTATTAAAAAAAAAATTTTTTTTTAAAGAATCAGCTATAGTTTAGTTAATGGAGTTTTAATATTTTTAATCTATTCTAGATGCTAATTGCACCTTTTATGAAATGGAATCATAATATTATGCAGTCAAACAGGTTTATTGTTTAAAAGGAAAATGACCAATAATCTACATTTGAGTTTAGTTAGAATACCTGATAATTTGCCTATTTTACTTTGTTTCCTAACTACAACTGATTAGAAGGAGAATGGGAACTCCCAATGGGTATGGAACAGGTTAAAGATGGGGTTTGTGATTTGATATGTTTAACTGTGCAATGAAATTAATGATATGGTCTAACTATCCCTGTTACAGTTACTACATGGAGAAACTTGCTCAAGAGGCAGTGTATCCCCAACCTGTCAGACACTGACAACACAGGAACTTCAGAGATTCTACACTGTGACTCAGAAGAAGAAACTGGTGATTCAATACAGAATTTTCCAAAATCCATTCTTGATTTTGAATGTCAAGCAGCAATAAGATGAATGAATGTGGTTTTTCGTAGCACTGTAAAATGTTTCTGCAGCTCTCTATCCAAAGGAGAGTTTGGTTATTTTGTGCAGGAAATAGTGATTAAAATTTACAGCAAGTGAAAAGACTGTCACCTTTTTTTAAAGAATCACACCCAGATTCCTATCATCCCCAAGTGAGATTAAACCTAATTTAATTGCATCTCATTTTTGAAAAATCTAATTGGCTGAAGAAAAATGTTAATTAAGCAATGATGAACATCGGGCAACCTTAAGCAGTCCGAAGAAACTAAGTTGAGAACGATGGATGGCTGAAAGTTAATTAATTGCCCAGAGTTTACCCTCCTCCTGAGGTTGACATTTGTAGTGATATTTTGCCCCAGTGCTACTCCAATGGTCCATTTCAAAATAGTCCCAGAGATCAGTCAGGCATATCTTGTACACTATAGTTTTCCATCTTTCCTGAAATTCTTAATTTCCTGCTGTAATAGCTTCCACCAAGAATGATGGTTTATTCTGGGACAGAGCCCACCTAGAGACTGCCAAGTGAGAAAAAGTTTGATGGCCAGCATTGCTGAGTCCTAGATAACTTTATCGTAGAGCTGCTGATATATTCAGACCCACACACAAAATTATGGTTGCTTATAGAATAATCACATCCATCGCAAAACTATGCAGTAACAATCCATCTTTTGCTCACATTTTGAAGTGGACCAGTGGAGAGGCACTGAGCCAACCTAATGTCACCAGGGCGAATTATCACTACAAGTTCCCCCTCGGGTCATAATATTCAAAAGTAGTCTCATCAACAGTCTATACAAAATCCGAATAACTTATCAAATGTTCTTGCGATGCATCTCATCATATTATAACCCCTTCACATTGAGTGCATATTTTCTGTGAATGGTGAGTAATTGCCCCTAAATCCTAATGGACATTTCTTCATTTTGTAAATGTTAAAATGTGCATAACCTTACATTTACTACATTTACCTATGTTAAATCTATCTGCTAGACCTTAGTGCATCAGTTAATTGGTTCAGATTTATTTGAATGTGTAAGTTATAAAATTTGCCGTTGGGTTTGAACTGTGTGGCCAGATGAGAAGTATAATACAAAAAAAAAACCTCTTCACGATCATCTCTGAATAGTTTGAACAGCAGAGGACCTAGCACAATCTTGGCAAAAATCCATTGTTCATTCAATCAAGAGGTTTCCATTTATCATCTCTTTCTATTTCTAAAACCGTTTTCAATCCACGTAACTAATTTGTTAATGCCTTAAATGAACTAACCACTGATTAGTTGCAAGTCCAATCAAGCTTATTTTGTAAGTTGTGGTTTCAGGCAACTCAAATGGGAATAAAACAGGTTGCACTAATAAAAGCAGAAGCCAGCTTAAACTCTTAACCTAGCACATCTTTCTAACCAATAAGTGAAAACTGTAGAAATGTGAATTTGCTACGATATATTGCTAACTAGCTTGGCTTCACTTAGCTGCTGCTGAATCACATAAAAATAAACTAGCAACTTTTGTAGCTAGTTTCATTCTCTATGTTGAAAACACACTACTGCAAAATCAGCTTTAAAAGCTGATGTATCAAATTGAAAAATTGATTGAAATCATGTACAAATTGGCTGCAGCATAGTCAGAACAAACTGAGAGGTGTTTAAATCTCGGTGCATTGACAAGGTGCTGTCTGCGTAATCAACTCATGATATAACTTGGTGCTATATGCAACTTCTTGCCTGGCATTTTGGAATTGGAAAACAATAGGGGTGCTTTTTCCAAATTGAGTAGTAAACAGGACCATAAACGTTCTGTAGCTGTATGTTTTTTTCAGTTTTCCATCCCATGATCTCACTAGGGCCTACGTTTAAAAAAAAACAGGCAAATGTATCGTTAAGGCAGCACTGAATCTGTTGGCAATACCACATAACCTATTATTGAACTTCTGTTTTTATCTTCATATTTGTTGTGCAGTACAATATTACTATAATACTATTTGTGAGTCATCCAAATTCCAACTTGTAGCACGGTACAGAATGTAATATGAGTCCCATGGTTATAGAATTGTATACCGAATACATTTGAGAGATTATCAGTGAGACGCTATGTGCAGTTTTTAATACTTTAAGTACCTCCACCAGAGCGAACTATTCCACAGTTTAAGACCTTGGGATATAGCATGAACAGCCTCATGCTGTGATAAATATCTCCACAAGAGAGTGGCCAAGTGACTCGCGAGTGGCAGGTGCCACAAGTTATAACCTGGCTGGCCGCACAATACATTCCATTTATAACATTGATTTATTATTACTTAGATTTGAAGTCTCTTTCAAGTTTTTCACCCAACTATAGTGGTTTAAATTTGACTTGCTTTATACAGGAGCTAGGATATTAAACTGTACTCTACATACATTGAACAGTACTATAAACATAAACTAGTTTTTTAGTCTCTGGTTATGTATGAGATATGTCAAAAGCAGTCAGGATTTAGTACTTCATATGTAGCGACCTTATTCATTGGGTATATTGACATGGTCAGGGTAATCCAGCACTGGTCCAAGTGGGTGAGTTTAAAAAAAAAAGTGTTATATGGAATTGAGTTGAACATGAGGAATGCAAACTTAGACTGTGTGCAAGAGGTGATGATGTATAATGAGTCATTCCTACAATCTTTAATGATAGCCTTATTTAAAATAGTAACTTCAACATCCATTGAATGGCCCGGAATTTGTGGTCAGCGGCGAAGCAACGGCACTCACCGCTGACCTCGAAGAAAGCTGCCCATAAAGATCTAGCGATCTCTGTGGTGTCGATTTTAGCTCTCCCAAATTTTGTTTGAATCTGGCGCCAAATCAAGCGAATCTCCAGCTTCCAGCAACAGTGATGCCATCTAGCTGGCTAAGCAGCCAATCACATTGAAGAAATCTCACAGACAGCAAACCAGGAAGTAAAATGCACAGATTGTAATTTACTTTTTATAAATTTTACAGAGAGCGAGATAAAGATTGGGACATACACAAGAGTAAGGTAGATGCTGAAATATCATCATCAAACTTTTTTTTAAATTAATGGCCCGGAATTTGCAGTCACACAAAGATCTCACGAAATCTGTGTCAAGAACTTCAGGTTTTCCAACGTTCAATTCAAATCAATGGAGGTTAGTGGGGATCCCCTTGTGCGAGCTGCTGTGATGTCAACAAGCTGTCTAAGCAGCCAATCAAAATGCAGAATTCGCACAGCGAACAAGGAAGTGAATAAGCTCATAAAATTCTAACTTTAAAAAAAATATTAGAGAGAGGAAAACAAAGATTGGGGCTCTCACATAAGGGAAAAGGCAAACCTGAAATAAAGATGAACAACAAACTGCAAAAAAAAAAATTAGTTTATTAAAAATCAGAATTTTTATTAAAATGGATAAATTTGACACTCCACAAAATTAAAATTAGTTTTTTGGGGCCATAATCTTTGTTTAGCAGTCAATACGTTGTTAAAACCCCAGTTACGCCTAATCCCTTTAGTCCAACTTTTAGTGGGGAATTTAACAGCATAATTACTGTGGAAGAGCCAAAGTTTTTGGCAGTTTCCCTGATCTGAGTGATTATACTGATTGCCGGCTCTGTTGGTGGCAGGGCGGGGTCAGGGGGGTACAACACAGCCTGTGTCGGAACAGTGAATGACAGACCGCAACTTCAGGATTTCCGCATGCACCAAATCCCAAAGTTACAGTCAGTTTCAAAGGCGGAATGACAGTGAACGCTGCCAGTTCGCTGTCATCGGAACCGCAAATTCTGGGCCATTATTTTAAAAACGTCATTCTTAATCATATTAACGTTTGACATTCCACAAATATAAAATTAGTTTTTCAGGGCCAGAATGTTTGTTCAGCAGTCAATACACCATTAAAAACCCATGTTACACTTCTTTCAACAAAGCACAGCGATATTCCAGCGCATTGGAAGTTTTCGTCCTTCAGTGTGATTTCAATTGATTGCCGACTATGGGGAGTTCCACAACGCCGGAGCTGTGAATGATTGACCGCAACTTCAGGATTTCCGTGTTTATATATGCACGGTGGCATAGTGGTTAGCACTGTTGCCTCACAGCGCCAGGGACCCGGGTTCAAATCCGGCCTCGGGTGACTGTCTGTGTGGAGTTTGCACATTCTCCCCGTGTTTCCGTGGGTTTCCTCCGGGTGCTCCGGTTTCCTCCCACAGTCCAAAGATGTGCGGGTTAGGTTGATTGGCCATGATAAAAATTGGCCCTTAGTGTTAGGGGGGATTAAATATGCGCGGTTACGGGGATAGGGCTTGGGTGGGATGGCTGTCGGTGTAGGGACCGGGTGCTAGGGTTTGGATGATCAGCCATGATCTCGTTGAATGGTGGAGCAGGCTCAAAGGGCCGAATGGCCTACTCCTGTTCCTAGTTTCTATGTGCTAAATCCTGAAGTAGCTGTCTATTTCAGAGGGGTAATGATGGCGAACGCTGATAGTTCTGCCATCATTACCACCGCAAAACCAAAGTCCCTTAATCCTTCTCATTTATTGGAAAAGGTTTTGCAATAGAAATCTATTCCATTTTCAGGTTGGTGTGATCAGTACATTTTTGTGACATTATTGATGCTATTTGTGTGGAGAGACTGCTCATGATCCTGTTTGTCCCAGTGTTGTCTCACTATCTCTTCCGCTGACCAGCTGCTTCACTTTATACTGTAGCCTTTTCATCCTTATGCTGAGCAGACCTCATAAATTGTGGCAGTTTATCCAAGGACAGTAAGTTGTGATCTAATACAGTAGATCATCTATGTGCCAGAAAATAAATTCAGAGCATTTATTAACATTTAAGGCTCTGAAGACTAAGGAAAAACAAGGGAGGCATCACAGGTTCGGGTCATCAGTTATGAAAGTCTTGTTGCAGCCCTAGCATGTTTACAATATATTTTGTCAGCTGACGTTATGCAAAAGAATTCAACCAAATGTGTGTTGAAAAAGGGCTGTTCATAAATTGTTTGTTTTTAGTGGTCACTTCCTTCTTTTACAGTGATAATTTATCTTTTGCCAGGAGACAACTATAAAGTATAACCCATATATGATCATCTCAAAAACAGCGGTAATTTATATATTTTTAAAAATTCACAATGCTCTCTCAATCACTTCAAGGTAATGGCCCCAAAAATTGAACTCTGCTGGCTTAACACTTCCACTCCTAAACCGGCTGGTATTTCCATGGTCGGGGGACAAGCCCTAATTTTGATAATCCAGGTGTGTGCCTGCACCATTATAGGTGTATCTTGGTCACCCACCAGAAGGGGGTCTGAAAATGCAGCACTGGGAAGTCATTTGAAAACGTTCCGGTGCCACCAGCACTACAGCAATATATAGTGCCTCATCAGAACCTTTCATAATTAGACCAAACTAGCATTTTTAATGGGGATCCAAGCTTGAACCCCCTGGTACATCTCACCTAGGCTGGACTGAGGGTCAGTATGCCTGGTTGAGCCTGGTATACCGGCTGCTCAACATAATCCAGTCCAGATGAGGGAATTGCCTGACCTGATCCCTCTAATGTTGGATGGAGGTTCCCCTCTATGGAGACCCCATGGAAACTTGGAACAAAACCTGGATGAACTTCTGTCCCCTCCTCTGCATTCCCAGCAGACAAACATCAGGAGTGTGCCACTAGGAATGAGTATTTTTGGCCCCAGCATCTTTTGCCTTTGAGCAATAATGACCAGGAAAGTCTCCGGTTCAGTCCTAGTCTGTGCTGAGTTAGCTGATCTCAGCCGATATAACAGCAGGGCTGCTACAATTGGTCGTGGCGCCCCTTGGTTAGGGAGGTGAAAATTGACCAATGTTTCTACTTGTGATTGTTATTCAGCAACCCCTACTGGATGTGCAAGTGTGTGGACATTAGATGAGACAGGATCAGGCATGGCGTGATTTACTCCACCCTTGTACAGCCTGCCTATGCTCAATATCTAGGATCATGTGAATAATTGCCAATCAGGTGAGGTACTGGGGGGCAACCATCCATAGCGCAGTGAGTGAGTCAAAGCACTCAGTAGAGATGGGAAAGAGGGGAAAAAAAAGGGCAAAAGACAGAAAAGCATTGGAAACTATACAAACCCTTCTTGATTTTCTCCAATTCAGCAGGGAATGCAATATTTTCACGCCTCTGTTTCTTAGGTTAAAAACAAACGATCTGATTAGCATACTTTCTAGTTTGAGCGTTCTCTTACTTTAAAAATAACTAATCTAAAATGCCATTTTTATGCATGAGCTCCCCATCACTTTTTGCATTATTTCCAAAAAATTATGATGGACTGAGCCTAGCTTAAGTATCCTGCTGATTAACACTGATTAACAGCCACTAGGTGTCTTTAACACACTTTAATATAGTGTTTAATTGTTCTTGGTTGTTAAAAGAATCCAATATATACGTATGCTGGATTATAATGCCAGCTCACTTATGGTGAGGATGGTTTCATAAGCTGGCAAATACATGAAGACTGCCTGCACTGGCTCGAGCACTGTTGCTCTCCTGTAGGCAGCTCAGCCCCTTGGGTGGGAAATAGATGACTTATTTACCTTGCTGCAGAAATATCAGACAAAAAAAAAAGGCGTGTTCCGTCATTTCTTTTGTCGTCACTGACCCTTTTTCCTTCCTTCTTTGGCTGGAACCCTATAATAAACAGTAGGAAGAACAGAGGAAAACAGTTGTGCAGAGGGCGAGCTAGTTATGGAATAGCAAGAGCAGTCCAAGACAGTTGTTTCTGCATGCCACTCGTGTCTAAACATTCTCTAATTGGTTCAGGTCCAAGACCTAGGGTTGTGATGGGGTTTGGGCCAATTTCAAGTTTGTAAGATGGACGTTCACTTCCGATAACATTCTTTTTGCAAACCCAATTAGATGTAAGTGAACTAGCTGCATCAAATGGCTGAAATTTTTGGATCAATATTTTTATTTTGCTGTTATACAAAGGAGTTCCTGTAAAAAATCAACTTTTCTTTTAACAATGTGAAGGAGAGCACTATTATTCTTGCTTTCATTATTTAAAAAAAAGCTGTGATGCAACATGAGGTGATTGGTAAGAATGGGCACTGCCTGTGAAGGGAGTAAACACTGCTTAAATATTGTAAAACTGTGACTATTACTTTAAGGATAGCTTTGTGCTGTAAATAATTAAATGAATTTTATGCTGTAGACTGAATTGCCTTTTTCATAAAAAGACAGACATCCATCAAAACATTTTTTGTTTCTTTGAAGACCTAATTTAGTTGCTATAATACTTTATGAAGGCTAGTTCAATACAAATGAATGTTAAATTCTTAATCTATAGATTTATACTGAGTAAACATGACTCAAATGTTGCTGCTTTTAATTGAATATTTTTGAAAAATAAATTAAAACATTTTGACTAAAGGAAACTACAGTGGGTTGTTTTTTATTCTAAGGTTATTAAACTTTGGGTGCTGAAACTCACCTTGCTGACGGCGTCTATATAAAAAAGGAAAAGAAAACTAATGCACATTGTAAAAGTGGAGGTTTTACAGGACAGAACTTGATCAGTCATATCTGCTTGTTGATTTTGGCTTTCAAAGTGTATGTAAATAAACTGCCCTGACAGTTTAAATATTGCAGCAGTTGACCCAATCAGAAGAGCCCAAGTTTGAGTTCCAGTACTTGCTGCCAGTCAGACACATTTCAATTTAGTGTTATCAGTTCTCTGTTTGTCCCCTTTTGCTGAGCAGGAGTGAGCATGCTATCTTAAGGGAAAGAAAAGATTGGTAGACTCCCAATTACTCTTAAATAGTACCTCCTGATCACTGGAAATGCTTCATCAAACCAATCCTGGCTTATATTTAAACTAGCTGGGGGTGCCCGGCGGTGCTGAGGCTTTTTTGAGGGCATGTTGTTGTTGGAAGAGAGAGAGAGGGAGAGAGGAGAGAGAGACACCTACAGAATGTTGGAAAACTGTACCTTTTTGCTATGTAAGCTTTGGCAATATGGTTCTCTGTAAACTTTCATGCCAATAAAGCATTTGAATGGAATGGAATGGAGAGAAGGAGAGAGAGAGAGGAGAGAGAAGGAGAGAGAGGGAAGAGGAGAGAGAGAGAAGAGGAGAGAGAGAGAGAGAGATGGAAGGAGAGAGATGGAAGGGGAGAGAGAGATGGAAGGGGAGAGAGAGATGGAAGGAGAGAGAGATGGAAGGAGAGAGAGATGGAAGGAGAGTGAGAGAGATGGAAGGAGAGAGAGAGATGGAAGGAGAGATGGAAAGAGAGAGAGAGATGGAAGGAGAGAGAGAGATGGAAGGAGAGAGAGAGAGATGGAAGGAGAGAGAGATGGAAAGAGAGAGAGAGAGAGAGATGGAAGGAGAGAGAGAGGGAGAGAGAGAGATGGAAGGAGAGAGAGAGATGGAAGGAGAGAGAGATCTCGACCATCAGAGACACAAAACAGAGACAGACCCTCACCAGGTACAGACTAAGCGACCACCAACTGGCAATTGAAAAAGGAAGATACAAGAAATCCTGGCAGCCTAGAGAGAATAGAATATGTGATCAATGTCTGGCCGGCGAGGTTGAGACAGAGATGCATTTCCTTCTAAAATGCGAAAAATTCAACACAACAAGAAACATATTATTTGACAAGCTCAGCCAAACAACCCCAGATTTCAAAGAATTGGATGACCTGTCAAAATTAAGATTAGTCCTGGGAGAAGGAGACAGACCATACCTTGGTGCCAAATATGTAACAACATGTCACAACCTGAGGACTGTTTAAATTAATATTGTTTAAACTAATATTGTATGTACCCAACGAAGGTCAAAATTGTTTGACACCTACAGAATGTTGGAAAACTGTACTTTTTGTTATGTAAGCTTTGGCAATATGGTTCCCTGTAAACTTTCATGCCGATAAAGCATTTGAATTGAATTGAGAGAGAAGGGGAAGGAGAGGGAGAGATGGAAGGAGAGAGAGGGGGAAGGGGAGAGAGAGAGGGGGAAGGGGAGAGAGAGGGAAGGGGAGAGAGGGGGAAGGGGAGAGAGAGAGAGAGGGGGAAGGGGAGAGAGGGGGAAGGGGAGAGAGAGAGAGAGGGGGAAGGGGAGAGAGAAAGGGGGGAGAGAGAGAGGGAAGGGGAGAGGGAAGGGGGGAGAGAGAGAGAGGGAAGGGGAGAGAGAGAGGGAAGGGGAGAGAGAGAAGGAAGGAGAGAGAGAGATGGAAGGGGAGAGAGAGAGAGAGATGGAAGGGGAGAGAGAGGGAAGGGGAGAGAGGGGGAAGGGGAGAGAGAGGGAAGGGGAGAGAGAGAGAGAGGGGGAAGGGGAGAGAGAAAGGGGGGAGAGAGAGAGGGAAGGGGAGAGAGAGAAGGAAGGAGAGAGAGAGATGGAAGGGGAGAGAGAGAGAGAGAGATGGAAGGAGAGAGAGATGGAAGGAGAGAGAGAGAGATATTACGTTCAGGCTGTTTTCCCGATATCTGGTGCCAAGGACTAATCTCCCCCATATATAAAAGTGGAAACAAATCAGACCCAAATAACTACCGCGGCATCTGTGTCAACAGTTGTCTAGGGAAGTTATTCTGCAGTATTCTAAATAGTAGATTACTTGATTTTCTTAACAAACATAATATCTGTTGTGTATGTAACCGTTTACCTTTAAGGGAACTATAGAATGTAACCGTTCGCCTTTAAGAGCACTACTTTAGGGTGGCACTATCTATTGGCTCATGTATACTGTAATACCGATAGTGACCACACCAGTATATAAGGGTTGTGATACGTTAACTAGGGCAGAATCGCCCGAGCCTCTGAATAGTAAAGACGTGTTTTATTTTGTTAACAGTGGAGTCTGTGATTATTTATAATACAACCCACAGACTTAACATTGGCGACGAGTCAGGATTCGAACCCTGCGGCAGTTGTTCCACGGCGGCTTCGTCCGAAGACAGGACGTTGAAGAGAGGTTTCAATCCTCACCAGTCTGGAACCGACAGGCTGGAAGCGAGAGGCATTAGGACCCTGAAGCCTCCATAACCTCGTGGGTAAGCCGCAGCGTTGGCTGCAAAGACAGGGCGATCGCAATCCCTGATAAGAGCCGCGGTGAAACGCGCGAGCGGGTAAGCCAGAGCCCGGGAGGGAGCGAGCAAGAGCCGCGCGAGCGGGTGAGCCAGAGGCCGGGGGCCGCTTTCAAGTGCGAGGCGCAGCCGGGCCATCGATCGCATCCGCTGATAAGGCCCGCACTCGGCCTGAAAGTCAGCGTCGGGGAACGGGTGATAACCGCCATTGAAGTGGGCGGAGAGCGCCGAGAAGCGCGGGAAAACCGCCATCGAAGTGGGCGGGGGGAGCGAGAAGCGCGGGAAAGCCGCCATTTTTCGCGGGGAAACCGCTGAAGAAGAAGGAAGAAGCGGGAAACCGCCATCTTGGAAATTATTAAGAATTTCAGGAAAGTAATAAGATTTTTCAGAAAGGCTGGTGTGTTCTCAAGAAGAGAGGGAAAATAAGTATAAGTACAGCAATACTTGTGGTGTTCTCAAGAAGAGAGAAGAAAATTAATTAGAATTTTCAGAAACAAGAAATAAGTAAAGCAATACTTGTGGTGTTCTCAAGAAGAGAGAAGAAAATTAATTAGAATTTTCAGAAACAAGAAATAAGTAAAGCAATACTTGTGCTGTTCTCGGAAAGAGAAGAAGATGCCTAAGCGAGGAAATATTAATGATTTTAATGCTGAAATAGAAGACAGGGCCACGTATGGGGAACGCATAGGAATATATTGCGTAGCCATATACGCCAAGGCAATAACTTTGTTAAATTCGATGGGAGCAAAAACATACGGGCTCTTGAAACATCTAATAGCACCAGTTAAACCAGTGGACCAGACCTTCGAAGAGATCGTAGCAGTGCTGAAGGATCAAATTACTGCAAGCATTTCCAAATGCTACCGTTGTGGAAAGACAACGCACGACCAGAATCAGTGCTGGTTTAAGAATCAAGAGTGCAGGAAATGTGGCAAACTGGGTCACATCGCGAAGGTATGCAGGTCCAGAAAGAAGACCAACAAACAAAGGAAGCCACCACCACAAGAAAAGTACAACAAGGTGCATCAGGTGGCTGAAAAGAGTTCAGACGAACAAAATTCAGACTCAGACCCAAACAGCCAGGAGTTGGATAGTCTGAGAATCCACAATGTGGGTAAAGTAACTGATCTACAGACGATCTGGGTCACACTAAAAATAGCTGGAGTCCAAGTACGAATGGAGCTGGACACAGGATCAGCTGTATCAGTCATCAACCAAAAGGACTACCACCGACTATTCTCTCACATACCCTTAAGAAATACCAAGTTCGTATTACAGACATACACGGGGCATCGCGTATACCCCATGGGGAAAATAAGAGTCAAGGTGAGAGATAGGGGTAAAGTACACCCAAGAATGAATTTGTACGTACTACCTGAGGGAGGACCACCACTTCTAGGACGGGAGTGGATCAAGAAAATAGACATGGAATGGCACTACCGACAAGCAATGACGAGTGAGGACTCGGTGCAGACAAGCAGCTCAGACTCTGAGCCGGAAGACGATAAGTCCAGCTTATGTATGAAAAACAAGGTTAACATTAACTCACGGACTAAGGTTGGAAAATCGATGGCGTGCATAAAGACAGAGAATTCTGAGTCTGTTCAAGCTACAGACATATGCATTACGGAGGAACACCGGGCTCGAACTCAACGCTATTTCAAAGTACAACAACAATTAGAACAATTAAGTTACCGCCTCGTACAAGAGATGAAAACAATGAAAAAGTTCTATGACACCGAATGGGAGAGTCTGGAAAGACAACAGAACCTACTGGCTCAAGCAGAGAGCGACCATAGAGCCATCGTGACCAATTACCGATCACATCTCCCTGATGATGTTCAGGGGTTAGAATATTTGCATGATCTAGAGATACAGCAGAAGGGCAAATCACGCTGCACTGAAGATTTTGTTCTGCAATTAGAGACGGAGCTAGTGCAGGCAAAGTTAAGAGAAGTTGAATCACAGGGTGCTCTTAAGGAGATGCAGAAACAAATCTTGGACATGGAAAAGAGAAACGCTTCTTTACCTGATGAGAATAATGTGGCCATGTTGCAAGAGGAGCTTATAGGGGCGAAACTGAAAGAAGCTAAGCAAAGGATGTTGGAACTTGAAACGCAGAACCAAATCAGCGGTAATCAGCTATGTCAAGCAGAGAAGGAGTGCAAGGGTCTACATGAGAAGGTGCAATATCTCTCAGCCCAAAATAAGGGACTACTCACTCAGTTAAATGAAAGTAAACGGGAAATGGCTGAGATGGACTGCAAGAATAAAGAAGAGTTGATGGCAGTGAGACTTCGAGAGGCAGATAGCATAGCAGCCTTGGCTGAACTCCAACAGGAAATTGCGAAAGAAACAAATGAAGAGGAATCTTCAGGAAGCCAGGATTTTATTCCAGTTCTTCTCTACGACTCCTTACAAGCAGAGTGCGAGAAGTTGAAAAAACAGTATGAACAGGCCCAGACTACAATTCTGGAGGGGGTTAACTCAGCAACCTCCGAAAAGCTAGTTTCGTTGGAAGTATATGAGCAACTAAAGGTTGAACATGAGCAAGAAGTCCAAAGGCTGCAGGAAATTCTTGAGGAGCTCAGGGCCAAGACAGACTCATCGGTAGAAGTTCCATACATAGATGAGGATGTAGAGGTGAAAGACATGGCAGAACTCATAAAAATATGGAAGGAAGCCCAAGACAAATATGAGGCAGCAATTACCGAGGTTGACCGACTTGAAGAACAGTTTCAACTGAGAATGGGCCCTGAACATGAGCTAGAGAGCATCGAGGCGCAACTTCTCCAAGCACTGGAAGCCAAAGTACAAGAGGAAGAGAAGATGAAAGCATTGGAGAAAATGATGGATGAAATGGAGGAGTACGCTGAATTACGTCCAGGGGAACAGGAGAATGGGGAAACAGCTACTTCAGTAGAAGGATTAAATAGCCTGATAACGAAATCCCTGAAGGAAGGGAAAGGATTGAACGCACAAATGAGGCCAGGAGGGAAGGAAGGGCAGACATCCGAGGAAGAGCAGGATGAATATGATTGCTTGAAGAAGGGTTTTGACCTGTTGAGTGACACCGAATGTTATGAGGATGTGGTCTGCCCAAATTGTGATGGGAACTCCCAAAGTGCTGAAATCCTGAGGAAGCACTTAAGGTCTAAGGAACATAGAGAGTTGGTGGCGCTACAGATGGCAGCCGGGAAAAGAGCTCGGAGAGTTTCAAAAAGGCAGAAAAGAAAAAGAAGAAGCAGAAAATAATAACTGTTTAAAATATTATTACTTCTACTACCTCAGTCCGAACACTACGAAAGGTGCTAAATTTGTAAAAAAAATCCAGGGACATTATCAAGACAGCCAGTGGGTTGTATAAGTCCGCACTGCTGGTTCAACAGGACGAAAGTACAAGCTGTTAAAAAAAAAAAAAAAGGCTATGGAGGATGCTGTCTGGAACGAATTAATACCAGAGACTGAATTTATGAACTGTTCCCACAGAGACTGAACCTGTAAACTGATTCCACTGAGAGTATGTTTGTAAACTGTTATATGACGTTGACTCCATTGAGAGTATATCTGTAAATTGTTATATGACGTTGACTCCATCGAGAGTATATCTGCAAACTGTTTATATAAAGTTGAAGATTGTATGTTTAACGGGATTCTGTAAGTAATAAGCTAGGAAGGGAGGAGTGTTGTGTATGTAACCGTTTACCTTTAAGGGAACTATAGAATGTAACCGTTCGCCTTTAAGAGCACTACTTTAGGGTGGCACTATCTATTGGCTCATGTATACTGTAATACCGATAGTGACCACACCAGTATATAAGGGTTGTGATACGTTAACTAGGGCAGAATCGCCCGAGCCTCTGAATAGTAAAGACGTGTTTTATTTTGTTAACAGTGGAGTCTGTGATTATTTATAATACAACCCACAGACTTAACAATATCCTCAGAAAAAACCAAA
Organism: Somniosus microcephalus; assembly: GCF_052327205.1. Lineage (NCBI taxonomy): Eukaryota > Metazoa > Chordata > Chondrichthyes > Squaliformes > Somniosidae > Somniosus > Somniosus microcephalus. Next base: position 112,896,504 of record NC_140987.1, on the reverse strand, counting down.
TAGGCTTTCTTCCAAAACACCGCACCGCCGACCATATCTATACCCTTCACACCCTCATTGAAAAACATATACACCAAACAAAAAATGGGAAAATATTCGCCTGTTTCATCGACTTCAAGAAAGCCTTTGACTCTATATGGCACGAAGGGCTCTATTATAAACTTCTTCAGTGTGGAATAGGGGGCAAAGTCTATGACCTTATTAAATCAATGTATCTGAAAAACAAATGCGGGGTCAAAATTGGAGACAAACGCACCGATTTCTTCACCCAGAGAAGAGGCGTCCGGCAGGGCTGCAATTTGAGCCCGACCCTGTTCAACATATACATAAATGAATTAGCAGACATGCTGGAGAAAAGCGAGTCACCAGGTCTCCGTCTCCTGGATGGAGAAGTGAAATCCCTGTTCTATGCGGACGACCTGGTTCTGCTGTCTCCCACAGAACAGGGATTATAGCAACAACTAGACCTACTCGACAAATACTGCCAAAATTGGGCTCTAACAGTAAATCTAAAAAAAAACAACATCATGATTTTTCAAAAAAGGCCCAGATGTCAGGAAAACAAATACCAGTTCACCCTCAGTGATACCACTATAGGACACACTATGAGCTACACCTACCTTGGTCTAACTATTACAGCATCAGGGAGCTTCAGCATAGCAGTGAATGCACTAAAAGAAAAAGCCCGAAGAGCCCTATATGCAATAAAAAGAAA
>NC_140987.1:112743289-112893289 GCF_052327205.1 Somniosus microcephalus | reverse complement strand
ATTCGCTTGTTTCATTGACTTCAAGAAAGCCTTTGACTCTATCTGGCACGAAGGGCTCTATTATAAACTTCTTCAGTGTGGAATAGGGGGCAAAGTCTATGACCTTATTAAATCGATGTATCTGAAAAATAAATGCGGTGTCAAAATTGGAGACAAACGCATCGGTTTCTTCACCCAGAGAAGAGGCGTCCGGCAGGGCTGCAATTTGAGCCCGACCCTGTTCAACATATACATAAATGAATTAGCAGACATGCTGGAGAAAAGTGAGTCACCGGGTCTCTGTCTCCTGGATGGAGAAGTGAAATCCCTGTTCTATGCGGACGACCTGGTTCTGCTGTCTCCCACAGAACAGGGATTACAGCAACAACTAGACCTACTGTGGTAAACCACTGTTTGTATTCCTGTTTGTCCTGTTTGTATTCCACTGTGTACATGCCTGGACATGCCTCGGCTGACTCCTCCCACAGGTCCTAGTATAAAGGTGACTGCTCCCCAGCCCTTAGTATCATGGACCGGTCGACCACGCGAGGCAGACCTCCATTCTGTTGTTAATAAAAGCCTTTAGTTACTCTTCTAACTCTCAGTCTTTTATGAGTAATTGATAGCGCATCAATTTTATTAACAACATTTTTATAATGGAGAAGATCCTCACACCAGCATGCCTGGACTTAGATCATCGGGAGGCGGACTCAGCCACCAAGTTTACTCACTGGCTTAAGTGTTTCGAAAAATTCCTGACCGCCTCCGAAGCAATCAAATCGGATGAGGACAAACTGGATGTCCTGACCTCCAAAGTGAACCACCGAGTGTACTCGGTCATCCAAGACGCGACCTCGTACGCGGACGCTATCAAGCTCCTCAAGGACCAGTACACGCGCCCAGTGAACGAAGTGTACGCCAGGCACCTCCTGGGGAGTCGTAAACAACAACCTGGGGAATCGACCGTGGAATACCTTCAGGCACTGTCTGTGCTTGGCCGGGCCTGTGGTTGTAAGGATGTAAAGGCCGCCGTGTACACAGAGGAACTTATCCGGGACGCTTTTGTAGCGGGCCACAGATCCAATTACACCCGACAGCGACTGTTGGAGCAGAGTAACCTCGACCTCAACAAGGCCTCTGAACTCGCACTATCGTTGGATGCAGCCTACCAGGGCATGGATGCCTACTCCTCTGCACCGTGGACGCCGCGGGGAATGACAGCCTGGGACACGGTAGGACCGCCTCATAGCGCCGTGCCACCCCAGCCACACCCCAACAACGGCCCAACTACCGCAGCAGTGTCCCAAGGCCAGACAGCAGTGCCCCAAGGCCAGAAATGCTACTTCTGTGGCCAGGCAAAACACCCCAGAGCGCGCTGCCCGGCGAAAAACGCGATCTGCTCGGGCTGCGGGAAGAAGGGACACTACGCTAGCGTCTGCAGGGCCAAAGCCACCCCGAACCCCAGCAGCGCCGCGTGTGGGCCATGCGGGCCGCCATCTTGGACCTCCCCGGCCATGTGCGAATCACCGGTACAGCAGCCATTTTGGACGCCTCCAGCCACATGGGGATCATGGACGCCGCCATCTTGGACGACAGCCGGGACGCAGCAGGCCCCCGACACTGCCTCATCTGATACCCGCAGCGACACACCGACCCCTACGCTGGCATCCGTTACACTGGACCAAGCGAGACCGCACCAACTGGCCAGTTCCACAATGGACATTAAGGTAAATGGTCACGATACAATCTGCCTTTTTGACTCTGGGAGCACGGAGAGCTTCATCCACCCCGACACAGTGCGGCGTTGCTCTCTCCCAGTCCTGCCTGCGCAACAGCGGATTTCTATGGCCTCCGAGTCCCAGTCGGCGGACATCGGTGGCTACTGCGTGGTGACACTCGTAGTAGACGGGACCGTGTACGATCATTTTAAACTTCTGGTCCTGCCTGACCTCTGCGCTGCCGTCCTGCTGGGGTTAGATTTTCAGTGCCACCTTAAAAGTGTTACGATGGCGTACGGTGGACCCCTACCCCCACTCACAGTCCGCAGCCAGCAGCTTCCAAACTGCCCGCCGCGCACCAGGTGCAACCTCTCCACACTCAGAGTCACCCCCCCGCAACTGTTTGCTAACCTCACCCCCGACTGTAAGCCCATCGCCACAAAGAGCAGGCGATACAGTGCCGGGGACAGGGTTTTCATTAAAACCGAAGTGGAGCGGCTCCTGAAAGAAGGGATTATTGAGGGCAGCACCAGCCCCTGGCGAGCCCAGGTTGTGGTCGTTAAGACCGGCGAGAAGCAGCGCCTGATCATCGACTACAGCCAGACAATAAATCGCTACACCCTGCTGGACGCCTAACCACTCCCCCGTATAGCTGATATGGTCAACCAGATCGCGCAGTACCGCGTCTTCTCGACCATTGACCTGAAATCAGCGTACCACCAGCTCCCCATCCGCCCTGAGGACCGCCAGTACACTGCCTTTGAGGCAAACGGCCGCCTCTATCACTTCCTTAGGGTTCCCTTTGGCGTCACCAACGGGGTCTCCGTCTTCCAAAGGGAGATGGACCGGATGGTAGATCAAAATGCGTTGCAGGCCACTTTCCCATATCTGGACAATGTGACCATCTGCGGCCGTGACTTGCAGGACCATGACGCAAACCTCGAAAAATTCCTCCGCACCGCCCAACTCCTAAACCTGACATATAACAAGGAGAAGTGCATATTCCGCACAAACCGCCTCGCCATCCTTGGCTGTGTTGTGGAACACGGAGTCATCGGCCCCGACCCCGACCGGATGCGTCCCCTTATGGAACTTCCACTGCCCCACTGCCTCAAGGCCCTGAAGAGGTGCCTAGGGTTTTTCTCCTATTACGCCCAGTGGGTCCCCTACTATGCGGACAAGGCCCGTCCGCTGATCAAGTCCACCTCTTTTCCCTTGACGGCAGAGGCCCGCTTAGCCTTCCACCGTATCAAGGAGGACATTGCCAAAGCCACCATGCACGCAGTGGACGAATCCATCCCCTTCCAGGTGGAAAGCGACGCATCTGACTTTGCCCTGGCCGCTACCCTCAATCAGGCGGGGAGACCCGTGGCCTTCTTTTCACGAACCCTCCAAGGCCCGGAGACCAGACACTCCGCTGTTGAGAAGGAGGCCCAGGCGATTGTGGAGGCTGTGCGTCATTGGAGGCACTACCTGGCCGGAAAACGATTTACCCTGCTCACTGACCAGCGTTCAGTTGCTTTTATGTTTAACAACAAGCAGAGGGGCAAAATCAAAAATGACAAGATCTTGAGGTGGAGAATCGAACTTTCCACCTACAACTACGAGATCTTGTACCGGCCCGGGAAGCTAAATGAACCCCCGGATGCGCTATCGCGTGGCACCTGCGCCAGCGCGCAGATCGATAGACTGCGGGCCCTCCACAATGACCTCTGCCACCCGGGGGTCACCAGGTTCTTCCACTTCATCAAGGCCCGCAACCTGCCTTACTCTATTGAGGAGGTCAGGACCATGACCAGGAACTGCCAAGTCTGCGCTGAGTGCAAACCGCACTTTTATAGACCAGACAGGGCCCACCTGATAAAAGCCACTCGCCCCTTCGAGCGCCTGAGCGTCGATTTTAAAGGGCCTCTCCCCTCCTCCGACCGCAATGTGTACTTCCTCAATATTATTGATGAGTACTCCCGTTTCCCGTTCGCCTTCCCCTGCCCGGACATGACCAGTGCCACGGTCATTAAATGTCTGAACAACCTCTTCACCCTGTTCGGCTTCCCCAGCTATATCCATAGCGACCGGGGCTCATCGTTTATGAGCGACGAACTCCGTCAGTACCTGCTAACTAGGGGTATTGCCACAAGCAGGACCACCAGTTACAACCCCCGGGGGAACGGACAGGTGGAAAGAGAAAATGCGACAGTTTGGAAGGCCGTCCTGCTAGCCTTAAAGTCTAGGGGCCTTCCAACCTCCCGCTGGCAGGATGTGCTCCCCGATGCGCTCCACTCTATTCGGTCACTGCTCTGCACTGCCACTAACGCCACCCCTCATGAGAAAATGTTTGTCTTCCCAAGGAAGTCCACATCGGGGACATCGCTACCGCCATGGCTGACGTCCCCAGGGCCGGTCCTACTGAGAAGACACGTGAGGACCCATAAAACGGATCCCCTGGTCGAGAGGGTCGACCTCCTCAACGCCAACCCCCAGTATGCTTACATCGCATACCCGGACGGGCGGGAGGACACAGTCTCCATAAGAGACCTTGCACCCTCGGGGGCTGCAGTAACCCACTACCCACTACCACCCCCCCCCCACGATCCGATATCCAGCCCCAGCAGACGGCAGGCCTGGGCCCCGCGACCCGCTCGACATCTACGAGGACGACACGCCTGTGCCACAGCCTACGCTGGACTCGACGCCGGAAACTTCACTACCCCTGCCGTCGCCACGCAGATCACAGCGGCAGACAAGACCTCCGGAGAGACTCCAATACACTAACTTTTAATACACTTCACCCCGCCGGACTCAATTTTAAACAAGGGGTGAATGTGGTAAACCACTGTTTGTATTCCTGTTTGTCCTGTTTGTATTCCACTGTGTACATGCCTGGACATGCCTCGGCTGACTCCTCCCACAGGTCCTAGTATAAAGGTGACTGCTCCCCAGCCCTTAGTATCATGGACCGGTCGACCACGCGAGGCAGACCTCCATTCTGTTGTTAATAAAAGCCTTTAGTTACTCTTCTAACTCTCAGTCTTTTATGAGTAATTGATAGCGCATCACCTACTCGACAAATACTGCCAAAATTGGGCCCTAACAGTAAATCTAAAGAAAACCAACATCATGATTTTTCAAAAAAGGCCCAGGTGTCAGGAAAACAAATACCAGTTTACTCTCAGTGATACCATCATAGGACATACTATGAGCTACACTTACCTTGGTCTAACCATTACAGCATCAGGGAGCTTCAGCATAGCAGTGAATGCACTAAAAGAAAAAGCCCGAAGAGCCCTATATGCAATAAAAAGAAAATTCTACAACATCCAAATCCCAATCAAAATCTGGCTCAAAATATTTGACAGCATAATCCTGCCCATTGCGCTGTACGGTAGTGAAGTATGGGGCCCGCTCAATCACCATAGCTACACTAAATGGGAAAAACACACAATAGAAGCCCGACATGCAGAATTTTGCCGAAGCATTCTTCGCACCCAAAGGAAAACACCAACAAATGCATGCAGAGCCGAACTAGGCAGATACCCACTGATAATAAACATCCACAAACGAGCACTAAACTTCCTAAATCACCTCAAATCTAGCTCCCCAGACACCCTTCATTTTAAAGCCTTCCAGACCCAAGAGTTAAACCCAGAAAAGAGTCCCCTGAGCCAGCTGCTACTGAAACTAAGTACTCCTACTCTTCCATGTGGGAAATCAGGGACACTGTCTCTGACAACTATGTGTGCAGGAAGTGTGTCCAGCTGCAGCTCCTAGCGGACCGCATGGCGGCGCTGGAGCTGCGAATGGACTCACTCTGGAGCATACGCGATGCTGAGGATGTTGTGGATAGCACATTCAGTGAGTTGGTCACACCGCAGGTAAAGGCTAGCTCAGACAGTAAATGGGTGACCAAAAGGCAGGGTAAAGGCAGGAAGGTAGTGCAGGAGTCACCTGTGGTCATCTCCCTCCAAAACAGGTTTACCGTTTTGGGTACTGTTGGGGGAGATGACTTACCAGGGGAAGGCACCAGCAGCCAGGTTCAGGGCACCATGATTGGCTCTGCTGCACAGAAGGGAGGGAAAAAGAGGGATAGGGCTATAGTGATAGGGGATTCAATTGTAAGGGGGATAGATAGGAGTTTCTGTGGCCGAGACCGAGACTCCAAGATGGTATGTTGCCTCCCTGGTGCAAGGGTCAAGGATGTCTCGGAGCGGGTGCAGAGCATTCTGAAGGGGGAGGGGGATCAGCCAGTTGTCGTGGTACATGTAGGTACCAACGATGTAGGTAAAAAGAGGGAGGAGGTCCTACAAGCTGAATTTAGGGAGTTAGGAGCTAAATTGAAAAGTAGGACTTCAAAGGTAGTAATCTCTGGATTGCTACCAGTGCCACGAGCTAATAAGATTAGAGAGAGTAAGATAGATAAGCTAAATACGTGGCTTGAGCAGTGGTGCAAGGGAGAGGGATTTAAATTCTTGAGGCATTGGAACCAGTTCTTGGGGAGGAGTGACCTGTACCAAGGGGACGGTCTACACCTGAACTGTGAGGGAGCCGATGTCCTCGGGGTAATATTTTCTAGGACGGTTCGGGAGGATTTAAACTAATTTGGCAGGGGGATGGGAACCTAGGTAGTGGAAAAGAGGGAAGTCATATGAAGTCAGAAATAGATGGTAGAAAGGTGAGAAGCAATAAGCAAAGGAGAGAAACACAAAGGGCCAAACTAATTCATAATGAGAGTGTGAAAAAAGCAAGCCTGAAGGCTTTGTATCTTAATGCTAGAAGCATTAGGAACAAGGTGGATGAATTAGTTGTGGAAATAGAGGTAAACAAGTATGATTTGATTGGGATTACAGAAACGTGGCTGCAGGGTGGGCAAGGCTGGGAACTTAACATCCAGGGATATACAATATTTAGGAAGGATCGGCAAAAAGGTAGGGGAGGTGGGGTAGCATTGCTGGTAAAGGAGGGGATTAATGCAATGGAAAGGAAGGATATTAACTCGGATGAAACGGAATCTGTATGGGTAGAAATGAGAAATAGCAAGGGGAGAAAAACGTTAGTGGGTGTGATATATAGGCCTCCAAATAGTAATATGGAGGTGAGGGAAGGCATAAAAAGGGAAATTAGAGAAGCGTGCGATAAGAGCACAGCTGTCATCATGGGTGACTTTAATTTACATATTGATTGGACTACCCAAATTAGTAAAAATTCTGAGGAGGAGGAATTCCTGGAATGTTTTCGGGACGGTTATCTGGACCAATATGTCGAGGAGCCGACTCGAGATCAGGCCATTTTAGACTGGGTATTGTGCAATGAGAAGGGACTTATCACCAATCTTCTTGTACGAGGCCCCTTGGGTCAGAGCGATCATAATATGATCGAGCTCTCAGTCGAGATGGAGAGTGAGGAAATTGAATCAGAGACTAAGGTCCAGAACTTAAATAAAGGGAATTACGAGGGTATGAGACGGGAATTGGGTAAGATTGATTGGGTGGTGTTTCTGGGGGGATTGACAGTGGATAGACAATGGCAAGCATTCAAAGATAGAATGGAAGAATTCCAGAACATGTTTATACCGGTTTGGCATAAAAATAAACCTAAAAAGGTGACTCAACCGTGGATAACAAGGGAAATTAGGGACAGCATAAAATCAAAAAAAAGGGCATATCAACTGGCAAAAAAAAGCACCAGACCGGAAGATTGGGGGCAGTACAGGATACAGCAGAAGAGGACAAAGGGATTAATCAGGAAGGGGAAAATAGAATACGAAAGTAAACTTGCAGCAAAAATAAAGACAGACTGCAAAAGCTTTTATCGGTATATCAGGAGGAAAAGACTGGTAAAATCCCAAGTCGGTCCCCTGCAGTCCGATTCGGGAGAATATATAATGGAGAATAAGGAAATGGCAGACCAATTAAACTCATACTTTGGTTCTGTATTCACAAAGGAGGACACAAATAACCTCCCAGGAATATCGGCAAACATAGGGACTAATGAGAGGGAGGAGCTGACAGAAATTAGTATCTCTAGGGATATGGTGTTGGGTAAGTTGAGGGGACTGAAGGCCGACAAATCCCCGGGGCCTGATAAACTACATCCTAGGGTACTTAAGGAGGTGGCCCTGGAGATAGCAGATGCTCTAAGGATCATCTTCCGGAACTCCATTGACTCGGGAACAGTACCCGTGGATTGGAGGGTAGCTAATGTTACCCCAATATTTAAAAAGGGGGGTAGAGAGAAAGCAGGGAATTATAGACCAGTAAGCCTTACATCGGTTGTGGGCAAAATGCTAGAGTCCATTATTAAGGATAAAATAGCGGAGCACTTGACAAATGGGGAAAGGATCGGACAGAGTCAACATGGATTTACAAAGGGTAAATCGTGTTTGACTAATCTGCTGGAATTTTTTGAGGAAGTAACTGGTAAAATAGATGGGGGAGAGCCAGTGGATGTGGTGTACCTTGACTTCCAGAAAGCCTTCGATAAGGTTCCACACAAAAGATTGTCATGCAAAATTAAGGCTCATGGGATTGGGGGCAAAGTATTAACGTGGATAGAGAACTGGCTGGCGGATAGAAAACAGAGAGTTGGAATAAACGGCTCGTTTTCAGAGTGGCAGGCAGTGACCAGCGGGGTGCCGCAAGGATCTGTCCTGGGACCCCAGCTGTTCACAATATATATAAATGATCTGGATCAGGGAATTGGATGCAATATTTCCAAATTCGCTGACGACACTAAACTAGGAGGAGGGGTGGGCTCTGATGAGGATGTCAGGAGGCTACAGTGCGATTTGGACAGGTTGGGGGAATGGGCGGATACGTGGCAGATGCACTATAATGTGGATAAATGAGAGGTTATCCACTTTGGGGGTAAAAACAGGAGGGTAGATTATTATCTAAATGGCAATAGATTGGGAGATGGGGAAGTGCAGAGGGACCTGGGTGTTCTTGTGCACCAGTCACTGAAGGAGAGCATGCAGGTGCAACAGGCGATTAAGAAGGCAAATGGTATGTTGGCCTTCATATCAAGGGGGTTCGAGTATAGGAATAGGGATACCTTACTACAGCTGTACAAGGTGCTGGTGAGACCGCATCTGGAGTATTGTGTACAGTTTTGGTCGCCCCATCTGCGGAAGGATGTTCTTGCCATGGAAAGAGTGCAACGGCGATTCACCAGGCTGATACCTGGAATGGCGGGAATGACCTACGAAGAGAGATTAAATAGTTTGGGCTTGTACTCACTGGAGTTTAGAAGATTGAGAGGGGATCTCATCGAAACATATAAAATTATGGCAGGCCTGGACAGGCTGAATTCAGAGAGAATGTTTCCAATGGCCAGGGAGCACAGAACCAGGGGCCACAGTCTAAAAATAGCGGGCAAATCATTTAAAACAGAGATGAGGAAGAATTTCTTCACTCAAAGAGTGGTGAGCCTGTGGAATTCCCTGCCACAGAGGGCTGTGAAGGCTAATTCAATAAATATTTTCAAGAGAGAATTGGATATATTTCTGAAGGCTAAGGGGATTAAGGGTTACGGAGAAAAGGCGGGCACGGGGTACTGAACTGGTAAGATCAGCTATGATCTCAGACGAGGATCAGCCATGATCTCATTGAATGGCGGAGCAGGCTCGAAGGGCCGAATGGCCTACTCCTGTTCCTATCTCTATGTTACTATGTTACTACTCAGCCGGACCCTGACCAGTCCCAGACCAACACTGCCATCCAAACACCAATCTGAGTGAACCAAATCATTAAACAATGCAAAGAAACCTACCTGGAACATTGGCACAATGTAACCAAAAGCCAAAGCAGATTAGAATGTTACCGGGCCCTAAAAAGAGAATATAAACTGGCAGACTATCTCTCGACCATCAGAGACACAAAACAGAGGCAGACCCTCACCAGGTACAGACTAAGCGATCACCAACTGGCAATTGAAAAAGGAAGATACAAGAAATCCTGGCAGCCTAGAGAGAATAGAATATGTGATCAATGTCTGGCCGGCGAGGTTGAGACAGAGATGCATTTCCTCCTAAAATGCGAAAAATTCAACACAACAAGAAACATATTATTTGACAAGCTCAGCCAAACAACCCCAGATTTCAAGGAATTGTATGACCTGTCAAAATTGAGATTAGTCCTGGGAGAAGGAGACAGACCATACCTTGGTGCCAAATATGTAACAACATGTCACAACCTGAGGACTGTTTAAAATTAATACTGAATGTACCCAACGATGTTCAACGACTTTAAATTAATACTGTTTAAACTAATATTGTATGTACCCAACGAAGGTCAAAATTGTTTGACACCTACAGAATGTTGGAAAACTACTTTTTGTTATGTAAGCTTTGGCAATATGGTTCCCTGTAAACTTTCATGCCAATAAAGCATTTGAATTGAATTGAGTGTGAGTGTGAGAGAGAGAGTGTGAGTGTGAGAGAGAGAGTGGGAGTGTGAGAGAGAGAGTGGGAGTGTGAGAGAGAGAGTGGGAGAGCGAGAGAGAGAGCGCGCGAGAGAGGGAGAGCGCGAGAGAGTGGGAGAGCGAGCGCGAGAGAAGAGCGCGAGAGAGCGCGCGAGAGAGAGGGAGAGCGAGAGAGCGCGAGAGAGAGCGCGAGAGAGAGCGCGAGAGAGAGGGAGAGCGAGAGAGCGCGAGAGAGAGAGAGCGCGAGAGAGAGCGCGAGAGAGAGAGAGAGAGCGCGAGAGAGAGAGAGCGCGAGAGAGAGGGAGAGCGAGAGAGAGGGAGAGCGCGAGAGAGTGGGAGAGCGAGAGAGAGAGAGCGTGAGAGAGTGGGAGAGCGAGAGAGAGAGAGCGCGAGGGAGGGAGAGCGAGAGAGAGAGAGCGCGAGAGAGTGGGAGAGCGAGAGCGCGAGAGAGTGGGAGAGTGCGCGAGAGAGTGGGAGAGCGAGAGAGAGAGAGAGAGCGCGCGAGGGAGAGCGCGAGAGAGAGAGTGCGAGAGAGTGGGAGAGCGAGAGAGAGAGAGCGCGAGAGAGAGAGAGAGCGAGAGAGAGAGCGCGCGAGAGAGGGAGAGTGAGAGAGCGCGAGAGAGTGGGAGAGCGAGAGTGAGAGAGCGCGAGAGAGTGGGAGAGCGAGAGAGAGAGAGAGCGCGAGAGAGAGGAAGAGCGAGAGAGAGAGAGAGCGGGAGAGCGAGAGAGAGAGAGCGCGAGAGAGAGGGAGAGCGAGAGAGAGAGAGCGCGAGAAAGGGAGAGCGAGAGAGAGAGCGCGAGAGAGAGGGAGAGCGAGAGAGAGAGAGCGCTAGAGTGGGAGAGCGAGAGAGAGCGAGAGAGAGTGGGAGAGAGAGAGAGAGAGAGAGACTGGGAGTGTGAGAGAGAGAGACTGGGAGTGTGAGAGAGAGAGAGAGAGAGACTGGGAGTGTGAGAGAGAGAGAGAGAGTGGGAGTGTGAGAGAGAGGGAGTGGGAGTGTGTGTGTGAGAGAGAGAGAGTGGGAGTGTGAGAGAGAGAGTGGGAGTGTGAGAGAGAGTGGGAGTGTGAGAGAGAGTGGGAGTGTGAGAGAGAGTGACTGGGAGCGTGAGAGAGAGTGACTGGGAGCGTGAGAGAGAGTGACTGGGAGCGTGAGAGAGAGTGACTGGGAGCGTGAGAGAGAGTGACTGGGAGCGTGAGAGAGAGTGACTGGGAGCGTGAGAGAGAGTGACTGGGAGCGTGAGTGGGAGCGTGAGATAGAGAGAGATTGGGAGTGAGAGATTGGGAGTGAGAGAGAGAGATTGGGAGCGAGAGAGAGAGATTGGGAGCGAGAGAGAGAGATTGGGAGCGAGAGAGAGAGATTGGGAGCGAGAGAGAGAGACTGGGAGCGGGAGAGAGAGAGAGATTGGGAGTGTGTGAGAGAGATTGGGAGTGAGAGAGAGAGAGATTGGGAGTGAGAGAGAGAGAGATTGGGAGTGACAGAGAGAGATTGGGAGTGACAGAGAGAGACTGGGAGCGGGAGAGAGAGACTGGGAGCGGGAGAGAGAGACTGGGAGCGGGAGAGAGAGAGAGACTGGGAGCGGGAGAGAGAGAGAGACTGGGAGCGGGAGAGAGAGATTGGGAGTGTGTGAGAGAGAGAGAGAGAGAGATTGGGAGTGTGTGAGAGAGAGAGAGAGAGAGAGATTGGGAGTGTGTGAGAGAGAGAGATTGGGAGTGTGTGAGAGAGAGAGAGAGAGAGAGATTGGGAGTGTGAGAGAGAGAGAGAGAGAGATTGGGAGTGTGTGAGAGAGAGAGAGAGAGAGAGAGATTGGGAGTGTGTGAGAGAGAGAGAGAGAGATTGGGAGTGTGAGAGAGAGAGAAAGAGATTGGGAGTGTGAGAGAGAGAGAGAGAGATTGGGAGTGTGAGAGAGAGAGAGAGAGAGAGATTGGGAGTGTGTGAGAGAGAGAGAGAGAGATTGGGAGTGTGAGAGAGAGAGAGAGAGAGATTGGGAGTGTGTGAGAGAGAGAGAGAGAGAGATTGGGAGTGTGTGAGAGAGAGAGAGAGAGATTGGGAGTGTGAGAGAGAGAGAGAGAGAGATTGGGAGTGTGAGAGAGAGAGAGAGAGATTGGGAGTGTGAGAGAGAGAGAGAGAGAGAGAGAGATTGGGAGTGTGTGAGAGAGAGAGAGAGAGATTGGGAGTGTGAGAGAGAGAGAGAGAGAGATTGATTGGGAGTGTGTGAGAGAGAGAGAGAGAGAGATTGGGAGTGTGTGAGAGAGAGAGAGAGAGATTGGGAGTGTGAGAGAGAGAGAGAGAGAGATTGGGAGTGTGTGAGAGAGAGAGAGAGAGAGATTGGGAGTGTGTGAGAGAGAGAGAGAGAGATTGGGAGTGTGTGAGAGAGAGAGAGAGATTGGGAGCGTGAGAGAGAGACTGGGCCGCGGCGGCCGGTGACCTGGTGGCTTTGGGTCGGGCTCTGGGGCGGGGCTGTTGACGCCGCGGGGAGGTTTTGTGCGCGGCAGCTCCCGGCGCGGCCGGTGACCTGGTGGCTTTGGGTCGGGCTCTGGGGCGGGGCTGTTGACGCCGCGGGGAGGTTTTGTGCGCGGCAGCTCCCGGCGCGGCCGGTGACCTGGTGGCTTTGGGTCGGGCTCTGGGGCGGGGCTGTTGACGCCGCGGGGAGGTTTTGTGCACGGCAGCTCCCGGCACGGCCCGCTGCGGCCGGTGACCTGGTGGCTTTGGGTCGGGCTCTGGGGTGGGGCTGTTGACGCCGCGGGGAAGTTTTGTGCGCGACGGCTCCTGGCACGGCCCGCAACTCAAGGCCCAGGCTTCCCGGGCTGCTAGGCCGCACCCGGCGCCAGCACAGCCGCTCGAAATGGCCGTCAAAATAGGCGAGCCTCCGGGCGAAGGGCAGGGGATCACTTCATTTCCTACTGTTGCTAAATACAATTTAAAACTCAAATAAATTGTTATTTTCCTTAGTTCCCTAACACACAGAAAGTCTGGGGAAAAAAATCGTTAAGAATCAAGATGGCGGCCACTCACCTCGGTTCAGAATGATAAGGCCCGCCCACACCATAAGGTCAACCATCAGGTCACCGAACTGTACGATTGGTCAATCGTCAAGTCACTCAACTGTAGGATGGCCCGCCCGCACGCGCAATGAACCCGCCCCCGTGACGCAGCGATTGGTCAACTGTTGGTCAACTGTCAGGTCACTCGACCGCACGATTGGTCAACCTTCACGTCACTCAATGCTAATGAGCAAATGAGCGGAACTTTTCCCATTTAATCAGCGGAATTTTGAACGTTTTTGGGATACGGTGGGCACGATTTTTGTCTGACGGAAAAGTAAATATGCCTATGACCGGTCCGCAATCGTAAGCTTTCTTTTGATGTGACGCGCGTGTAGGTACGCTCTATAACTTTCGAATGTATAGAGAATGGACAGACAGACAGACAGAAGAGGTCTTTTATAGATATAATAAGATAAGGGTCCTATACTTGAAGGATTCTTTTTGTGAAATTGGGCTGTCCCAGTGCCTGAGTTGCTGAGTGAATTTAACAGGATCCTTCATTAGTGCTATTTAAATGGCTCGTCCACTCCCTACAGAATAGTTGCTGGTTGAATTCTGGCATTTTTTGCCTTCTCCAACTGATTTATGACTTCTGTGAAGAAGTTTTTGCTAATGCTGCACAGCTTTTGTCTGCCTTTACAACACAACAGTTTTACTACAGTCATGGGTGGTCTGGTAGGTCAGCCTTTGGGCCAGGAGGATGAGGAGGGGCAACTGAGAGGAGGAGGAGGGCACTGTGCAGCAGACCATATCCACAGTGGTCTTCAGAGAACGCTTCACCGAGGAGGTTTATCATCAAACTGTGTCACTAGCTGAAGCCACAACTCGATCCTCAAACCGGGGCATGGACAGCACTGCCTGTAAGCTCATCATGGCCCCTTAACTTTTAAGCTACAGGGTTGTTCCAGGCTGCAGCAGGTGACATCAATGACAGCTCCCAGTTTGCTGTTCATTTTATCAAGCTCTCTACCCTGGAACAGCTACGTTACTTTCCCAAAGGACAGAGTGAAGTTGAATGAGATAGCACTAGGCATCACCCACATTTCAGGATTTCCCAGGGTGTAAGGTGCCATCGACTACACCCACGTATGCTCCCTATCACCAGCCTAGTATCGTTCTGAATAGAATGGGATTCCACTCAATGTCCAGCTCCTTTGTGACCACACACAACGCATCATGCAGGCCTGTGCCCGGTTTCCTGGTAGCAATCCTGATTGACTTCACCTGCTCTAGTCCTCTGCCATCTTTATTCCAACGAGGCGGTAAGGTCACAGGCTGGCTGCTGGGCGACAAGAGCTATCCCCATTAAACATGGCACAGCTGCAGAGCTGGTGCACCAAAGCCATACTGCCACCAGAAATGTCATTGAGCAGACCCTCAGCCTGCTCAAGCAATGCTGCCACTGCTCGGGAGGAGTTTTGCAGTACAGCCCCAAACATGTATACAGATTTGTGGTTGTATGCTGCATAACTTAGCAATAATGAGGGAGCAAGAAGTGCAGCATGAATCAAAGGAAGAGCAGAAGCAACCTCGAACTACCAGTGCCCTTAGCTCTCCAGGCTCAAAGAACAGCTCATCTGAGCACGCATCGGATGAACCATCCTTCCCATCCCCAATACACAAGTCAATAACCCTGATCACCGCCATATTTCCGAATGCCTTCCTTCAGCCCTGTCCTCACTTCACTACAATTATCACCAATACCAAATCCAGAAAAAAACATTATTCACACCTCAATTCCATCTGTGTATAATATTTAACAGGAATAATTCATTATCACCTGTGTGCAACCCTTTTTTTTTTATTTGTTCATGGCAAGGCCAGCATTTATTGTGCATCTCTAATTGCCCTTGAGAAGGTGGTGGTGTACTGAGTGGCTTGCTAAGCCATTTCAGAGGGCAGTTAATTGTCTGGAGACACATATAGGCCAGACCAGGTAAGGATGGCAGATTTCCTTCCCTAAAGGACATTAGTGAATGAGATGGGTTTTTACAACAATCCAGTAGTTTCATGGTCACCATTACAGATACCAGCTTTTCATTCCAGATTTATTTAATTAACTGAATTTAAATTCCCCAGCTGCCGTGGTGGGATTTGAACTCTGTCTCTGGATCACTAATCCAGTAACATAACCACAATACTACCATTCCCATTGCCTGTCTTGTGCGCTTGTTTACCTATCCTAATGCACCTACAAAGCGCATCCCCAGTGGCTACAGTTTGGGAGGTGGAAAGCTGCTGAGCTTCCATTGAGGACACCGCAGATGGCCGTAGTGGGCAAACTTGAGCAGCTGTGGGCCTTAAGGGTAGGAAGAGGGATGAGGTCCTGCAGCAAGAATTTAGGGAGCGAGGTAGCAGATTAAAGAGCAGGACCTCAAAGGTTGTAATCTCTGGATTACTCCCGGTGCCACGTGCTAGTGAGTATAGGAATAGGAGGATAGAGTAGATGAATGCGTGGCTAAAGAGTTGGTGCAGGAGGGAGGGATTTAGTTTCCTGGATCACTGGGCCTGCTTCTGGGGAAGGTGGGACTTGTACAAGTCGGACGGGTTGCACCTGAACCAGAGCAGGACAAATATCCTTGCGGGGAGGTTTGCTTGCACTGTTCGGAGGGGTTTAAACTAAAATGGCAGGGGGTTGGGAACCTGAGCAGGGAGACAGAGGAAAGGGAAACAGGGATAAAAGCAAAACAGGGATAAAAGCAAAAGATAGGAAGGAGAAAAACAAAAGTGGCAGTCAGAGAAATCAATGGTTTAAATCAAACATGGCCACAGTAAATAATAATTCTAATAGGTCTAAGAGCATTAAAAAAACAAGCGTGAAGGCTTTGTGTCTTAATGCAAGGAGCATTTGTAATAAGGTGGATGAATTGGCTGCGCAAATAGAGGTAAACGAATATGTCAGGCAACATCCGTGGAGAGAAATTTGAGTTGACGTTTCGGGTTGGACCCTTCTTCAAAACTTCTTCTTCTTGAAGAAGGGTCCAACCCGAAACGTCAACTCAAATTTCTCTCCACGGATGTTGCCTGACCTGCTGAGTTTTTCCAGCATTTTCTGTTGTTATTTCGGATTTCCAACATCTGCAGTATTTTGCTATCGTAAACGAATATGATTTGGTTGGGATTACGGAAACGTGGCTCAAGGATAGCCAAGACTGGGAACTCAACATCCAGGGGTATTCGATATTCAGGAAAGATAGGCAAAAAGGAAAGGGAGGTGAGGTAGCATTACTGGTTAAAGAAGGGATTAATACAATTGTAATGAAGGATATTAGCTCTGATGATGTGGAATCTGTATGGGTAGAATTGAGAAATACTAAGGGGAAAAAAACATTAGTGGGAGTGGTATATAGACCTCCCAACAGTAAGGCAGAGGTTGGGGATGGCATGAAAAGGGAAATTAAAGAAGCGTGCAATAAGGGCACAGCAGTCTACATATAGATTGGGCCAACCAAATTAGTAACAATACTGTGGAGGAGGAATTCCTGGCGTGTTTACGGGATGGTTTCCTGGACCAATATGTCGAGGAACCAACCAGAGATCAGGCCATCTTAGACTGGGTATTATGTAACGAGAAAGGATTAATTAGCAATCTTGTTGTACGAGGCCCCTTGGGTCGGAGCGATCATAATATGATCAAATTCTTCATTAAGATGGAGAATGAAGTAGTTGACTCAGAGACTAGGGTCCTCAATTTAAATAAAGGAAACTACGATGGTCTGAGGAGCGAGTTGGGTAGGATTGATTAGGGAATGGCACTCAAAGGGTTGACGGTCGATAGGCAATGGCAAACATTCAAAGACCGAATGGATGAGCTACAGAATTTGTTCATCCCAGTTTGGCATAAAAATAAAACAAAAAAGGTGACTCAACCGTGGCTAACAAGGGAAATTAGGGATAGCATAAGATCCAAGGAGACGACATATAAATTGGCCAGAAAAAGCAATAATCCTGAGGATTGGGAGCAGTTTAGGATTCAACAAAGGAGGACAAAGGGATTAATTAAGAAACGGAAAATAGAATATGAGAGTAAGCTAGCATGGAACATAAAAACTGACTGTAAAAGCTTTTATAGATATGTGAAGAGAAAAAGATTGGTGAAGTCAAGCGTAGGTCCCTTGCAGTCAGAATCAGGGGAATTTATAATGGGAAACAAAGAAATGGCAGACCAACTAAATTCATACTTTGGTTCTGACTTCACAAAGGAGGACAGAAATAACCTCCCAGAGATGCCAGGGAACATAGGGTCTGATGAAAGGGTGGAACTGAAAGAAATCAGTATTTGTAGGGAAATGGTGTTAGGAAAATTGATGGGACTGAAGGCCGATAAATCCCCAGGGCCAGATAATCTACATCCCAGGGTACTTAAGGAAGTGGCCCTAAAAATAGTAGATGCATTGCTGGTCATCTTCCAGAACACGATAGACTCTGGAACAGTACCCATGGATTGGAGGGTAGCTAATGTTACCCCAATATTCAAAAAAGGTGTAGAGAAAAAGCGGGGAATTATAGACTGGTAAGCCTGACATCAGTAGTGGGGAAAATGCTAGAGTCTATTATAAAAGATGTAATAGCAGAGCACTTGGAAAGCAGTGACAGGATCGGACAAAGTCAACATGGATTTACAAAAGGTAAATCATGCTTGACTAATCTACTGGAATTTTTTGAGGATGTAACTGGTAAAATAGATAAGGGAGAACCAGTGGATGTGGTGTATTTGGACTTTCAGAAGGCTTTCGATAAGGTCCCACATAAGAGATTAACGTGCAAAATTAAGGCACATGGGATTGGGGGCAAGGTATTGACTTGGATAGAGAACTGGTTGGCGGACAGGAAGCAAAGAGTTGGAATAAACAGGTCATTTTCCGAGTGGCAGGCAGTGACTAGTGGGGTACCACAAGGATCGGTCCTAGGACCCCAGCTGTTCACAATATATATTAATGATCTGGATGAGGGAATTGGATGTAATATCTCCAAATTTGCAGACGACACAAAGCTGGGTGGGAGGGTAAGCTGTAAGGAGGATGTCGTGAAACTCCAGTACGATTTGGGCAGAAACATGGCAAATGCACTACAATGTGGATAAATGTGAGGTTATCCACTTTGGTGGCAAAAACAGGAAGGCAGATAATTATTTGAATGGCAATAGATTAGGAGAAGGGGAAGTGCAAAGAGACCTGGGTGTTCTTGTGCACCAGTCGCTGATGGTAAGCATGCAGGTGCAGCAGGCGGTTAAGGCGGCAAATGGTATGTTGGCCTTCGTAGCAAAAGGATTCGAGTACAGGAACAAGGATGTCTTGCTACAGTTGTACAGGGCCTTGGTGAGACCGCACCTTGAGTATTGTGTGCAGTTTTGGTCGCCTTACCTGAGGAAGGACGTTCTTGCCATGGAAGGAGTGCAGCGAAGATTCACCAGGCTGATACTTGGGATGGCAGGAATGACGTATGAGGAGAGATTGTGTCAATTGGGCTTATACTCACTGGAGTTTAGAAGATTGAGAGGGGATCTCATCGAAACCTATAAAATTCTGTCAGGCCTGGACAGACTAGATGTAGGAAGGATGTTTATGATGGCCGGGGAGTCCAGAACCAGGGGTCATAGTCTAAGGATAAGGGGTAAGCCATTTAGGACTGAAATGAGGAGGAATTTCTTCACCCAGAGAGTGGTGAACCTGTGGAATTCTCTTCCACAGAGGGCGGTGGAGGCCAGTTCATTAAGTATATTCAAGAAAGAGTTGGATATATTTCTTAAGGCTAAAGGGATCTGGGGAAAAGGCAGGGACAGTGTATTGAATTTGGATGATCAGCCATGATCTCATTGAATGGCGGAGCAGGCTCGAAGGGCCGAATGGCCTACTCCTGCTCCTATCTTCTATGTTTTTTTTTCTATGTCTGCAGACTGCAGCAACTCGGCATGGGCTGGAGAAGTGTGGCAGTAACAAGGACACTGGCAGAATGGGTGGCAGGTGAGTAGGCATGGTGTCATGCTAAGAGAGGACAGTGGGTGCCTCTCCCATGAAGCCACGGTCACTCTCATGGAGCTGCACATCAGCATTTCTGTGGCTCATTGTATGAACAGAGTGCAGGATTGATGTGATGCTCTGGAAGCCCCAGTCAAAACTGGCCCCCAGAGCCAAGATGGCAGCCATCTGACCTTCCATGGCAGCAGTGTGAGCTGTCATATTCATGGAGCTGAACAATCACTCCATGTTGGAAAGAATGATCTCCATGCTTTGCGCGAAGCCCCAACAAATTGGAACTGGACTCCTCCATGCTCTGATCCATTGCACACTAGCTCCCTGGCAGGCTGCCCAGTGCACCTAACATTTCCTGCTGTATGGCCTTTCGACCACGTGAACAGACGCATGCAGCATTAGCCCACCCCCTGCATGTCTGTTTTTGGCCACGATCGAATTTGCAGGCCAAAATGATGTAACTTATATCCACTTATTAGAACATGATTTGCTGTAGTCTAGAAATTACCATTGACCTTAATAACAGACAGACACTCAAACATGTTTGCGACGCCCCTCTTTCTGCATAAACCCATTTAAAATAAATTCATTAAAGTTTGCATTAAAGTACTGGACAAAGGAAAGTCATAAAAACACAAACGTTTGTCCATCAACATTGGCAGAAGTAATTTCTAGGATATTTATTTTTTTAGCCCTATCTCTCTCTTTACCCTTTTAATTCAGCACATATGGTCATTTGGGAGGAAACATCTCCAGTCCTTGGTTAGCCAATTTTCTACCTTATCCTCCGCAAAGGACAGCGAAACTAAAACTGTTGCAACTTGGTGTTAGCACAGGTGAACATAACTGGAGACTAGGGTTCAAACCTGGGTCAGGAATTTTCACGTTTAAGCAGGGTTTCTGCCACACTTCTGATGAAGCTACATTGGTGGAGCATGAGAAGCTCCAAGGAAATTCTCAGCTATGTTCTCAGTCTGAAGTATGACTTTCCACTGTCCGAATTGCCCAGCACACAAATCCAAACAGCAATGAAATCTTAGCTGGAACTATGATGTTTGTCAACTTTAAATGAACACACTGGGGCTGAAAATCTTTAGCCCTTCCAGTTGTGCTATGACAGGAATGAACTGGAAGGGCTGCAAATTAGACTGGAATCTGGATATGCCCACTCCCAGCCTTACATCAGAGATCTTTCAGAGGCTTGTAAGAGGAGCTTCTGCCTGCCCCAAAAAAGACCAGTGGTGCAGGAGGGGGCAGGTCCAGGAGCGGGGACACCCTGTTATGTTCATAAATAAATAGATGTTTTCATTATGAACAGCTAGCTTGAGCTAGTCATTTATTCAGCCATGTGGACTAGTGTACAGGCATCCATCTTGACTACTGCCTTGTGGGTAGCCCCACTACTAAACATACAGCTCCACCTAGTGTACCATTCTAGAATGACATGTTACTGATCATTACATCCCCCTTCTTTAGAGGTTAAACAAAATCAATATCAATCAATCATAACGACATAAACATCTTCACAACAGTCAATACATTTTCAAAGCTTTACTTTATGAACTCTAAGCTTTTCATTCTTTTATTATAGTTTTCTTTGTACTCAAAGATTAAGTCTATCAGGCTTTTTTACTTCACGTGTGGATCTTCTCAGCACAGGTAAGTTTGATGTGTTTTCATGAGAGCCTGTATGTGTGTTTGTGTTAGATTGTTCTGGTGGTGAGTGACAAGATTCAGTTGCGGCATTGTCATTGATTTGCTCTTGGATAGTTTCTTGTGTTTTCAGGAGGGAACGGCAGTTCCTCCTGAGAATTTGTCCTTTCTCAGTTCTAACAGTGTATGACTTTGGTCCTACTTCCTCAAGAACTGTAGCTTTCCTGTTCCATGCATCTGGATCCTCAATCCTGACATCATCCCTTGTCAATGGTTTCAGAGTTTTGGATGACTTGTCATAGTTTGATTTCTGTTTCAGCTTTAACAGTTGATGTCCCTGTCTCAGTTCCTTACTCTGCTTTTCTTTTGCACAGCAAGGTAGCATGGTGCGCAACTTGCGACCCATTAGGAGCTCAGCAGGTGAAGAACCACAGTCTAAAGGGGAGGCTCGGTAGCTCAGCAGGGCGAGATAAGGATCAGACTTGCTTTCTTCAGTAACTGTTTGAGAACTTGAACACCTTTCTCTGCCTTACCATTCGACTAAGCATACAGAGGACTGGCTGTGATGTGCTGAAAGTCATACTGTGCTGCAAACTGTTGCCACTCCTTACAGTTGAAGCACGGACCATTGTCGCTAACGGCAATCCTGGGAATTCCATGTCTGGCGAAGATGGATTTAACATGCATTATGACACTGCTTGCTGATGTGCTTGAGAGCAGCGCCATCTCAGGATAGTTAGAATAGTAGTCAATCACTATAAGATAGTCTTTACCATTCAAATGAAAAAGGTCCATACTAACCTTTTGCCATGGTGCTGTTGGTAAGTCAGCTATTATCATTGGTTCCTTTGCTTGTTTGTTTTGGTGTTTCTGACATGTCTCACATATGCCTATCATGTTCTCAATGTCCTTATTTATGCCAGGCCAATAAACAGTGTCTTTTGCTTTTTTCAATTCCGAGGTGTCCCTCATGAATCCTTTTTAGCATGTCTCGACGTAGAGCCTGTGGAATGACTATTCTGTTCTGTTTTAGTAATAGTCCACTTGCGACACTTAACTCTGACCTGATGTGATAGTACTTTGGACAGGAACCTTTTGGCCAACCATGATGAATTTTCTCTATTACTGTTTGTAATATTGTATCTTTTACTGTTTCTTCTGCTATTTGCTTTGATTTTGTGTCTGACACGGGCAGCGCAGCAGTGACCATACTCACATGAACATCCACGTCTTCCTCAGTAGAGCTCACATGACTCATTGTGGGTGCTCGGGATAGTGCATCTGCTAACACTATGTGTTTGCCTGGTGTGTAGATCAGTTCAAAGTCATATCCTTGCAGCTTCATCATGAGTCGTTGAATCCTTGGAGACATCTCATTCAGATTTTTTTTTATGATGGCAACCAGTGGGCAGTGGTCTGTCTCAACTGTGAAGGTGGGAAGTCCATATATGTAGCCATGGAACTTTTCTAGTCCAACTACCAAGCCTAGACATTCCTTTTCAATCTGGGCGTATCGACACTCAGAATCAGTCATAGACCTGGAGGCATAGGCAACA
This sequence comes from Somniosus microcephalus, assembly GCF_052327205.1. Classification (NCBI taxonomy): domain Eukaryota; kingdom Metazoa; phylum Chordata; class Chondrichthyes; order Squaliformes; family Somniosidae; genus Somniosus; species Somniosus microcephalus. The sequence continues at coordinate 112,870,953 of NC_140987.1, read as the reverse complement.
GGCTTCCAATTTTCACCCTCTGCTTGTAGCAAGACCGCGCCTAGGCCATCTTTTGATGCATCCGTTGACAGTTTGATTCTCTTTGTTGGGTCAAAGAAGGTAAGTACCAGTGTGGTTGTCAGCACTGTTTTGAGGTTCATCCACTCTTCATTTCTTTTTGTCCATGCGAACTCATTTGTTTTATGTAGCAGGTCTCGCAGACAGGCTGTCTTGGCTGACAAGTTAGGAATGAACTTTCCAATGAAGTTTATCATCCCCATGATGCGTAGCACTCCTTTTTTGTCAGTGGGTCGGGGCATTTTGAGTATGGCATTTACTTTTTCCATATCTGGCTCTATTCCTTTACCAGATAGATTAGCTCCTAGGAAAGTGACTTCCAGGATGCCAAACTGACACTTGGCTTTGTTGAGCTTCAGTCCATTCCGGCGTATGCTCTGTAGCACTTTAGTCAGTCTCTCATTGTGTTCTTTCAGTGTGGAGCCCCAGATGATGATGTCATCAACATAGACCCGAACTCCTTCCAGACCTTCAATTATGTGTTCCATCGCTCTATGAAAGATTTCAGATGCAGATATTATCCCGAAAGGCATTCTGAGGAAACAATACCTGTCAAATGGTATGTTGAAGGTACAGTATTTGGTGCTCTCTTCATCCAGTTTTAGTTGCCAAAATCCTTGTGAGGCATCGAGCTTTGTGAAGTATCTGGCACCTGACATTTCACTGGTGATTTCTTCTCGCTTGGGAATCTGGTAGTGTTCACGTTTTATGTTTGCATTTAAGTCCTTTGGATCCATGCATACTCTTAGATCATTGTTCGTTTTCTTTACACATACCATGGAGTTAACCCAGCCTGTTGGCTCTTTGACTTTCCTGATGACTCCTAGTGTGGTCATTCTGTCCAGTTCTTTCTTGAGCCGGTCACGCAGGGGTGCTGCAACTCTCCGTGGAGCATGTACCACTGGCTGAGCATCCTGCTTTAGCTGGATCTTGTAAGTGAATGGTAGAACTCCAAATCCTTTGAACACATCCTGGAAATTACTCACTACAGAATCCACCAAGTCATCTGGTCTGCTTATGGCACAGTTTATATGGTAGACTCTCTTGACCAGTTCTAAGTCCTCACAAGCTTTGTCACCTAGTAGTGAATCAAGTCCTTCAGCCACAACAAAAAACATGAGATGATGCACTTTGTCTTTGACTGTCACTTTAAGTCTGCATACACCTAAGCTATCTATTTTCTGTCCATTATAGTTCTTCAGTAGTACTGACTTTTTCTGTACTTTGGGCTTTTCTTTCATATTTTTAATGTCACTCATATTGATTAAGTTTGCTTTTGCCCCAGTGTCTAGTTTCAATGTAAGTAATGCTCCATTTACCTGCAGTGGCATTATCCATTTGTCCTCTTTTACTGCATTAACTTTATGTTCAGCATTGTCCATTCCTGAGGGCTGCACATTTTCTGTATCCTTTTCGATATTGTCATATGACACCATTCCTACAAAAAATGTCTCACTTAAATCAGTGTCCTCAATCACATTGACTTGTTGCCCTTTCTTTGTTTTTACTTTTGAAAAGCATTGTTTGGCAAAGTGATTCTTTCCATTACATTTTGTGCACATTTTCCCAAACGCTGGGCATTGTCTTGACTGGTGCTGGTAACCACAGCATTTACAATTTAAAATTCCATCCTCCGATTGCTTTGCTTTTCTGTTCTGCCCACATTTCTTCCCCTTGTAGGACACAGCACTGACAGCAGCACTATCACTTACTACAATCGCTTTATTATTAATTTCACTGAAAGTCTTTGCGTGCTGTTGAGCTAGCTCACTGGCATGGCATATTTTCACAGCATCCTCCAATGTTAGTTCGGTTTCTCTCAACAAACGTTCCCTGACCTTTTTATCATGAATACCAAACACAATCTGGGCATGAATCATGGATGATTTCAGTTCAGAGAAATTACATGTCTGTGCTTTCAGTTTCAGATCGGTCACAAAGCTATCAAAAGTCTCATTTTGCTGCTGTGTCCGTGAACGGAACACGCAGCTCTCATAGGTCTCGTTCTTTTTGGGAGAACAATGTGAATCAAACTTCTTTAGCACATCGTCCATTTTTTCTCTGTCCTCCTCTTGATCAAATACAAACATATTAAATACCTCTGTCGCCTGCAGGCCTGCAACCGTGAGCAGTAACGCTCTTTTCCTTGCGTCTGCCATCGTACCGAACCCGATGGCAGCAATGTAGAGTTCGAATTGTTGTTTGAAAGTCCACCAATTGCAGTCGACATTCCCCGTGAGTTTCAAACCCCCCGGTGGCTTCAAATTCTCCATGTCGCATTTCACAATATTCAGCAGATATTACCAATCCTGGTACCATGTTATGTTCATAAATAAAGACATTTTCATTATGAACAGCTAGCTTGAGCTAGTCATTTATTCAGCCATGTGAACTAGTGTACATGCATCCATCTTGACTACTGCCTTGTGGGTAGCCCCACTACTAAACATACAGCTCCACCTAGTGTACCATTCTAGAATGACATGTTACTGATCATTACACACCCAACGTCAGGTGTACCCATGTCCCAAGCCATACAGAGGACAAGGGACCATTGGCGGCTGGTATGACCGGTGAAACCACCAGGTATATACCAGGCTGCTGGACAGCAGATGTGGGAACTGCCTTTTGGCTTAGGGCCTGGTTCACATCCTGGACCCAACTTCTTTTAGTCTCATATCAAAATGAAAACACAGGTTGAGAGAGTGAGAAGGTATTTACAATGAGAGAGTGGTCGATTAAGAAATGTGTTGCTTGATAAAGAAATTATACACAGTAGGAAGACTAAATTGAAAATGGTTCAGAGTAACTTAGCCTTCAATTCTCACAATAGAATTCTAACAGCAGCTGATATCCAGAGACTCAGAGGCTTCAACAACAGGTGTCAAAGCAAAATTTTGTAGATCCGTTCATCTTATGAAATATCAAATGAAAGAGGTTGTTTGAAGAAATGGGTACAATCCCAATAGAAAATGAGATCTGCAAATAAGTGGAGTTAGATTGGCCATCTGCCGAGAATGGTTAAAGAAACCATTCTGTGCATCGTCAGCTGGTTCTTTATTATGGACACCAGTTGGCAGAAGGAGAGTGGAGAGTGCCTGACAAAGAATAATGAGCATATTGGCTTGGTGACAAGCTATCACGTAAGATCGAGGAATTTGATTGCAGCCTTATCTGCTACCAGACATGAAGAGTGTGCAAAATTAGCTCCTTGCTAACATTGCTAATCAATTATAAATCCTGCTGTTTTAGTATTGCTGATTTTTAATTTTTATTCTGCTCTTTAGTTTGTATAACCTGTGCCACCTAACCTGTGGATGGCCAGATCTCAAACAAGGTACAGATTCTGGATCACAGGGGACAATCTCTAATTACAGGAACCTCAAAGTATTGAAATAGAAAACCCGAATTAAAAAAACAGAACTGTAACAGTCATGGGGAAAGATTTTATCAGTGCACTAAAAAAAATCGTAAATCCGTTAATAAAGAACCAGCTGAAGATTTAAATACATACAGTGCCCAGAGAAAAGCTCAGCAATGGAGAGCTAGTAAGGCGATCAGATCATACATGTATTTATTGGTTTCCTAGCATTTATATTTCTCTGGGAGCATGACATTTTAGGCAGTAAATTTTAGAGAAAATAATTTACAGTGTTGGTAATTTACTGTGAGCTAAGTATTGTATGAAGAGTAATCGTTACAATTGTATGGGCATATTAGCAATTTAGCCTGAGCATCTCCAGCAGTGGAATCCCAGCCATAACTGACATTTGGTCTTAGTAAGGAATGTCTGTCACAGTTCTCTGCTGGTCCAACAGATGGTGCAGTCTTTGGCAGTGGAAAGCTCTGCTTCAGGAGCAGGAGAAAAACTGGCAAGTTAATTCCTGCATTGCAGCAGGATTCCACTTGTTGGCTGATCTTGTGGAATCCTGTTGACTAGCACCATGAAAAAGTTTGTGACCTAGAATTAAAGACCATGGCCCAAAATTTGCTGTAATCATCAATGAATGGTGCCCACCATTAGTTAGACTTGCCCTTGCCCGTTTAATCTCCATGATATTTTGTGTGGCAAATTGGTGAAAGTGCGAGATGGAAACAATGCGGCGACCTCGACAAGGCACCTGGGATTTCAGTGAACAGGGCAAGCAACTGTGTATCTCCTTAACCAATCAGATTGAAGGATTGTGAAATTACCATGGCATGGACTGAGAAAGAAGTGTAAATTAGAGTGAGTGAATTCAATATGAAATCAGGTACAGAAAGAGAAATAAAGAGGGAAAGAAAGATTGGATGAAGAGAGAAAAAAAAGACAGAAAAGTAAAAAATAAAGGCCTAGAAATTCAGTAGGCTTTGCGCCCACTTTTCGCCCAAAGAGGGCTTTTGCGCCACTTGCTGAGCTTTCGCCGATATTCAGCGCTGCGGTAATGGCGGCATTAGCCAGTAGCGCTGCGCCACCACCGATGACGTCATCGGTGTGCGCTGTGCCCCGCTACCGCCCCGCTACCTGCCCGACCGCCATATTTAGTTGCGGCCGCCTCTTCCGCAGCGGCCGCAAACAGCGATCAGAAAATGGGGCCGTCCTGTAGCCTTAGTGGGGCGCTTTAAGGTGGAGGTGTGGCCGGCCGCTTTTTCGGCGGCCGCCTGCCCGCACCTCCTTCCCCGGCCTCCTCCACCTCCCCCCCGCGACATTGCCGGCTGCTTTCCGCGAACCCAGCACTTCTCCGTGGTGCCGGGCTCATTTGCCGGCACTATCCAGCGCCGATCTCCCCGTTGCAGGCACCTCCCCCTTAAGAGAAGGAGGAGGCCTGCAGCACCGCAGCCTGCCGCTCCGCAGCGGGTGGCGCAGCGGCGCCTAGAGCGCTGAAATTCAGTTTCAGCGCCCCAAGCGGGGGCGGGCACACCCTGGAATAGCGCCCGGTTCCGACTTGGGGTGCAAAAACTGAATATCTGACGGGCGCAACTGGCTCCGCGCTCAGCGCTAACTTTTGGGCGCACGCCAGCTGGCGGGCCCAAAGTGAATTTCTAGGCCAAAAAGTCTTAATTTTACATTTTATTTTTAAAGAAATCTTCAACAACAATTAAAACCTGAAGGAATGACACTCCACACTTGTAATAGTTAATTTTCAGTGTCAGAGAGGCTGACTGGCAATAATTAACACATCACTTTATTGAAAGGGTGCTTAGACTGAAATGGCTTGACTTAACTTTCAGTGGCATGTTTAATTTGTATCTACCATACAAGTACAGGAATTTCATGCCACTCGATGTATGTCAATCGTGAGATAGCGAGATGCCGTTTTTGCTAAGCTAATGGTGGTGCGGTGCATCTTGGACAGCAACTTTTCAATTTCCGCGTTTAATCGCACATCTGCCCTCGCCTGAAGTTGTTGTGGCATTTGCCCATAAATAACGGTGAGCGCCGTTAGTCTCACCATTATTTTGACAGCAAATTTTGGGCCAATGTCATGGAGGGAGGACAGCAAAAAGGACATTTGAGGTAAATATTTGAATTCTTCTTATCGTGTCCACGGACAGTCTATACATAGCCCAGCCAGAACTGGACACATTTTTGCGCCTTGTTGTTGGATTCGGCAAGATCTGCAACAGTGCAGGGTTCCTCTAACGATGGGCATTGCAGGAGATGTTGCATAGTCTGTGCCTCAGTTCCACATTCACAAGTTGTCGGGCTGGTTGAATATCCCCATTTGCTTAGTGACACCTTTGAGCAACCTACACCGGTCCTAAGTCTGTTAAGGCACTTCCAGATTGCCCAGTTGCAATTAGCTCCTGGGGGAAGGCTTTCATCAGGTAAAATTTCCATCGCTGGGGGTTGTTCAAGACTGGCGAGCCGGTCTTTCCACAAGGCGATGCGGGCTTCAGATGAGGTTGATTGTAATGGAACAACACTGTTCATGAAGCTCTTCCTTGACTTTAGGCGGCTGGGTGTAGGTGTATGACAATGCAGAGGGTGCCTCTCATCTGATGTTTGACGGAGTCGCTCTTTCTTGCTGGCTACCGTTCTTCTTATATCAGGGGGAGCGATACCCGCCAGGATATATAGGCTGTTGGTGTTTGTTGGTTTTAAGCAACCTGTGATAAATCGGCAGCTTGCATTCAGAACGGCATCCATCTTCTTGGCATGAGTAGACCTTTCCCATGCAGGGCAGGCGTATTCGGCAGTGGAATAGCAAAGAGCAAGTGCACTGGTTCATAATGTTTTCGGGCTTGCTCCCCATCTTGTGTTAGTGAGCTTATTCAGGATGTTGTTTCGTGCGCTCACATTTGCCTTTGTCTTCTCGATGTGGTTCTTGAAGGTGAGGCATCGGTCAAGGGTGACTCCTAAGTAGATAGGGTGCTTGCAATGCGTCAGTGTTGCTCCACACCAGGTTACTTTCAACTGGCGTTTGGCTTCACGGTTTCTGAGGTGGAATGCACAAACTTGCGTCTTTGATGGGTTTGCGCGAAGGTGGTTTTCTTCATAGTAGGATTTTAGTCCCTCCAAGGCCTCAGAAAGCGTTTTCTCCACGGTGTTAAAATCAGTGCTTTGGGCAGTGACACATAAGTCATCAGCATATATAAAACGGCGTGTGACATTTGAATGAGGAATATATAAATATATAAAAATTAGGCACGTTGGTGATCAATAGAGTCACACAATTATGGCTTTTGTCATAGAATCATAGAAAGTTACAGCATTGAAGGAGGCCATTTCGGCCCATCATGTCCGCGCCGGCCAACAAAGAGCTATCCAGCCTAATCCCACTTCCCAGCTCTTGGTCTGTAGCCCTGCAGGTTACAGCATCCCAAGTGCACATCCAAGTACTTTTTAAATGTGGTTAGGGTTTCTGCCTCTAACACCCTTTCAGGCAGTGAGTTCCAGACCCCCACAACCCTCTGGATGAAGAAATTTCCCCTCAAATCCCCTCTAAACCTTCCACCAATTACTTTAAATCTGTGTCCCCTGGTTTTTGACCCCACTGCTAAGGGAAATAGGTCCTTTCTATCCACTTTATCTAGGCCCCTCATAATTTTATACACCTCAATAAGGTCTCCCCTCAGCCTCCCCTGTTCCAAGGAAAACAGACCCAGCCTATCCAGTCTTTCCTCATAGCTAAGATTCTCTACTCCCGGCAACATCCTTGTAAATCTCCTCTGTACCCTCTCTAGTGCAATCACATCTTTCTTGTAATGTGGTGACCAGAACTGCACGCAGTACTCTAGCTGAGGCCTAACTACTGTTTTATACAGTTGAAGTCTAACCCCTCTGCTCTTGTATTCTATGCCACGGCTAATAAAGGCAAGCATTCCGTATGCCTTCTTAACCACCTTATCTACCTGGCCTGCTACCTTCAGGGATCTGAGGACATGCACTCCAAGGTCCCTAAGTTCCTCGGAGTCCACATCACGGAAGACCTCTCCTGGTCCCTCAATACCTCCTCTCTGGTGAAGAAGGCCCAGCAGCACCTATATTTCCTAAGGAGGCTGAAGGGATGTAACCTGTCACCCCTGATCCTCTCTAACTCTTACCGCTGCACAATAGAGAGCATCCTGACAAACTGTATCACAGTATGGTATGGCAGCTGTAGCTACTATGACCGGAAAGCCCTGCAGCGGGTAGTCAAAACTGCCCAATGTATTACCGGCACCCGGCTACCGACCATAGAGCACATATACCAGAAACGCTGTCTACGGAGGTCACGGTCCATCATCAAAGACCCTACCCACCCCAGCCACAGTCTGTTCGCCCTCCTTCCATCTGGGAGATGCTACAGATGCATTCGCACCCGTACGACCAGATTTAGAAACAGCTTCTTTCCCAGGGCTGTCATCCTACTGAACTCCACAAATAAACTCTAAAGCCTGCACATCTGCCAATGCACTTTATTATGGTTATGTTTATGTTAATATACTACAAGCCAAATGTATGTTGAATGTTTAAATGTCTTAATCCAAATGTACACTCTCGGGAGCCGCAAGCCTACATTTCGTTGTACTGCACTTGTGCACTAACAATGACAATAAAAGTTGATTTGATTTGATTTGATTTGATTTGACCTCTGGTTAGGCTTCAGCTGGAGTATTGTGTACAATTCTGGGCACCCAACTTTAGGAAGGATGTCAAAGTCCTGAGGAGGATACAAAGGAGATTTACCAGGATGATACCAGGGATGAGGGAGTTCAGTTATGTGAAGAGATTGGAGAAACTGGGGTTGTTCTCCTTAGAGCAGAGAAGGTTGAGGTATGTTGGCCTTCGTAGCAAGAGGGTTTGAGTACAGGAACACGGATGTCTTGCTGCAGTTGTACAGGGCCTTGGTGAGACCACATCTTGAGTATTGTGTGCAGTTTTGGTCGCCTTATCTGAGGAAGGATGTTCTTGCCATGGAAGGAGTTCAGCGAAGATTCACCAGGCTGATACATGGAATGGCAGGAATGATGTAAGAGGAGAGATTGGGATGATTCGGCTTGTACTCGCTGGAGTTTAGATGAATGAGAGGGGATCTCATTGAAATTTATAAAATTCTGACAGGACTGGACAGACTAGATGCAGGAAGGATGTTCCCGATGGTCGGGGAGTCCAGAACCAGGGGTCACAGTCTAAGGATAAGGGGTAGGCCATTTAGGACAGAAATGAGGAGGAATTTCTTCACCCAGAGTGGTGAACCTGTGGAATTCTCTACCACAGAAGGCAGTAGAGGCCAATACATTAAATATATTCAAGAAGGAGTTGGACATATTTCTTAAGGCTAAAGGGATCAAGGAGTATGAGGAGAAAGCAGGGGCCGGGTACTGAATTTGGATGATCAGCCAGGATCGCATTGAATGGCGGAGCAGGCTCGAGGGGCCGAATGGCCTACTCCTGCTCCTATCTTCTATGTTTTCTATGTTTGTATGTAAAACTGTACCCAGTACTCCAGGTGTGGTCTTACTAAAGCCCTTTTTAATTGCAGCAAAACTTCCTTACGCTTATACTCCAACACCTTTGTAATAAGGGCTAACATACCATTTGCCTTCCTAACATGCAGGTACAGCAAGCAATTAACTTTCTGTGATTCATAATAGCCCAGCTATGAAGCTATGGGAGGGAGAGCCTGCCAGTCTCAGCTTGGATTAATTGGTTTCAAAAACACCTTTAATGGAATGAAACATTTCAATGCACTTCACAAAAGGTGGAGGGAGATACTGTGTGGGAAGGAAGAGGTCTAGTGTAATGTATGTACCGATTGCTGGTTCAAAGACAAAGTGTGCAGACAGTGTGGAAAAGTAGGACACATAGCACGAGTCTGCAGGTCGGGAAAGAAAACCAGCAATAAGAAACCTACCAAAGGAAAGTACCAGAAGGTACATAAGATGACGGAGAATAGTTCAGACGAACAAAAGAGTGATAACGACTCTGAAAGCAGGGAATTGAGTTGTCTGAAACTACATAATGTGATCACAACGGAGGATCACCGAACCATTCGGGTCACTCTCAAGATAGCAGGAGTCCAGGTAAAGATGGAATTGGACACAGGATCAGCCCTAACAGTCATAAACCGACGGGACCATGAGCGGCTATTCTCACACATACCCTTGAGAGACACAAAAATTATTTTGAAGACGTACAAGGGGCAAAAAGTCTACCCCAAAGGAAAAATAAAGGGTGACCGTGATATATAACGGTAAGGAAACACCAAAACTAGGCCTGTATGTATTGCAAGATGGAGGACTACCATTACTGGGATGTGAATGGATCCGGAAAATACAACTGGATTGGCATTCCATACAGGCACTGACTGTGGCTGACAAAAAGGATGACGATGTCACACCTGGGCGACTGTCAAAGATCCTAACTGACGTGAAAGAAGTGTTCCAGCAAGGACTCAGAACACTAAAAGGCATGACAGCGATGATTAAAATTGAAGAAAACGCAAGCCCAAAATTTTTTAAGGCCAGACCGATACCTTATGCTATCCGCCCAGCCGTCGAAGCAGAGCTGGAGAGTCTGGAACGTTCAGGTGTACTGTCCAAGGTAGACTGGAGTGAGTGGGCTACACCCATCATCCCTGTGATGAAAAAGTCATTGAGCAGCACGCCTGGGGAACCAAAGAAGGTTCGCATCTGAGGACTTTAAGGTAACAGTGAACCCGGTCCTTCACACCGTACAATATCCACTTCCGCGGATTGAAGATATTTTCGCCTCGCTATCTGGAGGGAAACGCTTCACTAAGATTGATCTGGCCCAGGCTTTTCTGCAAATGGAGGTAGAAGAAGCATCAAAAAAATACCTCACAATCAACACCCATAAAGGTCTCTACCAATACAACCAGCTGGTATTCGGGGTAGCATCAGCTCCGGCTATTTGGCAGAGGGCAATGGAACAAGCCCTGCAAGGGATCCCAGGGACCCAGTGTTATTTGGACGACATCCTGGTCACGGGCGAAAATGACAGTGATCACCTTGCCAACCTGGAGCAGGTGCTCACTAGATTGCAGGAATATGGGCTCCGAGCTAACCGCCCCAAATGCGAGTTTTTTCGAAAACAGATCTCGTATTGTGGCCACGTTATCGATAAAGAGGGGTTACATAAGTCCCCAGAGAAGATTGAGGCAGTAGTCAAGGCTCCAGCACCGGAAAATGTGTCACAACTGAGGTCGTTCCTCGGGCTGGTAAACTACTACCATAAGTTCTTGCCAAATTTGTCTACAATACTACACCCACTGAACACCCTACTGCAAACTGGGGTGCCATGGAAGTGGAGTGACGAATGTAGACGAGCTTTCCAGAAGAGCAAAACACCAATCACATCGAAAGAGGTATTGGCCCATTACAACCCAGCATTACCAATTCGATTGGCATGTGATGCGTTACCCTACAGCTTTGGAGCGGTGCTGTCGCACAAATTCTTGGACGGTTCAGAGAGGCCAGTAGCCTTTGCGTCACGATCACTAACCTCAGCTGAGCGTAACTACACCCAGATTGACAGGGAGGCCCTCAGCCTAGTGTGGGGAGTGAAAAAGTTCAATCACTATCTGCACGGGCAGAAATTCACCTTGCTGACTGATCACCAGCCTCTTGTCTCCATTTTTAATCCGAAGAAGGGTGTTCCGGTGATGACTGCGCAATGACTACAAAGATGGTCACATTTTCTAGGGGCGCACCACTATGAGATTGAATATAAGGGCACAAAACAGCATGGAAATGCTGATGGGCTATCACACCTGCCACTGCCTACTGCGGAGGAAGCACCAGCAGTGGATCCTGTCGAAATATTCCATTCGACTATAGTTGAATACCTACCGGTAACTAACGCTTGTATCGAAAAGGAAACCCGAAATGACCCGACACTGTCTCGGGTATATGATTTGACGGTGAAGGGATGGCCAGCACATAGCGACTCACTGTTGCCAGCTGTAATGAAATCTGTTTGTCTTGATCCTGTATTTCCTGTATTCGTTTTGCACTCATGTATATTACCCTCCCCCACACTGTGTATAGTTTCACTTCCTCTTTCCTGACTAACCTGGAAGGTTCCAGGTCTTGGCTCTTGGCTCCGCCCCTGACTTCTCTTACATAAAGATCCCAGGATCTGTATGACTCATTCCTGTGAACCAGTCGGCGTGTTGAGATGTTAGCTCTGATCTTAGTGATTAAAAGCCAACTTGTTTAAGTCTATAACTTCTAGTTTTGTGGTTATTGAAGGCACATCAATTTTAATCACTAAAGAATACTAGGATGGATCGACTCCTAAAACCAGAGCGTCTGGACTTGGATCCACATTCTGCTGAAGCATCAAATCAATTTGGACACTGGCTCAAATGCTTCGAACTCTTCGCGGGGGCCTCATCCGCGAGCGAGGTAGATAAACTGAGTCTACTGACTGCTTGCGTTAGTCATCGGATTTATTCGTTCATCCGGGACGCCACCTCTTACACGGAGGCCATCACTATCCTGAAGGCCCAATACCAGAGGCCGGTAAACAAAGTGTACGCCAGACATCTGCTGGCTACACGCAGGCAGCGACCTGAGGAATCAATGGACGATTTCTTGCAGGGCCTAAAGGACTTGGTCTGGGACTGTAACTGCAAGGCCGTGACGGCCAACGTGTACTCTGACGAATTGGTCCGCGATTCCTTCATCACGGGCCTCAAATCGAATTATATCCGGCAGAGACTGCTGGAGAAGGATGTCCTGGACTTAAAAAAGGCAGTGGCCACTGCGCGATCGCTGGACGTGGCCCAGAAAAACTCTGAATCTTATTCTTCCGGCCATGCGGCCCTCACCGCCTCGTGCGCTCCGAGTGGGCCGCCATCTTGGAATCAGCCATCTTCCCCATCCAGGTCTCAGACCAGCTCTACACCGCCGGAGTCCCCACACAGAAGTTCACCCAGGAGTCCTACTACAGCGGCAATGTCTCGAGGCCCGAAATGCTACTTCTGCGGCCAGGCCAAGCACCCCAGACAACGATGCCCAGCGAAGGACACTACATGCTTCAAATGTAAGAAAAAGGGGCATTTTAGCAAAGTCTGCAGGGGGAGTCCAATTTCCAACTCCGTCACCGCCTCGTGCGTGCCATGCGGGCCGCCATCTTGGGATCCGCCATCTTTTCCCGACTCAACGGCCGCCCAGGGCCCAACAGTGGCTTCGATCACGGTGGATCAATCCAGGCCACACCCGTTGACAAAATCCATGATGGACATACAGGTAAACGGGAATTTAACGAAATGTTTAATTGACTGTGGGAGTACCGAGAGTTTTATCCACCCTAGCCTGGTACGGCGGCACTCATTAACGGTAACCCCTACACGGAGCAGAATTGCTATGGCTGCTAAGCCCCACACTTCGGACATTTTGGGCTACTGTGTGGTAACACTGACTGTAAAAGGCACGGACTACAAGGATTTTAAACTCCTCGTGATGCCAGAACTCTGTGTTAATGTAATCTTGGGCCTGGACTTCCAGTGCCACCAAGAAAGTGTCACGCTAGCATATGGCGGGTCCCAGCCGCCACTCACAGTCTGTGGCCTATCAACCTTAAAAATCAGCCCGCCCTCTTTATTCGCTAATCTCGCTCCGAACTGTAGGCCCATAGCGACCAAAAGTAGACGGTACAGTCTGGAAGACAGACACTTTATCAAGGCGGAAGTGGACAGACTCCTGCGGGAAGGCATTATTGAATGCAGTACCAGTCCGTGGCGTGCCCAAGTAGTCATAGTTAAAAATAGCGAAAAGAAACGGATGGTAATTGACTACAGCCAGACTGTTAATATTTATACCCAGCTGGACGCCTACCCTTTACCCCGCATATCAGAAATGGTCAATCAGATTGCGCAATACCGAGTCTTCTCGACTATCGACCTCAAATCCGCGTATCACCAGCTCCCCATTAGAATGGAGGACCGCCCATACACCGCCTTTGAGGCGAACGGACGCCTCTACCATTTTCTCAGAGTGCCCTTCGGGGTAACAAATGGGGTCTCGGTCTTCCAACGTGAGATGGACCGCATGGCTGACAAGAATAAACTACAAGCTACCTACCCCTATCTGGACAATGTCACTATCTGCGGGCACAACCAGCAAGACCACGATCTAAATCTTGCGAGATTTTTAAAAACTGCCCTAAAGCTGAATCTAACCTATAACAAAGACAAATGTGTCTTCAACACAACCCGTCTCTGTATCCTCGGCTGTGTGGTGGAAGATGGGGTAATTGGACCAGACCCTGACCGATTACGCCCCCTAAAGGAACTGCCCCTGCCACACAATCCCAAAGCTTTAAAAAGGTGACTGGGATTTTTTCGTATTATGCCCAATGGGTGCCCAATTACTCTGATAAGGCCCGACCCCTCATTAAATCGACGTCCTTCCCACTATCAGCTGAAGCTCGGGAGGCTTTCACCAGTATCAAACAGGACATTGAAAGGGCTGCAGTGTGTGCAGTAGATGAAAGCATTCCCTTTCAAGTCGAAAGCGATGCGTCAGACTTTGCCTTAGCTGCGACCCTCAATCAGGCTGGGAGACCTGTGGCCTTCTTCTCCCGAACCCTTCAGGGACCTGAAATCAGGCACTCTTCTGTCGAGAAGGAGGCACAGGCTATAGTGGAGGCAGTGCGGCACTGGAGACACTACCTAGCCGGCAAACGTTTCACCCTGCTCACCGACCAACGGTCGGTGGCTTTCATGTTTAATAACAAACAAAGGGGGAAAATCAAGAATGACAAAATACTCAGGTGGAGGATCGAACTATCCACGTTCGACTATGATATTATGTACAGGCCGGGAGCCCTTAATGAACCCCCAGACGCCCTATCGCGGGGAATGTGTGCCAGCATTCATACGGACAAATTACAGGGTCTCCACAACGACCTCTGTCACCCAGGGGTCACCCGACTATACCATTTTATAAAGTCCCGCAATCTGCCCCACTCCATCGAGGTCAGGACAATGACCAGAGCCTGCCGCATCTGTGTGGAATGCAAGCCTCGTTTCTACAGGCCTGACCGTGCACACCTTATCAAAGCCACACGGCCATTCGAGCGCCTAAGTCTGGACTTCAAGGGACCCCTTCCCTCTGCCGACCGTAACGTATACTTCCTCAATATCATCGATGAATATTCCCGCTTCCCCTTCGCCATTCCCTGCCCAGACATGACCAGTGCCACGGTCATCAAGTGTCTCTGTAATGTATTCTGCATGTTTGGCATGCCGAACTACATACACAGCGATAGGGGGACGTCATTCATGAGTGATGAACTGCGCCAGTTCTTGCTCTCAAAGGGGATAGCCACCAGCAGAACCACTAGCTACAACCCCCGGGGTAATGGGCAAGTGGAAAGGGAGAATGCTACTGTTTGGAAGGCTGTCACGTTAGCCTTAAAGTCAAAAGGCCTTCTGACCTCCCGCTGGCAGGAAGTCCACCCAGACGTGCTCCACTCCATAAGGTCTCTGTTATGTACAGCCACCAACGCTACCCCTCACGAAAAGATGTTCGTTTTACCCCGGAAATCCACCTCGGGCATATCTCTATTCGTGTGGCTGATGTCTCCGGGGACAGTACCAAGGCAGCATGGTGGCATAGTGGTTAGCACTGTTGCCTCACAGCGCCAGGGACCCGGGTTCGAATCCGGCCTCGGGTGACTGTCTGTGTGGAGTTTGCACATTCTCCCCGTGTTTGCGTGGGTTTCCTCCGGGTGCTCCGGTTTCCTCCCACAGTCCAAAGATGTGCGGGTTAGGTTGATTGGCTATGATAAATTGACCCTTAGTGTTAGGGGGATTAAATACGTGGGGTTACGGGGATAGGGTGGGATATGTGTTGGTGCAGAGGTTACAGTGATCGGGTGGGATATGTGTCGGTGCAGGCTCGATGGGCCGAAATGGCCTCTATCTGCACTGTGGGGTTTCTGTGATTCTGTGATATTGCGGAAGCACGTGAGAGGCCATAAAACGGACCCCCTTGTGGAAAAGGTACAGCTCCTCCATGCAAACCCTCAGTACGCCTATATCGAATACTCTGACGGGCGAGAGGACACTGTTTCCATAAAAGACCTCGCTCCCTCCGGGAGCAGAGAGAACGATGAGAGACTACCCGAGGAAGACCTACACTACAAAGAGACAGGACGCCCAGAGGTATCAATACCCAACTTTAACCTGGAGGACACTGCAGATAACCTGGAAGACACTGCGGAGGCCTGGACAGCGGAGGAACCAGAATCCACTCCCCTAGAGGCACCCCAACCGGCTTTGCATCGATCACTGAGAACTGCAAAACCTCCTGACAGACTCACTTATACCAACTTTTAAGAAACATCACCCCGATGGACTAAATCTAAAGAAGGGGTGAATGTAATGAAATCTGTTTGTCTTGATCCTGTATTTCCTGTATTCGCTTTGCACTCATGTATATTACCCTCCCCCACACTGTGTATAGTTTCACTTCCTCTTTCCTGACTAACCTGGAAGTTTCCAGGTCTTGGCTCTTGGCGCCGCCCCTGACTTCTCTTACATAAAGATCCCAGGATCTGTATGACTCATTCCTGTGAACCAGTCGGCATGTTGAGATGTTAACTCTGATCTTAGTGATTAAAAGCCAACTTGTTTAAGTCTATAACTTCTAGTTTTGTGGTTATTGAAGGCACATCACCAGCATTCTCGACAAGGAGAGAACAGCTGTCAGTGTGCCGGGGGACCTTGATGTGTGGATCCCGAGTGGTAATTCCACTCAAGTTAAGGGATAGAGTGCTCAATGAGCTTCATGAGGGTCATCTGGGAGGGGTAAAAATGAAAAGCCTAGCCAGGGCTTATGTGTGATGGCCGGGAATCGATAAACAAATCGAGGACCTGACCAAGAGCTGCTCAGGATGCCAGAAAGTCCAAAATGCACCACCACAGGCCCCTCTACACCCATGGGAGTGGCCCTCATCTCCATGGCAACGGGTGCATATTGATTTTGCTGGTCCATTCATGGACTCAATGGCCTAGAAATTGGGCTGGTAGCGCCGGTGCTGAGCGCCTAAAGAGACCTAGAATTGGGGCGAAGCGCTATGTTGGGGCGGACGCTATGAAGATAGCGCCAACTCAGATATTGACTATACATTTAGCGCCTGCGCTAAGTGTTTGCGCGCGCCCGCGAGCGCAAGCAGCTCATGACGTCATTTCAGTGTGCAACGCCTTTTAGGAGCGCCTGAGCGCATATTGGGTGGCGCCCGGAGCCTTAGCACCCAGCGCTATTAGTGACAGTTCGAGGGAGGGCTAACAGGCCCTTCTCGGAGTAGGGGGGCGCTATTTAAAGGGGACAGCTCTACTGCAGAATCTTCTGCCACTTGGCCTGCTCATTGCGCTCGCTGCTAGAGAGAGTTGGCGAGCTAATGTGCAGCGGAGTTCTGGGATTTGAGCTTTACAGTACTTGGTACCTTCAACCCTGTCCGAAGCACTTGCACCACTACACCTAAAAGCCTTTTGACCAACTGGCATCGGAATGGGAGCTTGTTTGGAGGGCGACGGACCTCATCTGCACTCTGTGCAGCAGTCATGACGACCTGCCTTGCCCTGCGGGGAGACGGTGGCCGAACTTGCCTATCCCCCCTGCGTTGCTCCATGCCGCTTGGTCCGGCAACTGGTTCATCCTCAGAGCCACCCCCCTCCCCTCCAGGGGACTACTATCCCCAGTCTGCAGATGTCTCCGCTCCCCGGATTCTGCAATGGCTGGTCCGGATTCCTCCTGGTCCTCGCCTCCGGTGGCACTGGCACTGGCAGCTTCAGCACGTTGAACCCGAGTTGGTGCTGCTTCATCTGAAAGTGGGAGGTGGAAGAGTGGCTTTAGCAAAAGGACAGGTTTGCTGAAAGGAATGCCAGATTGCGGCAAGGCTCTGACATGGCTGCACACTGAGGATGCATGCTGGCGGGGGAACCAAGTGGAAGGCAACAGGTGAAAAAGGTGAGAGTCTTACCCTCGCTGTCGGAAATGGGGTCGGCAGATGCAGTGGTCACAGGACCAGACAGACGTCCTCCAAGTATCTGGTGCACTCTCTCCTCCAGATCCGAGAGAGTGACCACTTGTGGAGGTCCGCCACCGGTTCGACGCTGCTCCTTTCGGATCATCGCCAGCTTCGACTGCAGGGGAAAGAAGGGGAAGTTCTGTAACATGATGCCTTGAGAGATAATCTCATGCCCCCCATGGTGCAAGAGCCCTTACATGATGCCTTGAGAGATCATCGCATGCCCCCCATGGTGCAAGAGCCCTTACATGAGGCCTTGAGACATCATCGCATGCCCCCCATGGTGAAAGAGCCCTTACATGAGGCCTTGAGACATCATCGCATGCCCCCCATGGTGAAAGAGCCCTTACATGAGGCCTTGAGACATCTGTCCATGTGTGTGGCCAGAAAGGGCCATGGGTGCATACTGACAGATGGCCATTGGCGCATCATTCCAGCAGGGTGCCCGAAGTCAGCTGCAGATGGAGGGAAGCACAAGTTTGGCAAACCATCACTCACCCTAACGATCCGTGTGAGGTCGTTGAATTTCTTCCTGCACTGAACAGGGGTCCTGGTCGCCATGCTGCTGGAATTCACCCTCACAGCAACCTCCCTCCAAGATCGTCGATAAGCCTTCTGATTTGGCCTCTTGCCATTATCCAGATACAGGACCTCTCGACGGTGTTCAACTGCAGCCATCAAGTGGTCCAGAGCCTCAGTGCTGAAGCGCTCTGCTCTCTGCCTAACCTTCTCCATAATGCACAAGTTTCTAACGCCAGACAAGGGCGAGCGCCAAATCTGAGGCCTACAGGGCGTTGGGTGTTTAAGCTCAGTCCGACTGACCCGCCCCTTTAAGAGCCGGCCGGCGCCTGTAGGTCTCGTGCTTTCCCGTAATTGAGTTCACCTGCGCTGCGCCCGTCCGCGTCGATATTGAGTAGCGCCTGACCTTTTGCGCCTTAAGAGCACTGTGCAACGGCTGATTTAGCGCCTCAATCCCCTTTGGGGGCGATGCAACCCAATATCGCGCCAGGCGGTGATAAGTTTCGTCTGGCTATAAACTTTGCGCATCGCCAGTTCTAACGCCTCAAGCGGGGCTATACCCAATTTCTAGGCCAATGTTCTTAATAGCTGTGGATGCGCACTCGAAATGGCCTGAGGTCATCAAAATGTCCTCCACCACCACGGAGAATACTATTGCAGTCCTACGGACCATTTTTGCCAGGAATGGCTTGCCAGAACAGATTTGCTCCAACAACGGACCACAGTTTGTGTCCGAAGAGTTCCAGAGGTTCTTGAAAAAGAATGGGGTAAGGCATTACACATCCGCCCCGTATCATCCAGCCACAAATGGATTGTGTAGTATATGTGCTTTAAGTCAGAACTACTTTTTACAGCTCCTGTATACTGTAGTACCGGCAGTAACCACACCGGTATATAAGCTGTGCGCATGCCTCTGTACTCCAGTCTACAGATTGCCCTCCTCCAGTAAAGACCTGTTATTTGTTATGTACAGCATCCGTGTAATTATTTATCTACTAAACCACGGATCTAACAGTGGCGACGAGTGTTGATGCGAATCTACCTGCAACATTAAACAAAAAAAAACCCCAAAAAATAGTCGAGTCCAGGAACACGGGCGTCAACTGCGAGCAACCGCCCAGCAGTCAAGCAGAGATCCAACTTCACTGGGGAGGCTGTGGAGAGCCGGGCTTGGTTCCCCAGCCACAACGAGCAGTAAGAGACCGACGACAGGTCCAGAGCAGACCCTTCCCGAGCAGCGGCGGCTGGAGCCGACCGACGGCAGAGCGAGAGAGCCGGGCAGCGTCGACGGGGTAAGAAAAAGGGTGAAGAGAGCAGGGCGCAGCCGGGGGTTGATCACCGAGCGGCGTCGAGGAAAAATATTGCAAAACCGGAGAGAGAGAGGGTAAGAAACAGCCGGGTTCTAGACTGAGCGGCATCGACAAATATCAAGAGAAGAACGCGCAGAGCACAGCCAGGGATCACGGGCTGATCAGGGTCCACGGGGCAAAGCAAGGTGAGATGCCATTGAGCCGTGGAGAAGCAGGGAGAGCGCGGGAGACGCCATTGAGCCGCGGAGAAGCAGGGAGAGCGCGGGAGGCGCCATTGAGCCGCGGAGAAGAAGGAAGAGCACGGGAGACGCCATTTTGCGAAGCCGCAGCGGAGAAGACGGGCGAGCGCGGTAAGGAAGGAAAGCGCGGGAGACGCCATTTTGTGCCAGCGGAGAAGAAGGGGAAGCGCGGGAGGCGCCATTGGTGATAGTTAATGCACAACCAAGGGTGCCGAAGAGTGGCAGTATCTCTACGTTCGATAATGAAGTCGAAGATTGGGCGACATATGTGGAACGTATTGAGGTGTACTGCAGGGCGAATGAAGTGCCAAATGCTAATAAAGCACTGGTTCTGTTAAATTCCATGGGTGCAAAAACTTATGGGTTACTGCGAAATCTAATAACCCCAGAGAAGCCGGTAAACAAGAATTTTGGAAGCATAGTAGAAATCCTACAGGACCACTTAAACCCCACACCGCTGCTGATAGCAGAACGATTTAAGTTCCATAAAAGGAACCAACACAAAGACGAAAGCAATGCTGAGTACCTAACGGAACTGCGCAAGCTATCGAAATACTGCCAGTTTGGAGCGGGACTAGCAGACACATTAAGGGACAAGTTTGTGTGTGGGCTACAAAGTGAAGGAACCCAAAAACGGCTTCTATCAGAAAAGGACCTTACGCTGGACAAAGCTTTCAGTATGGCAGTATCACATGAAGCAGCCGCAAGGGGCGCTGCAGAGATACAACGGAGACCGCAAGAATATGGCACCAACGAAATGACCTATGGAACAGGGAAATGCTATCGCTGCGGCAGAACAACACATGACCAGAAAGATTGTTGGTTCAAGGACCAAGTGTGCAGACAGTGTGGGAAAGCAGGACACATAGCAAGAGTCTGCAGGTCTGGGAAGAAAACCAACAGTAAGAAATCTCCACAGGAGAAGTACAAAAAGGTACACCAGGTGATGGACAGTGGTCCAGACGAACAGAAAAGTGACACAGACTCCGGAAGCAAGGAGCTGGGTTGTCTGAAACTACATAATGTAACCGACATGGAGGATCACCAGACTATCTGGGTTACACTCAAGATAGACGGAGTCCAAGTGGAAATGGAATTGGACACAGGGTCAGCTCTAACAGTCATAAATCAAAGAGACTACAAGCGGCTATTTTCACACATACCCTTGAAAGCTACAGAGATTGTCTTGAAGATGTATACGGGGCAAAAAGCCAACCCAAAGGAAAAATAAGGGTGAAAGTGACATATAAAGGTCAGGAAATACCTAAAATGGATATATATGTATTGCCAAATGGAGGACCACCACTGCTAGGACGCGAATGGATCCGGAAGATACATTTAGATTGGCATTCCATACAGGCACTGAAGGTGGAGGCCAAAAAGGATGACGAAGTCACACCTGGACGACTGTCAAAAATGCTAACTGACGCAAAAGAAGTGTTCCAGGAGGGACTAGGAACACTAAAAGGAATAACAGCAACAATTAAAATAGAGGATAATGCAAGCCCAAAGTTTCTGACGGCCAGACCAGTGCCTTATGCGATCAGACCAGCAGTTGAAGCAGAGCTGGAAGGGTTGGAACGTTCAGGAGTACTGTCCAAAGTGGACTGGAGCGAGTGGGCTACACCCATCGTCCCTGTAATGAAGAGGTCGTTGAGTAATACGCCTGGGGAACCAAAGAAGGTCCGCATCTGTGGGGATTTTAAGGTGACAGTGAACCCAGTCCTTCACACGGTGCAATATCCGCTTCCACGAATTGAGGATATTTTCGCCTCGCTATCTGGAGGTAAACGCTTCACAAAAATTGATCTAGCCCAGGCATACTTGCAAATGGAGGTAGAAGAAGCTTCGAAACATTACCTTACGATCAACACCCATAAAGGTCTCTATCAATACAACCAGCTGGTGTTTGGAGTAGCCTCGGCTCCGGCTATCTGGCAAAGGGCGATGGATCAGGTCCTGCAAGGGATTCCAGGGACCCAGTGTTATTTGGATGACATCTTGGTCACGGGCGAAAATGACGGTGATCACCTCGCTAACTTGAAGAAGGTGCTTGCCAGATTAAAGGAATATGGGCTACGAGCTAATCGCCACAAGTGCGAGTTTTTCCAGAAACAGATCTCGTATTGCGGCCACGTCATCGATGAAGAGGGGTTACATAAGTCCCCTGACAAGATAGAGGCAGTAGTCAAGGCTCCAGCACTGGAAAATGTGTCACAACTGAGGTCGTTCCTCGGGCTGGTAAACTATTACCACAAGTTCTTACCAAATTTGTCTACGGTATTACACCCGCTGAACACCCTAGTGCAAACAGGGGTACCATGGAAGTGGGATGACGAACGTAGTCGAGCTTTCCAAAAGTGTAAAGAATTGATCACATCAAAAGAGGTGCTGGCCCATTTCAACCCAGCACTACCAATTCGTTTGGCATGTGATGCATCACCCTACGGCATTGGAGCGGTGCTGTCGCACAAATTCCCGGACGGTTTGGAGAGGCCAGCACCCTTTGCGTCTCGGTCACTAACCTCAGCCGAGCGCAACTATGCCCAGATTGACAGGGAGGCCCTCAACCTAGTATGGGGAGTAAAAAAATTCAACCACTATCTGCATGGACAGAAGTTCACCTTGCTGACTGACCACCAACCACTTGTCTCCATCTTTAATCCTAAGAAGGGCGTGCCAGTAATGACTGCACAGCGGTTACAAAGATGGTCCCTGTTTCTAGGGGCGAATCAATATGAAATAGAATATAAAGGCACGAAACAGCATGGGAACGCTGATGGGCTATCGCACCTGCCACTGCCTACGGTGGAGGAAGCACCAGCAGTGGACCCTATCGAGATATTTCATTCGTCGATAATTGAACGATTGCCAGTAACAAATGCGGATGTAGAGAAGGAGACCCGCAATGATCCGACGCTGTCACGGGTATATGAATTGACGGTGAGGGGATGGCCAACACATGGCGACTCACTGTTGCCAGCATTCTCATCCAGAAGAGAACAGCTGTCAGTATGCCAGGGGACAGTGATGTGTGGATCCAGAGTGGTGATTCCACCCAAGTTAAGGGAGAGAGTGCTAAATGAGCTACATGAAGGTCATCTGGGGGGCGTGAAAATGAAAAGCCTAGCTAGGGCTTATGTGTGGTGGCCGGGAATCGATCAACAAATCGAAGACCTAACTAAGAGCTGCTTAGGATGCCAGAAGGTCCAAAATGCACCACCACATGCCCCTCTACACTCATGGGAGTGGCCCTCCTCTCCATGGCAATGGGTGCACATTGATTTCGCTGGTCCATTCATGGACTCAATGTTCTTAATAGCAGTGGATGCTCATTCAAAGTGGCCTGAGGTGATAAAGATGTCTTCAACCACTGCAGAGAAAACGATTGCAGTCCTACGGACCATATTTGCCAGAAACGGGTTGCCAGAGCAGATCTGCTCTGATAATGGACCACAGTTTGTGTCCGATGAGTTCCAAAAATTCATGAAAAGGAATGGGGTAAGGCATTACACATCCACTCCGTATCATCCAGCCACCAATGGATTGGCTGAGAGGTTCGTACAAACCTTTAAGAAGGCAATAAAGGCCATGTGCAATGAGGAAATTCCACTACAGCATAAGATGGACAATTTCTTATTAGCCTACCGAAACGCGACACATGCAGTTACCAACCAGACCCCGGCCATGATGTTCTTTAACCGAAGGTTGAGATCTCGTCTGGACTTGCTCAGACCAAATGTGCGAAGAAATGTTGAGGACAAACAATTCCAGCACATCAACGAGAAGCCGACAAGGAGCTTCAATGTAGGGCAACCAGTCTTGGCCCGGGACTATCGAACAGAGAAGTGGCAACCCGGAACAATATGT
This sequence comes from Somniosus microcephalus, assembly GCF_052327205.1. Classification (NCBI taxonomy): domain Eukaryota; kingdom Metazoa; phylum Chordata; class Chondrichthyes; order Squaliformes; family Somniosidae; genus Somniosus; species Somniosus microcephalus. Next base: position 112,847,488 of record NC_140987.1, on the reverse strand, counting down.
ACAAGGCAGGGGCCATTAATGTACACAGTGGATGTCAGGGAGAACATTGTGAGACACCACGTCGATCAGATCTTAGCATCACAGGAATGCGTCAACCCCATGTCTCGAGTACCTGGGGATGAACCTGACATACCGGTAGTATCTACTTCAGACCCAGTAGCAGTGGAACCCGATGAACTACCCGATGAAAGGGGGTCAGAATCGCCTCTGCACCAAGAACAAGAACCTCCGGAAAGGCACTATCCCGAAAGGGTCAGGAAGCCGCCCCAAAGACTGAATCTATAAATGGACTTTTGTTATTGAATGTACATGTAAAAATGTAATTGTTATTTGAATATTAAGGGGGTATTATTAATCTAAAAAGGGAGGAATTGTAGTGTATGTGCTTTAAGTCAGAACTACTTTTTACAGCTCCTGTATACTGTAGTACTGGCAGTAACCACACCGGTATATAAGCTGTGCGCATGCCTCTGTACTCCAGTCTAGAGATTGCCTTCCTCCAGTAAAGACCTGTTATTTGTTATGTACAGCATCCGTGTAATTATTTATCCACTAAACCACGGATCTAACAGATTGGCTGAGAGGTTCGTACAAACCTTTAAGAAGGCAATAAAGGCTATGACAACATTCCGCTGCAGCACAAGGTGGACAATTTCCTGTTCGCCTACCGGAATGTGACACATGCAGTCACCAACCAGGCCCCAGCCATGATGTTCTTTAACCGAAGGTTAAGATCTCGCCTGGATTTGCTCAGACCAAACGTATGAAGAGGTGTTGAGAGTAAGCAATTCCATGAGAAGCACATCCATGAGAAGCCAACAAGGAGCTTCAATGTAGGGCAACCAGTCTTGACCCGCGACTACCGAACAGAAAAATGGCAGCCAGGAACGATATGCACACGGCAGGGCCCACTAATGTACACAGTGGACGTTGGGGAGAGCATCGTGAAATGCCATGCTGACCAGATCCTAGAGTCACAGGAACAAGTCAACCCCATGCCTCGCCCATACGTACCTGGTGACGAACCCGACGTACAGGTAGCATCTACCCCAGAAACAGTAGCATCGGAAGCTGATGAACCAAACGATGACAGGGGGCCAGAATCGCCTCCGCACCAAGAGCAAGACACTCGGGAAAGGCGCTATCCAGAAAGGATCAGGAAGCCTCCCCAAAGACTGAATTTATGAATAGACTATTTTCAGCTAATGTTGCATGTTAAAAGTGTTAATTGTAATTAGTTTGATATTTAATTGTTAAGAGTGTTATGGTACTGTTAATCTAAAAGGGGAGGAATTGTAATGTATGTACCTTTAAGGGGGGAACTACTTTTTACAGCTCATGTATACTGTAGTACCGGCAGTGACCACACCTGTATATAATGCTGAGTAGTAATCTGTACAGATCAGTTGCAGTCTGAGCCACGTTGAGCAAACACCTATTGTACCGTTCTCTGCAGTCTGTGTCTTCTTATACACGGACGTAACATCTAGGGACGGCGACTAAATTTGTGGTCAAAGATGTAAGTTTTGTGGACGTTTACAAAGGTGAAGAGGTAGCAAAGCAGAAAATTCCAGATTTCACAGTCATAATGGCTGACTGATGGTGAAACAGAGGGAGGAAAGGTCTGCACAGAGTGGGATTAAATGGAGTGAACTTGAACAGAGTGCTTCAGTTGGGAATTTTTAAAGGGTGGGAATTTGGAGAAGAGGGGGAAGGAGTTGTTGCATTTTGCCTTCACTACTTGTAGTGCTGTGTGTTACAGGTAGACATTTAATTTCAGTACCCTTAACTTAATCTAGATCAAGTTAGTCAGGAAACTACACTGTAAACTAAGTTACCTAATTACAAATGGAATTAAATTTAATTAAATATATCAAGGTCATATAGGGATGGCTGTGCAGGTGGTGTGCCGCAATTGCAGCATGTGGGAGTTTGTGGAGAGCATTGTGATCCTGGACAACCACATTTGCAGTAAGTGCCTGCATCTTGAGGAACTTCAGCTCAGAGTTTTTGAGCTGGAGTCTGAGGCACAGACATTGAGGGGCATCAGGGATGGGGAGAGTTACCTGGACATATGATCCAGGAGGCAGTCACACCCCTTAGGTTAGGTAGTAGTACGGGTCTGGTTAGTGGTCAGGCACAGGAGGGTGTGACTGCAACTCAGGCAGGTAAGGGGACACCAGGTGCAGTGCTGGAGGAGCCTCAGCCTTTGTCCTTGTCCAACAGGTATGAAGTTCTTGCTGCCTGTATGGATGAGGGAAAAGCCTGTAGGATGGATGAGAAAGCTGACCATGGCACCATGGTTCAGGGGGCCATTCATGTGGGGTGAATGAAAGGGAATGGAGTTGTGGTAGGGGACAGTATAGTCAGGGGGATCGATACTGTTCTCTGCAGCCATGACCAAGAGTTCCGAAGGTTGTGTTGCCTGGCCGGTGCCAGGGTTAAAGACATCTCCTCGCAGCTGGAGAAGAACTTGGAGTGGGAAGGGGAGGATCCAGTTGTCGTGGTCCACGTAGGAACCAATGACATAGGTAGAACGAGGAATAAGGTTCTGCTGAGGGAATTTGAGGAGCTAGGATCCAAATTAAAAAGCAGAACTTCAAAGCTAATAATCTCTGGATTGTCACCTGAGCCATGCGCAAATTGGCATAGGGACAAACAGATTAGAGGTTTAATTGTGTGGCTCAAAGAGTGGTGTGGGAGGAAGGAGTTTCAGTTCATGGGGCACTGGCACCAATACTGGGGAAAGAGAGAGCTGTTCCGTTGGGATGGGCTCCACTTAAACTGGGCTGGGACCAGTGTCCTGGCGAACTGAATAACTAGGGCAGTAGGCAGGGCTTTAAGCTAATAAAAGGGGGGGGGGCGGCGGGAGGCTTCAGGACAGAGTAAATTTAAAAACAGCGAGAGAAATGTCAAGGCCCTTGAGCAGAGTAGAGTTTTGAGTAAAAATAAACAGAGGGGTCAGGAAGGGACAGAGAGAGTAACAAAGGCATCAGTGACAAAGGTGACATCAGGGAAAAAGATAAATAAATCAAAGCTAAAGGCATTATATCTGAATGCACGAAGCATTTGCAACGAAATAAATGAATTAATAGCGCAGATAGAAATTAACAGGTTTGATCTAATAGCCATAATGGAGATGTGGTTGCAAAGTAGACAAGGTTGGGAACTAAATATTCCAGGATACATAACTATTAGAAGAGATAGGCAAAATGGAAAAGGAGGAGGGGTAGCCCTGATAATAAAGGATGAGATAAAGACAGTAGAGAGAAAGGATCTTAGCTCTGAAAATCAAGAAGTTGAATCTGTAGTGTATGTACCTTTAAGAGCCCCTGTGTACTGTAATACCGGTAGTGACCACTCGGGTATATAAGCCTGTATAGCGTCTTGTATCTTTTAGTTCACCTCCAGACTTTGTTCAGTAAACACCTGTTAAACCAACTCCTGCATTCCGTGTCTCCATTAACACACGGATACAACAGTGGCGACGAATTGGAAACGGACTTACCTGCAATTTGGCAGCATCTCAAGGAGATCGATTCCTCAGACGAAGGTCGAAGAAAAAAAAAACTGTGGTTTCACCAGCTAGCCGGGCTGGTGGCAGGTACTGCACTAATCCTTCCTGGGCGGCAGGCTGGGGCTCGATCGGGTGGCTCTGCAGCGGGGCCGAAGAAAAAAAAAAAACTGGTTTCACCAGCTAGCCGGGCTGGTGGCAGGTACTGCACTAATCCTTCCTGGGCGGCGGGCTGGGGCTCAATCAGGTGGCTCTGCAGCGGGGCCGAGCAGAGAGAAAGGAAAGCGCGGGAGGCACCATTTTTGATTTTCAGGATGCCTAAGACTGGCAATATTACTGCTTTCGATAGTAATATGGAGGATTGGACCACATATGTGGAAAGAGTGGAGGTATATTGCACAGCGAATGAAGTAGAGGATGATAAAAAGGCATCGGTACTTCTAAATCTGATGGGCGCAAGGACATACGGGCTGTTACGAAACTTGATCACTCCAGCCAAACCGATGGACAAGAATTTTAAGGAGATTGTTGATACCCTACAGGAGCACTTAAACCCAACACCGCTGCTGATAGCGGAACGATTCAAATTCTTCAGGAGGAATCAGCACAAGAATGAAAGTAATGCTGATTACCTCACCGAATTAAGAAAGCTATCAAAGCACTGCTAATTCGGGGCAGGACTGGCAGATTCTCTATGAGACAAATTCGTCTGCTGTCTCCTAAGTGAAGGAACACAGAAAAGACTACTTTCTGAGAAAGATTTGACACTGGACAAGGCTTTCAGTGTGGCTGTATCATATGAAGCAGCAGCAAGAGGAGCTGCAGAGATACAGCAAAAGCCACAGGACTTCGGCACCCATGAAATGACACGGGGTTTCGAGAGATGTTATCGCTGCGGCAGATCCACCCATGACCAGAGGGACTGCTGGTTCAAGGACAAAGCACGCAGGCAATGTAGAAAGATGGGACACATTGCACGTGTATGCCGATCTGGAAACAAAAAATCCACTGACAGAAAAAAAATCAATAAGGAAAAGTACAGAAAGGTACAAATGATGACGGACAGTAGCTCCGAAGACCAGGAGAGCAATAGCGACTCCGGAAACAAGAGACTAAGCTGTCTCAAATTACATAATGTAATTGCCAAAGAAGATTACCAGACCATTTGGGTTACCCTCACGATAGCGGGGTCCCCAGTTAAAATGGAGCTAGATACAGGATCAGCTCTGACCGTCATAAGTCGACGGGATTACGAGCGGCTATTTCCGCATATACCTTTGAAAGACACATCCATTATCTTGAAGACATATACGGGGCAGAAAGTATACCACAGAGGGAAAATAAGGATGCCTGTTGTATACAACGGCAAGGAAATACAGAAGTTGTATTTATACGTTCTGCAAGATGGTGGTCCACCACTGTTGGGACATGAATGGATCAGGAAGATACGTTTAGACTGGCACTCCATTCAGGCAGTGACGGTGACCAGTAAGAAAAAAAATGATGATGACGTCATACCTGAACGATTAAAAGACATCTTGGCCAACGCCAAAGAAGTGTTTCAACAGGAACTAGGAACCTTGAAAGGCATCACCGCCTCAATAAAAGTGGAAGATGCGGCAATTCCCAAGTTTTTTAAGGCAAGGCCGGTGCCATACGCAATTCGTCCAGCAGTCGAGGCAGAGCTGGAGAATTTGGAAAAGGCAGGCGTGTTATCCAAGGTAGATTGGAGCGAGTGGGCAACACCCATCGTCCCGGTCATGAAGAAAATGTTGAATAATGATAAATCTGAAGAACAGAGAAAAATTCGCATCTGTGGGGACTTCAAGGTGACTTTAAATGTGCCTTCCATAAATGCAAAGGCTTGATCACGTCCAAGGAAGTGTTGGCTCATTACAACCCATCACTGCCAATCAGACTGGCGTGTGATGCATCCCCTTACGGCGTAGGAGCGGTATTATCGCATAGATTCCCTGATGGCTCGGAGTGGCCGATAGCTTTTGCATCACGCTCATTGAACTCAGCTGAGCGTAACTATGCCCAGATCGACAGGGAAGCACTCAGCCTGGTGTGGGGAAGTGAAGAAATTCAACCATTACCTACATGGACAAAAATTTACCTTGTTGACTGACCATCAACCCCTCGTCTCCATATTCAACCCTAAAATGGGCGTTCCCATTATGACAGCGCAAAGGCTACAGAGGTGGTCCCTTTTCCTAGGGGCACACCAATATGACATAGAATACAAAGGATCAAAACAGCATGGGAATGCTGACGGTTTATCGCGCCTACCGTTGCCAACGGTAGAAGAGGCACCTACAGTGGACCCAGTGGAGATGTTCCACTCAACCATAGTGGAATGTCTACCAGTAACAAATTCTACCATTGAAAAGGAAATGAGAAATGACCCGACTCTCTCACGAGTCTACGATTTAACGGTGAAGGGATGGCCAGCACATGGCGAACCACTGTTGCCAGCATTCTCGCAAAGAAGAGAACAGCTGTCAGTGTGCCGAGGAACCTTGATGTGTGGATCCAGAGTGGTGATTCCACCCAAACTCCAGGATAAAGTGCTAAAGGAGCTTCACGAGGGGCATCTGGGTGGAGTGAAAATGAAAAACCTAGCCAGAGCGTTTGTGTGGTGGCCAGGTATCGACGGAGACATCGAAGAAATGACCAAGAGCTGTCTAGGATGCCAGAAGGTCCAAAATGTCCCACCACAAGCCCCTCTACATCCATGGGAGTGGCCCTCATCTCCATGGCAAAGGGTACATATCGACTTTGCTGGTCCATTTATGGACTCAATGTTCTTAATCGCGGTGGATGCACACTCCAAGTGGCCGGAGGTGATAAAGATGTCCTCCACCACCACGGAAAAATCCATCACAGTATTAAGGACCATATTTGCCAGGAATGGGCTGCCTGAACAGATCTGTTCTGATAATGGACCGCAATTTGTGTCCGAAGAATTCAGGAAGTTCTTAAAAAACAATGGGGTTAAGCACTACACGTCCGCCCCATACCATCCCGCCACCAATGGATTAGCTGAAAGTTTTGTCCAGACCTTCAAGAAGGCCATGGGTAATGAAGACATAAATCTACAACATAAGGTAGATAACTTCTTGTTTGCGTACAGGAATGCAACACATGTGGTTACAAACCAAACTCCCGCCATTATGTTTTTCAATAGAAGACTAAGATGCCGGCTGGACTTGATCAAGCCAAACATCAGAAGGGACGTAGAGAACCGGCAATTTCAAGGCATGAATGAAAGGCCAACTAGAACCTTCCAGATAGGTGAACAAGTTTTGGCCCGGGACTACCGTACCGAGAAATGGCAGCCTGGAACTATTTGCACATGGCTAGGACCGCTGATGTCTACCGTGGACATTGGAGAAAGCATAATAAGGCGCCATACTGACCAGATCATAGAGTCATCCTACACCACAACTCTATACGCCTAGTGATGAAGCAGAGATACCCATAGTATCTACCTCCGATCCGGTGATACTGGAACCAAATGAACCCGACACTGGCATTCAAGCCGAATCGACCTTGCCAAAAGAACCTACTGCACCACCGAGGCATTATCCGGACTGAGTCAGGAAGCCTCCAGAGAGACTGACTTATAATTGATTAACTGCAGCAAATGTGTAGATTATTGTTCTTGTAAACATGTTAATTAATGATTACTTAAAATGTTATGTACTAATTATCTAAAAGGGGAGGAATTGTAGTATATGTACCTTTAAGAGCCCCTGTGTACTGTAATACCGGTAGTGACCACTCGGGTATAAGAGCCTGTATAGCGTCTTGTATCTTTTAGTTCACCTCCAGACTTTGTTCAGTAAACACCTGTTAAACCAACTCCTGCATTCCGTGTCTCCATTAACACGGATACAACAGAATCAGTTTGGGTGGAGCTAAGAAACAGCAAGGGGCAGAAAACATTGGTGGGAGTTGTTTATTGGCCCCCAATCAGTAGTTTAATGTAGGGCAGAGTATAAATGAGGAAATTAGAGGCGCATGTAACGAGGGTAATACAGTAATCATGGGGGACTTTAATCTACATATAGACTGGGCAAACCAAATTTGCAGTAATAGTGTGGAGGACGAATTCATGGAATGTATGCAAGATAGTTTTCTAGATCAGTATGTTGAGGAACCAGAAGTAACAGGCTATTTTAGATCTAGTATTGTGCAACGAGAAAGGGTTAATTAATAACCTTGTAGTAAAGGGGCCTTTAGGGAAGAGTGACCATAATATGATAGAATTTTATATCATGTTTGAAGGTAATTTAGTTAAATCCGAAACTAGGGTCTTAAATCTAAACAAAGCAAACTACATAGGTATGAGGGGCGAGTTGGCTAAGGTAGATTGGGAAACTACATTAAAAGGTATGACAGTGGATGAGCAATGGCTAGCATTTAAAGAATACATAATTTACAACAAATATACATTCCTTTGAGGCACAAAAACCCCACAGGAAAAGTAGTCCAACCATAGCTAACAAGAGAAGTTAAAGATCAAAGGCAGAGGCTTATAATGCTGCCAAAAAGAGTAGTAAGCCTGAGGATTTTAGAATTCAGCAAAGGAGGACCAAGAAATTGATAAAGAAAGGGAAAATAGAATGAGAGTAAACTAGCGAGAGACATAAAAACAGACTGTAAAAGCTTCTATAGGTATGGAAAAAGGAAAAGATTAGCGAAAGTAAATGTGGGTCCCTTACAGGCTGAGACAGGAGAAATTATAATAGGGAATAAGGAAATGGCAGGAAAATTAAACAAATACTTTGTGTCTGTCTTCACGGAAGGAGGAAAAACCTTCCCAGAAATAGTGGACAACCAAGGGTCTAGCGAGAATGAGGAACTGAAAGTTATTAGTATTACTAAAAAAGTAGTACTGGAGAAATTAATGGGACTGAAAGCTGATAAATCCCCTGGACCTGATGGCCTACATCTAGGGTTTTGAAAGAGTTGGCGATAGAGATAGTGGATGCATTGGTTGTCATTTTCCAAAATTCCAAAGATTCTGGAACGGTTCCCGGAGATTGGAAGGTAGCAAATGTAACGCCACTATTTAAGAAAGGAGGGAAAGAGAAAACAGGGAACTACAGACCAGTTAGCCTGACATCAGTAGTAGGGAAAATGCTAGAATCTATTATTAAGGACGTGGTAACAGGGCACTTAGAAAATAATAGGATTGGGCAGAGTCAACTCAGATTTATGAAAGGAAAATTGTGTTTGAAAAATCTGTTACAGTTTTTTGAAGTTGTAACTAGCAGGATAAGGGGGATCCAGTGGATGTGGTGTATTTGGATATTCAGAAGGCATTCGATAAGGTGCCACACAAGAGATTATTAAACAAAATTAGGGTTCATGGGATTGGGGATAATGTACTAGCATGGATTGAGGATTGGTTAATGGACAGAAAACAGAGAGTAGGAATAAATGGGTCATTTTCAGGTTGGCAGGCTGTAACTTGTGAGGTACCACAAGGACCACTGCTTGGGCCTCAGCTATTCACAATCTACTACAATGATTTGGATGAGGGGACCAAATGTAATATATCCAAGTTTGCTGATACAAAGCTGGGTGGGAATGTAAGTTGTGAGGAGGATGCAAGGAGGCTTCAAGGGGATATAGACAGGCTAAGGGAATGGGCAAGAACATGGCAAATGGAATATAATGTGGAGAAGTGTGAAGTTATCCACTTTGGTAGGAAAAATAGAAAAGCAGAATATTTTTTAAATGGTGAGAGATTAGGAAATGTTGGTGTTCAGAGGGACCTGGGTGTCCTTGTACATGAATCACTGAAAGTTAACATGCAGGTACAGCAAGCAATTAGGAAAACAAATGGTATGTTGGCCTTTATTACAAGAGGATTTGAGTATAAGAGTAAAGATGTCTTACTGCAGTTATATAGGGTCCTGGTGAGACCACACATGGAGTATTGTGTACAGTTTTGGTCTCCTTACCAAAGGAAGGATATACTTGCCATAGAGGGAGTGCAACGAAGGTTCACCAGACTGGTTCCTAGAATGGGGGGGATTGTCCTGTGAGGACAGATTGAGTAGACTAGGCCTATATTCTCTAGAGTTTAGAAGAATGACAGGTGATTTCATTGAAACATGCAAAATTCTTACAGGACTCGACAGGGTAGATGCAGGGAGGATGTTTCCCCTGGCTGGGGAGTCTAGAACCAGGGGTCACAATCTCAGAATAGGACTGAGATGAGGAGAAATTTCTTCACCCAGAGGGTGGTGAATCTTTGGAATTATCTACCCAGAGGGCTGTGGGAGGCTCAATCATTGAGTATATTCAAGACCGAGATCAATAGATTTTTGAGTATTAAGAGTATCAAGGGATAATGGGGATAGTTCAGGAAAGTGGAGATGATGTAGAAGATCGAATGGTGGAGCAGGCTCGAAGGGCCAAATGGCCCACTCCTGTTCCTATTTCTTATGTTCTTATACAGAAGCTCAGTCTCTGAAGAACTGGAACATAGGGAAGGCAAAAGTATAGAGGAAGGGTGTGCTAGGCTATGGAGTATTTGTAAATGAAGATGAGAATTTTGATTTCATTGAGCTGAGAGTGAAGAAGCAGTGAGGACTGGAGAGATGGGTAAGCAAGCATTAGTATGAGATAGGATGCAAGTGGTGAAGTTCTAGATGAGGTGGAGCTTGGAAGTTCAGCTTCGAAGGTGTTGTAAAACTTGAGCCTGGAAGCGACAAAATTATGGATGAAGGTTTTCAGTAGCTGCGAGAATGTATAGATGCATAGGCAGATAATATTTTGGAAGTGGAAATTCTTATTGATGGACTTGATGCAGGGTTTGAAGTTCTGCTGGGGGTGAGGTAGGACACTGAGGTTGCACACGGTCAGGTTCAACCTAAATGACCAGGAGATGAGGAGCTATTGCAAGAGACTGGTAGGAATGGAACCACGAAAGGGCAGTGCCACAGAGGAGAAATGATGGAGGAAGATGGTCATATTGACCATATTGGGAAGTCAGAAAGAATAAGGAGGGATAATGTGAAATGGTCACAGTCACACAGGATACCACTGGTGTTTGACCAGAAAAGTTTCAGTACTGTAGACGGGATAAAAGGCAGACTGCAGGAATTCAAAAGCGAGTAGTGGGCACAGAATTGGGTGGCAATGGCATTTTTAAGGAGCATAGAGTGGAAAGGGAGGTTGGAAATGGGGCAGCAGTTCAAGAGGTCAAAGGTGGGCTTTTAAAGGATGTGGCCAATGAATACTGATTTGAAGGTAGTGGAAGCAGTGTCAGAGATAAGGGAGGAGGTAATGATGTTAGTGATCATTGGAGTTATAATCATTGACCACTCCATGAAAATAAGGTGCCATCAAATCAAGGTCAGATCTGGCCTGAACTCTATCCTTGATTTGCCACTATAAATCCCCTGAATTCCGAGTTCCTTTCAGCACCAGTTCCTCAGCAATAACTCTTCCTCCTCAATGATGATTCAAACACAAGAACATTCCTGCCAGGATAAACAAGCAGCAGGAGTTGTTGCTAAGCACTGCACCCCATTTTCCGTTACCACTACCACTTCTCTCATACCATCTACTAGTGTTAAAAAGTTCTGTGATATGTCTAAACCTTTCACAGTTCAGAAAGAGAAAAGCCAGTAGAGTTGTTCATCATGATGAGCAAGTGACATGACAATGTGTTTCAGCTTACTAAGGTGGCCAAGGTAAGAGTGCAAATATTGAACATCCTAATAGGTTGTCTAGCCATACCTCTTTATTGCTGAATTTTGTAAATGCACAGATATGAATGAATGAACTTGCATTTATATATCCGCCTTTCATGACCTCAGGACATCCCAGAGCGCTTTACAGCCAATGAAGTACTTTTGAAGTGTAGTCACTGTTGCAATGTAGGAAACACAGCAGCTGTTTTGTGCACAGCAAGGTCCCACAAATATCAATGCGATAATGACCAGATAATCTGTTTTAGTGATCTTGGTTAAGGGATAACTATTGGCCAGGACACCGGGGATAACTCCCCAGCTCTTCTTCGAATAGTGCCATGGAATCTTTTACGTCCATCTGAGAGAACAGATGGGGCTTCCAACTGAGCCATGGCTCACATAACATGTTCATTTTCTTCTGTTTCACTGTGCCATGTTGCCATATCATAGTGCTGCCCATGTTGGATATTAACTGGGTGAATATCAAGTAGCAAGGACTATACCAGGACAACGTTACTTACGGTTGTAGATTCACACACACACACATAAGGTGGTTGTTGTCCTGGACATCCATAATAAGATTCCTTAATTTTACGAAGGAAAGTCACAAAATCTGACCAGATGATGTGCTTCTGTATGGGGAACTGGAGTAGTACTGTCCTGACTATTTAAACCCCTGTGAGATGGCAAAGTGCATTACCTTGAAATGCTTCATCTCATAGCCCAGTTGAGAACTGAAAAAATTCTTACCTGGAAAAGAGCCAACAAGTACAAATAATAGTCAAGTTTGAGATGTGAAGTCAGGCTCTCTGGTTCAGGATTCAGGGCCACTGTTCTAAAGAATTATGCTACCCATCCTCATAGTTTTCTACATCTTTAAGATTCTTGACTTGGTTTAGGACAACAGTCCTTCAAAGCTCTTTGGCTTTGTTGACCTTCAGTGTTACTTCTCAGATAATAAGAGTGGGAATTAGAAGAATGGTTTTACTGATGCAAAATAGCACGACTTTATGTATTCAAACAACTCTGAAAATCTCTTGCACTTTATTTAAAATTCTCAGGATCAAATTCATAACTCTGCAGCTTTCATCAAATGAATAATCGTTTTACATGCACAACATAACATTTTTGGTGTGCACTGAAAATTCAGAAGTTCTAAACACCGGCACACAAGCAGTGACAAACTTAAACGTGTTTTGTAGAAAGCAACAGCGGCATTTTGGCTATGTTGTCTGTCTGAGACTAAGGCACTATGTCATTAATTGTTATGTTGTACTGCGACAGGTTGTCCAGTAGTATGCATTGTTATTGTTCTTGGTCGGAAATCTATATAATTAAAGTTCTTACAATAGTTATGTGTTAAAAATGGTTCTTGGTTCCTGGCTTGTACTTACACAAACATCTCTGCTACAAAATAAAATGAATAATCCAGGATTATAAAATTATTCTAATCTCCAGTAGTGATGAAAAGAATGCATTGGGAACTGGATTCCATTTCTCTACAATAACATCTCCTTATAACATCATCTCTTTTGTAAATTTGGCAATGTAACTGAGACTAATATCCAACATTGAGTATTTTTTTTTACAATGGAACTCTGTTCTGCTGTGCTAATTCAAAGGCAGGAACAAGCAAAACAACTATCATTGTGATTTGTAAACAGTAGAAGACCTCAGTCTCTGCTACTTCTGTGAAAAGGGTCTTGTTTAAAATGCAATTTTTGGTGAGTAACAAGCTTTACAAATTGGCTTTAGGTTGGTCAAAGTTAGAGTGTTGTAGACTTGAATTAAAGAAGTATGTACGTAGCTCATTGCACTTTGACTGACTGGAAATAGTCCTAGAATTATCATGATACATATAATAAGCTGTAAATTCAGTAAACTGTGCTGTCGTCCTTTAGAAGTTCAACGTCAAAAATGAGCTCTTCTGCCATTGACAAAGTTAAAGTTATTCACTTGCTGGTGCTTGTAGCAAAATGACAGCTGACCTTCATTAATCAGATACAAATCCTTTCTTGTGTATCTTATTCTGGGTTCTCCTCGTCACAGCTGTCCTGTAAGAAGAGTTAAAAAAAATTGGTTATGGTTCACTTCATAGTTAAGATAGTTGAGCTGTTGGAGATTAAGACTGCAACAGATTCCACTACTAAAAAGATCCAGTGGCATAGCTAATTAGTTTAACATGCTGTGTCACAAAGTGGAAAAGCACAGACTGGTGCCTGGATATTCCCATCATGATGTTTTTCTAATCTTGCCTGTGATGCTAGGGAAATTACTTCATCATAGCAAGTCAGTGAAAATTAGGAAGTCGATCCAGATTGCTTTCATTCTAGCGCCCAGCTCAAGCCTGGCACAGCTCTGAGTGTAGTTTTCTTCTCTGCCTTCTGAATCAAGCAATATTGCATGCTGGGGTTCGGGGTGTAGTGGGGTGGGGAGCTGAAGAAAGGAGAGGGGGAGGGGAGGAGAGAGGGGGGTGGGGAGGTAGAGAGCGAGGTCTAAATGAGCATGTGTGAGAGGGGAGGAGTAACTGAGTAAGAGTGCAATGTACCAAAGACTTGTGTGTGAAGGAGAGCTGCCTGTCAGTTCTAAATTTGCTTTTTACTATTTTGAACCTGTATCCCCTTGTCCTCCTCTTGTAATTTAGTTTTAAGTACTTTCCCAGATTTACCTTTGCCATAGAGTTTACTGTCTTATATACCTCTATAAGGCCATCTCTCAGATGCCTCCTATTAAAGATGAAAAGCCCAGGGTTCTCTACCCTTTCACCATAATTCAGATTGCTGACATTTGGGAACAGCCTCTTGCTCTTTTCTGCACTGTCTCCAGTGCTCGATTGCCTTACATGCATCTCAGTGACCAGACTGGAGAAGTACTCAAGGTGTCTCAGGCACTCAAAGCATTGTACAGTTTGATTATGACTTCCTCTGACTCCATGCTGAGGATGTTCTGCTTTTATGTTCTGACTCTGTATATTCTGACTGGCATTTCTGGCACTTGAACAGAGAAGGCCTTGCAAAATTTTTAGTCGAGTTGGAAGGAGCAGGAGTGCTCCTCCTGTTTCCACAAAACAACTGTGGCCCACAATCGCCCCCTTCCTGATCACCACCCTCCCACCCTGGCACAGGCTGAAATTCATAAGGGCCCGACAGACGAACTGCGTTGGGGCGCCTCATTTGCGCACACAGCTCACCTGATTTAATCACCCATTCATCAAAACTATCCATAAATTAAAATTATGTGCCTTTACATTGATATTCTCATTCACGTAGACCATAACTATGAAAAAAGTGGAAAATTCACATTGATGACAGCATATTTTCAAAATATGTGGAAATTTGCACAGAAAGTCCAAGTGCCTTAAAAGCAGATAGGGAGCGATTTTCCCACTGGAGGAGAGTTTCGGTTTGAAACCTGCCTCCACTGATAGGGGAAAATCTCAATTTTTTGAAAACTAATTGGCCAGTTGATTTCAGAGGTGTGGGTTGTCCTTGGTCAATTAGTGTTTTGGGACTGAAACTCACTTCTGCTGACATCACTTTTTCAGTCTGATTTTATGGCTTCTTGCTGCCTTGGATCATTCTACAGGATTTGATGAAATGCCATCCCTGTTGGAAAGCATTAAAATGATTTGATGCCAAAATGTTGGCGTTATGGCATCTGTTCTTTCGCCTTAGGCAGCGCCACAGTGCGGGCTCTGCCACACTTGCATTGTCAGGTTGGTGGCCTGAGTGAAAGGATGCCAGAGAGTCATGTCCATTGTCAATGATGTCTTAGGATGGAGCCAAAGACATGTGCCAACTTGGACAACCTATGCAAATCTGGCCAGAATAAGTTCATCCCTTGCATCACGGGCAGCTATGTGCTCACATGCTGCCGCTGCTGCTGGTCGATACACCGGCGCTCTGACCTCCTCCACCTGCTCCAGATCATCCTCCTCCTCAGCCTCCTCCTCCTCATCTAAGGAGCGCTGGAACTGAGCCACTTGCTCATCAGGAAGCTGCAAGCCACGCCGCTGTGCGATGTTGTGCAGTGCACAGCAGACCACGACCATTCTGGAGACCCTGTATGGTGTATAGTGCAGGGCTCCACCTGATCGGTCAAGGCAACGGTCAAGGCAACAGAAGCACATCTTCAACATCCCAATGGTTTACTTGATGATGGACCTGGTCGAAGTGTGGGTGGCGTTGTAGCGCTCTTCAGCCTCGTTAGCGGACCTCCTGATCAGTGTCATTAGCCACTTCTTTAGGGGGTAACCTTTGTCACCAAGAGACATTCATTAAGTTGGTTTGGTGGATTGAAAAGCGGAGGAACAGAGTGCCGCAGAATGAGAGAGTCATGGCAACTACCACAGAACTTGGCGCAAACATGCAAGAACTCCTTCTTGTGGTTACACACCAGCTGTATGTTGAGGGAGTGGAAGCCCTTTCGGTTGACAAAGATAGCTGGGTTGTGATGGGGTGCCCTAAGGGCCACATGTGTGCAGTCTATGACGCCCTGCACCCTTGGCAAGCCTGCCATATTTGCAAAGCCAACCACACGTGCGGTTACACTTGCTTGATCCCTTGAGAACTGGATGTAATTGTGGGCCTTAGCAAAAAGGGCATCGGTAACCTGCACGATGCAACTGTGTGCAGCCGATTGGTGTGGTGTATGTGCCTTTAAGAGCAATTGTGGTGTATGTGCCTTTAAGAGCCCCAGGTGTGCGTAATGCCGGTAATTGCCACTTGGGCTATATAAGCCTGTGTATTGTATATATCCTTTAGAACCCCCCCCCCCAGACTTGCTTAGTAAATACCTATGAACCAACTCCTGTCTTCAGTGTCTTTATCTACACACGGACACTACAGTGGCGACGAGGTGGAAACGGACTTACCTGCAATTCGGCAGCACCTCAAGGACATCGATTCCTCCAGCGTCCAGAAGACTCAAGGAAGTTATAGAAACTGTGGTTTCACCAGCTGGCCAAGCTGGTGGCAGGTACTGCGCTAATCCTTCCTGGGCGTCAGGCTGGGGCTCCAGCGTCGGGCTCTACAGCTGAGACAGGCAGCAAAATCGGAGGCAAGCAATAACGGACTGGGAGGGTGCACTCGGGAGACGGCCGGCGCGGCAAGCAGGTCATCGTTTAGACCTCCGTCGGGAACGAGTCTCCAACAGTGAATAAACGGAAACCACAGTAAAACAGCGTTGTTATCGGTAGCAGCGGCGGGAAAGCGCAGGAAGCGCCATATCGTTGCTACAGAGAGAAAAAAGAAAGAGCGCGGGAAGCGCCATATCTTTTTTTTTGAAATGCCTAAGTCTGGCAATATTGATGCTTTTGATAACGAAACAGAGCCTAACTTTGGCAATATTGATGTTTTTGATAACAAGATAGAGAATTGGACCACATATGTAGAAAGAGTGGAGGTGTTTTGCACCGCAAATGGAATAGAAGATGAAAAAAAAGCTTCAGTGCTTCTGGATCTAATGGGCGCAGAAATATACAAGCTGTTACGCAACTTAATCACTCCAGCCGAACCGATGGACAAGAATTTTGAGGAGATTGTTGATACCCTACACTGCCAATTCGAGGCAGGACTGGCAGATTCTCTGCAAGACAAATTCATCTGCGATCCCCTAAGTGTAGAAACACAAAAAAAGGTATCTTCTGGAAAAGATTTAACACTGGACAAGGCTTTCAGTGCAATAGGAGCGGCAAAGATACAGCAAAGGCCACAGGACTTCGGCACCCATGAAATGACACGGGGTTTCAAGAGATGTTATCACTGCGGCAGATCCAACCATGACCAGAGGGATTGCTGGTTCAAAGAAAAAGCATGCAGGCGATGCGGAAAGATGGGACACATTCCACGTGTATGCCGATCTGAAAATAAAAAATCCACTAACGGGAAAAGAATCAATAAGGAAAAGCACAGAAAGGTACAAATGATGACGGACAGTAGCTCCAAAGACCAGAAGAGCGATAGCGACTCCGGGAACAAGAGACTAAGCTCTCTCAAATTACATAATGTAATTGCCAATGAAGATTACCAGACCATCTGGGTTACCCTCATAATAGCAGGGTCCCCAGTTAAAATGGAGCAAGATACAGGATCAGCTCTAACCGTAATAGATCGACGAGATTACGAGAGGCTATTTTCGCATATACCTCTAAAAGACACATCCATTATCTTAAAAACATATACGGGGCAGAAAGTATACCCCAAAGGAAAAATAAAGGTGCCTGTGGTATACAACGGCAAAGAAATACAAAAGTTGTATTTATACATTCTACAAGATGGTGGTCCACCGTTGTTGGGACGTGAATGGATAAGGAAGATACGTTTAGACTGGCACTCTATTCAGGCACTGACGGTGACCAGTAAGGAAAAAAACAAGGATGACATCATACCTGAACGATTAAAAGACATCTTGGCCAATGCCAAAGAAGTGTTTCAAGAGAAACTAGGAACCTTGAAAGGCATCACCGCCTCAATAAAAGTGGAAGATGCAGCAATTCCAAAATTTTTTAAGGCAAGACCGGTGCCATACGCAATACGTCCGGCAGTCGAGGCAGAGCTGGAAAATTTGGAAAAGGCAGGTGTATTATCCAAAATAGATTGGAGCGAATGGGCAACACCCATCGTTCCAGTCATGAAAAAAACATTGAAAAATAACTCTGAGGAACAGAGAAAAATTCGCATCTGTGGGGACTTTAAGGTGACTGTAAACCCGGTCCTTCACACGGTACAGTATCCTCTTCCGAGGATAGAAGATATTTTCGCCTCACTATCCGGAGGAAAACGTTTCACAAAAATTGACTTGGCACAGGCATATCTACAGATGGAGGTTGAGGAGACCTCTAAAAAGTATCTCACAATAAACACACACAAAGGCCTGTACCAGTACAATCGACTGGTTTTTGGAGTAGCATCAGCTCCAGCTATCTGGCAAAGAGCTATGGAGCAAGTCCTGCAAGGGATTCCGGGGACTCAATGCTACCTAGATGACATCCTTATAACAGGAGAAAACGACAACGAGCACCTTGCCAATTTGGAGCAGGTGCTCACTAGGCTGAAAGAACGGGGCCTACGAGCAAATCGCCCCAAGTGCGAATTTTTCCAAAATCAGATATCATATTGTGGCCACATAATTAATAAGGAAGGGTTGCATAAGTCACCTGAAAAAATTGAAGCAGTTATAAAAGCCCCAGCACCTGAAAATGTTTCACAATTAAGGTCATTCCTGGGATTAATAAATTACTATCATAAATTTTTACCGAACTTATCAACTATTCTACACCCTCTTAATGATCTTCTACAGACAGGAGTGATTTGGAAATGGAACGAAGACTGTAAACGTGCCTTCCATAAATGTAAAGACTTAATCACATCCGAGAAAGTTTTGGCTCATTACAACCCATCACTACCAATCAGACTGGCGTGCGATGCATCCCCTTACGGCATAGGAGCGGTATTGTCCCATAGATTCCCTGATGGCTCGGAACGGCCGATAGCTTTTGCGTCACGCTCATTGAACTCAGCTGAGCGTAACTATTCCCAGATAGACAGGGAAGCACTCAGCCTGGTATGGGGAGTGAAGAAATTCAACCATTACCTACACGGACAAAAATTTACCTTGCTGACTGACCATCAACCCCTCATCTCCATATTCAACCCTAAGAAAGGTGTCCCCATTATGACAGCACAAAGACTACAGAGGTGGTCCCTTTTTCTAGGGGCACACCAATACAACATTGAATACAAAGGGTCAAAACAGCATGGAAATGCTGACGGTTTATCGCGCCTACCGTTGCCAACGATAGAAGAGGCACCTACAGTAGACCCAGTAGAGATATTCCACTCTACCATAGTGGAATGTCTACCAGTGACAAATTCTGCCATTGAAAGGGAGACCAGAAATGACCCTATTCTCTCACGGGTCTACGATTTAACAATGAAGGGATGGCCAGCACATGGCGAACCACTGTTGCCAGCATTCTCGCAAAGAAGAGAACAGCTGTCAGTGTGCCGAGGAACCTTGATGTGTGGATCCAGAGTGGTGATTCCACCCAAACTCCAGGATAAAGTGCTAAAGGAGCTTCACGAGGGGCATCTGGGTGGAGTGAAAATGAAGAACCTAGCTAGGGCGTTTGTATGGTGGCCAGGTATCGATGGAGACATCGAAGACATGACCAAGAGCTGCCTAGGATGCCAGAAGGTCCAAAATGCTCCGCCACAGGCCCCTCTACATCCATGGGAGTGGCCCTCATCTCCATGGCAAAGGGTGCACATCGACTTTGCTGGTCCATTTATGGACTCAATGTTCTTAATCGCAGTTGATGCACACTCCAAGTGGCCGGAGGTAATAAAGATGTCCTCCACCACCACGGAAAAAACCATCACAGTATTAAGGACCATATTTGCCAGGAATGGGCTGCCGGAACAGATCTGTTCTGATAATGGACCGCAATTTGTGTCCGAAGAATTCAGAAAGTTCTTAAAGAACAATGGGGTAAAGCACTACACGTCCGCCCCATACCATCCCGCCACCAATGGATTGGCTGAAAGGTTTGTCCAGACCTTTAAGAAGGCCATAAAGGCCATGGGTAATGAAGACATAAAACTTCAGCACAAGGTGGATAACTTCTTATTTGCATATAGGAATGCAACACATATGGTTACAAACCAAACTCCCGCCATGATGTTCTACAATAGAAACCTAAGATGCCGGCTGGATTTGGTCAAGCCCAACATCCGAAGGGACGTGGAGAACCGGCAGTTTCAGGGCATGAATGAAAGGCCAACTAGGGCCTTCCAGATAGGCCAACCGGTTTTGGCCCGGGACTACCGTACCGAGAAATGGCAGCCTGGAACTATCTGCACACGACTAGGACCACTGATGTATACCGTGGACATCGGAGAAAGCATAATAAGGCGCCATGCTGACCAAATCATCAAGTCATCCGAAAAGGGACAACCTACACCACCACGCTATACATCTAACGATGAAGTAGAGATACCCATATCTACCTCCGATCCGGTGATACTGGAACCCGATGAACCCGACACTGGCCTTCAAGCTGAATCAGCCTTGCCAGAAGAACCTACTACACCACCAGAAACTACTACACCCCCGAGGCGTTATCCGGACCGAGTCAGGAAGCCTCCTGAGGGACTAACTTATAATTAATTAATACAGCAATGTATATTATTTTGCATATAACATGTAATTAATAATTACTTAAAATATGATGTACTAGTTAGCTAGAAGGGGAGGAATTGTGGTGTATGTGCCTTTAAGAGCAATTGTGGTGTATGTGCCTTTAAGAGCCCCAGGTGTGCGTAATGCCGGTAATTGCCACTTGGGCTATATAAGCCTGTGTATTGTATATATCCTTTAGAACCCCCCCCAGACTTGCTTAGTAAATACCTATGAACCAACTCCTGTCTTCAGTGTCTTTATCTACACACGGACACTACAATTGGGAGATGCTGCTGATGTCTGCTAATGGTCCCTGGAAGGAGCCTGAGGCAAACACTGGTAAGGGGTATCCACCCGTTCCTCTGGGCACCAGGTGTTGCTGCAGCAGTCCGCAGATCTCTCGGATAACCTTTCGCGAAGGTCTCAGCCTCCTTTTGCACTGCTGCTCACTCATGTTGAGATAGCTCATCCGCTGTCTGTAAACCCTGTCGGGGGTATCTCCTGCAGCGAGGTACCTCAATGCGCTGGCACCTTCTGCCCTGTGCAGCATCAGGTGGCTGAGCAGGAGGTTGGGGCTCCTGCTGCTCCTGAGCTGCCTGGTTCTGCTGCTGCTGTGGATGCTCCTCATCTGAATCGGAGGTCCATGGTGAAAGAAAACGAATGGTTCCCATGCTGTTTGCAGATGCCTCTGTTGGAGAAGTGTTCATAGTAAATGGGGAGAGGTTCTTCCAAGGAGGTCCCACAGTTGATAGCTTCAAGCTACAGCAGCTCCGACTTCAGAAGGCCTTCTAAAAGTGCTCAAACACCTTTTAAAGCAAAGATCTGCCACCTGCAACTAATCCCTGATGAAATAAACAATTTAATGTTGGACCTGCAGCTCTGAGGAGGCAACCCACTTGTCAACCCGCCAGGTTTAGCTGGCTTGGTTTAGACGGGTCGTGGAACATGCCGAAATGGTCAAAAAATCACAAGGGCCTCGCAAAATAGGCTTACAGAGGTCCTTAACGAGCATTTAATGATCTTAACTAGCGCTATGGCCAGCTGGAGGCAGGACCGTTTTTCGACCTCCAAAACCAGCACCGGCAAAAGCCCGCGGAGGCGAGTTTCAAACTTGCCCACATTGTTTCTGATTTTCCTGCCTTTTCCGCCTCCAAGGATGTCAGAAAATCGCCCCCCTACTGTGCATATCTACTACGCAATATAATGGTGGGCTGAGGCCCAACATTGCCCAACAATCAGTTTCTACTCTCAGTTATGTTTTCTGGGAAAACAGGAAGGCATTGGAAGTTAGCAAGCGAGTGAAGCTCAAATAGATGTCAAGCCAGAAAAATTTGATGCATCTCCTAGTGACTGACTCAAGGTCAACATTCTGTAGGAATAGATTGCTTGGGCTCGTGGACAAGAAACGGGCTACTTAAGAATGTGAAGAAAAATAACTGCAAAAATGCAGGAAGAATAGAAGTATTTTAATTTTTAATTTTGAAGTTTTAGGATAGGATTAGAGAGCCTGAAACATTGGAGTTTAATGCACACACCTGAAAAGAATGGAATTTGCACATCCTTGTGACTCTCACTTGTATGTTAGCTAGGAATTCTTGAGAATAATTGACACACTTTGTGTGCTTCTTTTTCCTACCCATGACTTCATCCAAGCCTGCATCATTTGTTCATGGTCATCTACTGCCTTCCTCCATTTTGCGAGTTCCTTCGACCACCTTTTTTGGGCAAGGGCATCTAAATCCAAAAAGTATGCAAAGTAAATTCACTGAGTTATCTAATCTTGCTATATCTGGAAATTAAAAACTAATCTTCAAATGAATCAGCTTTGCATGTAAAACCAGTCGAGTGAGTTGAAATGAGTCAATGTGCATCTGTTCAAACTTATAGATTTCAATAAGGAACTAATCATTCAAACTATCACACCAACTATTTGTTGGTCAGATGCTAAATTAAAGGGGAGGGGGAGCCTGAAAATATTGACACACTCCTTGGGACCCCATCTGAACTTCTAAATTAATCAGTGTTAAGTACACAAAGGGAAATAATGCTGTCACTGTGAAGAATATTTTTATTCGTATACGGCAACAGAAATAACATGTCATTAACTCAAAAACAAATACAAAATACAGAAATCTAGAGACTGACAAATAAATGAATGATTACCTTGTAGATCCCCCATGAACCCCCATGAACCCCCGGAATTCCCATTTTGAAAACCTATGCAGTAGATGCAGTGCCTTGATACACAAGAATACTGTGTCTTGGAGGACAGAGCTGGTCAAGTAGTCCATAAATTTAACTAATGGTGCACCCCATGAGCTTTGATTTATTGTTCTTGACCAAGCATACAAAGCCCTCTATTTCACTCACATATATGGTTCAACAGGAAAAATAAATTGGATTGTTAAGTTAATGTGCATACATATTATATGCCAGATAACCTTTTATCAAACTATGATAGAACATAGTTGATTCAGGGTTTTTAATGGAAAATGTATCTTTAGTGACCCAATGTATAAAAAAAATTATAGTGATAAGGAACAAGGAAACTTTTCACAATGTGAATATTTTAATGGGCTTTGAGGAATGCGCTTCCAAGGGTAATTCATAGAGAAGCTTTAACTATAGTGTGATTTGATTGGAAGGGTTTCAGTGTGACTCCAGCAACAACATCTGCCCTGTCACTTTGGTTCTGTCCCCTCACATTACTTACCTTTTCTTTTTGCCCTTACACCCTCAGCTTCAATAGCTGCCATGTAAACACAGGAAAGGTTTATTCCCAGCAAAGCCTAGGAGTGAAAATTTCCCTCTTAGACTTTTTGTTTGATAAACTTACTGGCCCGGATTTTACGGTGGTAATGACAGCGAAACTGTTCATCATTACTCCTCTGAAAGTGACAGCAACTTCTGGAGTCAGCACATATGCAGATAAACACGGAAATCCAGAAGTTGCTGTCAGTGATTCTACGCATCTCTACAGGTTGCGCTGTGAAACCCCACGGAGCTGGCAAGCAATTCAAATCACACAAACATAGTTCCTGATGAAAAGTTCCCCTACTACGCTGTTAAAATCCCTGAAAAGTTGAGCCTTGTTGAAAGAAGCATAACTGGGTTTTAACAGTGTATTGACTCTGACCCTGAGAAGCTAATTTTATATTTGTGGAATGTCAACTGTTTCCATTACATTACAACAGTGACTCCACTTCAAAAGTACTTCATTGGCTGTAAAGCGCTTTGAAACGTCCGGTGGTTGTGAAAGGTGCTATAGAAATGCAAGTCTTTCTTTCTTTCATTAATATAAGAATTAAATGTTACTATAATTTTTTAAGTTTGTTTGTGATATTTCAGCTTCTACCATAATCCTATATGTATGTTCCAATCTTTATTTCACTCACTGTAAAATTTATAAAACATAAATTATAATCTGTGCATTTTACTTCCTGGTTTGCTGTCTGTGAGAATTCTTCAATGTGATTGGCTGCTTAGCCTGCTTGATGATATCATTGTTTCTGGATGCTGGAGATTTGTTTGATTTGGCACCAGATTCAAACTAATATCGGGAGAGGTGAAATTCATGCCACAGAGATCACCATATCTTTGTGGGCAGCTTTCTTCGAGGTCGCTTCGCCACTGACGGCAAATTCTGGGCCAATGTTTTTGCATATATTTTTGACAGTAAGAACCATTGCCATCTACTGAGTCAGTTGCCTTTTTTCAAGAAATTCTTGTTGAACACCAATGACAACGTCATGGCATCTTTGTGGTTTCTTCTCTGATCAATTTTCTCCCTTCCTCTCCTGGAGGCATTAAGGATAATTTTCATCTCCACTGACTGCGCGGTAATCTGGTGGGATGAAAATCAGGCTGGTTCGACAACAGGGGGTGAATGTTTTGACTTCAGTCTTGCTTCACTACCAACTACTCAAATACAGAGGTTGCAACCAATGCGACAGAATTTTTTTGCTTTTTTTTGTATATTTCATACCCTGCACCTGACAATGGTGATACTCTATAACTGTTCAGAAAGGTGTGTGTATGTGCGATTCGAGTCCTCTCTCTCTTTTGATCTTCTCCCCTCTTTAAACAACATTCCTCCAACATACGAATGTCAGTGCCACATCAGGTTGGATTCTGATACTCTTTAAACTGAAGTACAAGAAATGTTAATGATGGAAAAAAAATACAAATATCTTAAGAACCATGTGATTTTAATGGATCCCTTGAGGCTGTTAGTTGCTGAACCATACAGACCAAGAAGTTCCCAAACCGTTCTCTGTATTGATGGGCAGTGTCAAATAAAGCACACCTTAAGTCACCTAGCTCACATACAGACACCTGATGATGATGTAGCTGCTAATGGTGTATGCCAACTCCTTTTAGCATTATATTTTGTGATGGCGGGGGGGGGGGGGGGGGTTAATAATATTGTCAACTCCTGTGTAGTTCCATGACACCGGGATAGGATTTAGCTGAAGGTGCATACTGCTAGAATACTGCACAATACACAATGAAAGAGTGAGGGTTTTTTTTTTTGCAGATTTTTCCCCTTTCATCAGGTTCCCTGCAATTACACCCATAGGAATATGTTTTTTTAAAAATCTTACTTTGCAATGTTACCCTTATGCATATTATTGAAAATTAATGAAAAGATTTTTAAATGCTTAATTTCAACAATGTAATTGATTATATGCAGAAAAGTGCTTGCATTAGTCCATTTGCATTTTAAATGCTATATATGTATAGATATTTTGTATTAGTGTAGAAGGCCCTCCTCACTGACCTCCTAGCCTAACCTCCATAAATTCCAACTGGTCAAAATACAACCACCTATCTTGCACTAAGACTGGTTTGCCCATCACCCCCATCTTTGCTGACCTACATTGGCTCCTGGTCTTCAACACATTCTCATTATTGTCTTCAAATCCCTCCATGGCCAGCAGTATATCTCCTCCCACTTCCTTAAGTCCTCTTAACTCTGTCCTTTTGTGCATCCCCTCACCCTACCATTGGTGGCAGGCCCATCAGCCCTTTGGCTCTACTCTTTAGAACTCCTTCCCTAAACCTTTCTGCCCCTGTACCTTTAAAAATCTTCTCAACACCCATCTTTTCAATTAAACCTTGGTCACCCCTCCTAATCACTTCCGTCATGGCTGGGCTTCTGACGCTTATTTATTCCTGCTTATTTTTTCTCTCCACTCTGTAAGGAGCCTTGGGGCATTTTCTGTGCTAAAGGTGCTATATAAATGCAAGTTGTTGTTTCATTGCTTACCTTCAACTACAATGAGTACATTTGACTTTGCCTTTCCTTTTTTGGATATAACATGACACTGATATGGCGTGTCAATTGTTACTGTGTCTTTCAGCCAGCTGATAACATGGATTCTCCCATCTCTTAATGGCTGGGTTTGGTGCTTAATGGAATTGGTCACCCTTTGACCGTTTTTCTTCCAAATAAAATGCAAATCTTTGGGTCCTGTGGAAAGTAAGAGTTTTGTAAATTACCACATTCTCTTGTTTGTTTCTCCTTCCAAGTTGCTCCCCTTTAAGGTTCTCATTACCGTATCATCTAATCAGGAGAGACAACTGTAGTGTATGTAACCGTTCTACCTTTAAGAGAACTATTGTATGTAACCGTCCACCTTTAAGAGAACTATTTTAGGTGTTGCACTACTTTATCTTGGCTGCTGTATACTGTAATACCGGGAGTGACCACACCGGTATATAAGTGCTGTGTAAGGATTTATTGGGCAGATTCGCCCTGACCTTCGAATAGTAAAGTCCTGTTAAAGTTACTCTTGTAGTCTGTGTATTACTTCACCATATAACCCACAGACTTTACAACAACCATGAGTGCAGATTTGTGCCTGGCTGGCAGGAGACACAACTGAAGCAGATTGAAGCAGTGTTAGTGGGGTAGATTCCCATGTGATGATGCTCCATGCTGAATGTCAAAACTGAGCTCAACCGATAGCATTTGAA
Source organism: Somniosus microcephalus (assembly GCF_052327205.1). Classification (NCBI taxonomy): domain Eukaryota; kingdom Metazoa; phylum Chordata; class Chondrichthyes; order Squaliformes; family Somniosidae; genus Somniosus; species Somniosus microcephalus. The sequence goes on along the minus strand of NC_140987.1, from coordinate 112,821,097 downwards.
ACAAACCTATGATCTCGCTGCTTGGGGTCAAGCACCTGGAGATGCCATGGCCCTCACTGAATTCTTCCTTAAGTGAGAACACTCAAGGCCAGTAAACATAGAATTGCAGTGTATATTGCGTATTACAGCATTTTCTTTCCCATGAAGTTCTTCCCAAGTATGATGTTGCATCAAATGTTAATGCTTGACATTAGAATGTTGATTCTGCTACTTAAATATCATTTAAAATTTACTTGTACTTCTTGCAATTTAGTATACTGTATTCGCTGCTCATGATGCGGTCTCCTCTACACTGGGGAGACCAAACTTAAATTAGGTGACCGCTTTGTGGAACACCTCCGTTCAGTCTGCAAATGTGACCCCGAGCTTCCGGTCGCCTGTCACTTTAATTCTCCACTCTACTCCTACTCTGACCTCGCCGTCCTCGGCCTCTTACAACGTAAGCTCGAGGAACAGCACCTCGTCTTTCGATTAGGCATTGTACAGCCTTCTGGACTCAACATCAAGTTCAACAATTTTACACCATAACCTCGGCCCCTATTTTTTTCACATGGCAGCTGTTGATGATTCTGCCATTCCTATTTACACCTTTTCTAGACTCACCTTTTGTTTCTTTACCTGTCCCATTACCACCATCTTTTTCTTTGTACTATCATAACTTTTGTCATTTAATCACTCCTGCCTTCCACCCAATCACAGACCTTCCCTTTTGTTCTTTCCTTCCCTCCCCCTTTTCCTGCCTCTGCACTTGCTTAAAATCTGTTACATCGCTAACTTTTTCCAGTTCTGACAAAAGGTCATCGATCTGAAACATTAACTCTGTTTCTCTCACAACAGATGCTGTCTGACCTGCAAATGGTTACATACTCAAAATTATGTTCCCATTACGTCTCACTCATTTGAAGCAAGATTTACTCATTTGGGTTTAAAAATGTAACCTATAGCGATACATCTTGTTCTAAAATGTTTCTGAGAGGCATTTTCTGGAGTGCAATCTTTTGTTTCCAGCACCTTCCTTAAAATACTGCTGTTATGAAGTAGGCGCAAACATCTTAAGTGCTTCTAACAAAAGACTGCCCGTTGGAAAATGTTACCTCTTGCTTCAAAGTGTTTGCAATCTGTCTCATTGCTCTTGACCATGAACCTCACTGCTAATATTTCATTAAGGTTGACCCTTCTGACTATGGTACAAACCAGCAAGGGTAGAAAATAGTTCTTGTTGCACCTGTTATCTTGTCAGAAAACAGGGGCAAAAAGGACCGATGTCAGGGCTCAACATCCCACACCAAATCTCTCCCTGTGTTACTGGCAACGTCATATTGGTAAAGGCGGCTTTGCAGGTGTCCTGGGTGGTCACCTAAAACAGGCATTATGCTTCTTACAAATGTAAATGAGAGGCTGAGCACCTGTTTTAGGCCCCCTTGCAGAAATTGGTTTGAATTGATCGTTCCTGTGGAGCCACGAGGAGCAGAAATGCTCCTGACTCCACAGTTCTCGCAATCACCCCACCTCTAGGATTACCAACTCTCCAGGATTGGCCTGGAGTCTCCAGGAATTTAACACTAATCTCCAGGAGACTGCTGGAAGCAACCCAGGTGAAAAATCTTTGGGTATTAAAAAATTGTGTTTTTTCATTTTCTTTGAACGCTTCTGTTTATTAGCTAATATTGGAGATGGGAAAAAAGGCCATTTGACTGATAGTCCAGAAACATCCAAGGGATAATGAAGAGTCTTTTCGCTTTCCAATTGGCATGGGAAGGCGGTGCACAATGAGGATGGACATGTCGGGCGACCAATGGCAGGAGCGTGGGGGTGGGGCAGGAGGTCATGTGATGCAACCTCCAGGGATATAGTCAACCAGAGTTGGCAACCATGCCCTCCACCCGTTGCCACTATAACCCCCCCCACCACCACCCCGGCAATTATCTGAGGGCCTCGGTCAGTGTGATAAATGGTCCAATAATCAATAATGTAAAATGCACGAGTTGCCTGTGGAGGCACAACAGGCACGGACAGCTCGTGCAAAAAGTATTAATGAGGCCCGAGGTCTAATTTCAGGCCTTGGGCCTTCCAGTTGGGGCACGCCACCGGTTATGGACTTGAAAATGGCCATAACCAATTTTCACCCTGCACGCTTTGACCAAGTAGCTTAGGATACAAATAAGGGGTTAATTGTTGCTCTTCTTCCATATACGTATTGATTAAAATATTTTCTAATCCTTACTATTTTTTGCTGTATTTCTTTGAGTTTCAATTTTCAGCTGTTTAGGTTTTGCCCTAAAATCATTTCTTCATAACTACCAATAAAATATTTCAGATATAACTGTTCTTGTTAGAACCACATTAGGTTACAGCACAGAAAGAGGCTATTTAAACTATCATGTCTGTGCCTGCTTAGCAAGAACTGACATACACAAATAACCAAAATAAGAGGAATGATAGACAATTATTTGTCCTAAATCTTCCAATTTATGGATGGACTCTGTGATAAATCCAAAAAGTGGAACAAGGAACTCAAGAGGCTAGATGTTAGAATTAACACGAGTACTTTATTAACAACTGGGAAACACATTTACGGACAGCCTGCATCAGCATCCTGGCATTCCACCTTGTGCTGACCTTGACAGGAAGCAAACCTCTGACCTTAGCAGCAGCATTGGCTACAGCACCACCTGGTGGATAACCTTAATCATAACATCCCAGATTACTATAGACTCAAATGGCTGAGCAACAAGAACACCTTAATTATACCTTTAATAATGTAAAATCAGCTTACACTTATTTAATGTCTGCTTGTTTGTTTTATGAAAGCTTATTCCTGTTAAGTCTTTGTAAGCTTACTGTAACTACAGCCAAGGAGTATTACTAACAAGTTTGAATCTGAGTACTAGTAATACAAATCACTTTTTAATTTTTTTCTATAAAATACCGATGTTAGGAATTTGGTGCAAACACTAAGTGCCTGTAACAAAAGGCCACCCTTTGGAAAAAATGTATTTATCCTATTTTTCAAATTGATGTTTTCCTTTTAAAATATTTTCTTAGTAAATTGTCATGCTCAGAGTGAGGGATATCAATACTGGGGATTGGAACACTTTTCCAGTTCGAGCACTCAATGTCAGCATCAAGGTGCAGCTAAAGCACAACCAAATTTAAAATAAAAGGTCCCTCTAATCTGCACTAACCGGGGGTAATTTTCACCTTCACCACTTGGGCAGAAACTAGCAGAGGTCACGTCACTTGCCTGTTAAAGAGCCCATCTGATTTTCATTACCAGATAGTAAGGAATAGTCACAACATGGTATTTGTATCAATGTGAATTTTTGATTTCTGCACCACCTAACCTATAGCCTTCGAGTAAGAATTTCAATGTAGTGTTAAGTTGTGGATGGCTTTGTACTGTTGACCCATGCTCAGTTGTTTATATTTTGATGGTATTTATTTTCATTCTTTTATATTTTTTCTGCTATCTTGTGGACCACGCACCATCTCTGGTCAAAGATCAAATGGCCAACCTTCTCTATGGCTGGTCAATTGGAAGTTCCCGATAGAAGGAAGAGACAGTGCAGCATGCCAAAGCCCCAGTGTGCTGGGGCATTATATTGCCTGCATATGCTCTTCCTTTAGTGCAATTATTACAACCCCTCCAGCTCACATGCATTTTACACATGACTTACACAAACCAATGCTTCCTCTTAGAAAAAAGGCCCATCATTCTTTTGACCATCTTTTGTCCATGGAATTTAGTCCCCTTCTTCCACATCATCTTAAAATCATAATCATAATCAACTTTATTGTTTACAACGAAATGTAGGCTTGCGGCTCCCGAGAGTGTACATTTAGATTAAAACATTTAAACATTCAACATACATTTGGCTTGTAATACATTAACATATAAACATAACCATAATAAAGTGCATTGGCAGATGTGCAGGCTTTAGAGTTTATTTGTGGAGTTCAGTAGGATGACAGCCCTGGGAAAGAAGCTGTTCCTAAATCTGGTCGTACGGGTGCGAATGCATCTGTAGCGTCTCCCAGGTTAGTGTAGTCACAGATTTGCTTGCCCATACCAGGATTTTCATCCCATGTAAGGTATAAATGGATTGCCGATGGGAGGCCAGTGCATGCTATAATAAATATCAATTTGTTGGTGCTTCATCAAACATCAGTGTGGAATGCTGCAGGACCTGTGCTATACCTTCACTCATCTGCTAAATGGAGTGACAATTGAAGAATTAAATAAAATATCTGAGCAAGTTAAAATTAAATGTAATTCTGTTCTAAACTTAAGAAAATGCCAGGTCTGATGAGCAGACTTAGGCATACAATTTGGGGGAACTTTGTTTAGAAAACGATTCCTTTAAACTCCTGTGCTTCTAACTATTTTTTATAATTTACAACAATAAAAAATGCTTTTTGCCTCAACCAAAGGCAAAAAAAATCCCAGTTATTTTATAATACCGGAAGTGGAAGTGAAGTCATGCCCTGACTGTTTTATTCAGCTGGAACATGCTGGAAATATCTATCAGGCCCATCTGAACCTGAAAAGAAGAAAGGCTGGAGACCCTTCATCAGAACCCAAAATGTTAACCTAAATTTTCTGTTTTTACACGATTCATCTACTTGAAGGCCCTTCAAGCCTATTTGATTTCACCTTTCCAAAGTACCAACTCTACTGACGTCCCTTTACAGCATCTCAGACTTCAGATATTGGCAGATGTACTTCCAGCATTTTCAGCTTTCATTTTAGATATCCAGCATACTCAGAAACTCTCTTTATTCACCTGCCTGTGCGTTGTCTTGTATCAGGAGTTATTGACTGCCTAGCAACCAGATTGTATTCTGTTAAATGAATTTTTAATGTACGAATTAATTATTCAGTAGTGTCAAACTCCACTTCCCTGCTGGCTCCACAGATTCACTGGCTCCTGTACTATACTATACCTTCATCTAACTCCACTATCCTCCCCCTCAAAAGCTTTGGGGTGGGGGATGGGGGGGCAGTAACTCGGCTCGGAGCTCCTTAATAAAAGAAAAGACAGCCATCCGTGGCTTAGTAAAGTAATAAAGGATAGTATCCGACTGAAAACAAGGGCATATAAAGTAGCCAAATCTAATGGGAGGATAGAAGATTGGGAAGCATTTAAAAGCCAGCAAACAATAACAAAGATTAATTAAGAAAGGGAAGATAGATTATGAAAGTAAACTAGCAAAAAATATAAAAACAGATAGCAAGAGTTTCTACAGCTATATAAAAAGAAAAAGGGTGGCTAAAGTGAACGTTGGTCCCTTAGAGGATGGGACCGGGAAACTAGTGGTGGGGAACATGGAGATGGCAAAGACGCTGAACAAATATTTTGTATCAGTCTTTACAGTAGAGGACACTAAAAATATCCCAACACTGGACAAACAGGGGGCAATGGGGGGGCGGGGGGGAGGAGCTAAATGCGATTAAAATCACTAAGGAGATGGTACTCAGTAAAATAATGGGACTTAAGGCAGATAAATCCCCCGGACCTGATGGCCTACATCCTAGAGTCCTGAGAGAAGTGGCGGTAGGGATTGTGGATGCATTGGTGATTATTTTCCAGAACTCCCTGGACTCAGGAAAGGTCCCGGCAGATTGGAAAACTGCTAATGTAACACCCTTATTTAAGAAGGGAAGTAGACAAAAAGCTGGAAACTATAGACCAGTTAGCCTAACATCTGTGGTTGGCAAAATGTTGGAGTCCATTATTAAGGAAACAGTAACAGAGCATTTGGATAAACATAATTTAATAGGACAGAGTCAGCATGGTTTTATGAAGGGGAAGTCATGTTTGACAAATTTGCTCGGATTCTTTGAGGATGTAACATACAGGGTGGATAAAGGGGAACCAGTGGATGTAGTGTATTTGGACTTCCAAAAGGCATTTGACAATGTTCCACACAAAAGATTACTGATCAAGATAAGAAATCACGGGATTGGGGGTAATATACTGGCATGGGTGGAAGATTGGCTATCTGACAGAAAACAGAGAGTTGGGATAAATGGTTCATTCTCGGGCTGGCAATCAGTAACTAGTGGTGTTCCGCAGGGGTCAGTGCTGGGACCCCAACTCTTTACAATCTATATTAACGATTTGGAGGAAGGGACCGGGTGCAACATATCCAAGTTTGCCGACGATACAAAGATGGGAGGGAAAGCAGTAAGGGAGGAGGACATAAAAAACCTGCAAAAGGACATAGACAGGCTAAGTGAGTGGGCAGAGATTTGGAAGATGCAATATAATGTTGGAAAGTGTGAGGTTATGCACTTTGGCAGAAAAAATCAAAGAGCAAGTTATTATCTAAATGGAGAGAAACTGCAAAGTGCTACAGTACAAAGGGATCTGGGGGTCCTGGTGCATGAAACACAGGAGGTTAGTATGCAGGTGCAGCAGGTGACCAGGAAGGCCAATGGAATCTTGGCTTTTATTGCGAGGGGGATGGAGTATAAAAACAGGGAAGTCTTGCTGCAGTTATACAGGCTTTTGGTGAGGCCACACCTGGAATACTGCGTGCAGTTTTGGTTTCCATATTTAAGAAAAGATATACTTGCTCTCGAGGCAGTTCAGAGAAGGTTCACTCGGTTGATTCCAGAGATGAGGGGGTTGACGTATGAGGAAAGGTTGAGTAGGTTGGGACTCTACTCATTGGAGTTCAGAAGAATGAGAGGCGATCTTATCGAAACATATAAGATTGTGAGGGGGCTTGATCGGGTGGATGCGGTGAGGATGTTTCCACTGATGGGTGAGACTAGAACTAGGGGGCATAATCTTAGAATAAGGGGCTGCCCTTTCAAAACTGAGATGAGGAGAAACTTCTTCACTCAGAGGGTAGTAAATCTATGGAATTTTCTACCTCAGAGTGCTGCGGAAGCTGCAACATTAAATAAATTTAAAATGGAGATAGACAGTTTCCTAGCAGATAAGGGAATTAGGGGTTATGGGGAGTGGGCAGGGAAGTGGACGCGAGTCTAGATTTGGATCAGCCATGATCCTATTGAATGGCGGAGCAGGCCCGAGGGGCCGTATGGCCTACTCCTGCTCCTACTTCTTATGTTCTTATGTTTATGTTCACAAATTCACTCTCAAATTCCCAACTCCTTTTCCTCTGGCTCTCCACACATCATGACACTGCTGCAACTTTTGACCTTCTCAACAGCTCCTTTACTGCCATTTTTTGATGTCCCCTCCCCTGTGTTATTCTGTATGATGCTAGTTGTTCATGCCTTTAAATCTCAATAAACCAATCCAAATATGGAAACAAACCTAAAAATGGCTTGTGCAGCATATTCTGTACAGCATCTGAGTTATGTTACTTAGTTCTTTCACCAATACATACAGTACCATGTTTAGCATCAAACAAAAATTCTTCTTGCACGTTATATTAACATCAAAGCTACTGAAGTGATAAGCAAATGTGCAACTACCGAATGTTGGTAGATGCACATCTGCTTTCAAAAGGAACCCGAGAGAATACGAGAGGAAACCATCTGTCTAGTTTCGTGTAAGTCTAAAAACATTGCACATTTTTGTGTTAATTAAGTGCTTTAACTTCCTGCATACATGCAATTGGGATGCTTGAGTGCTTCAGAGCAACCTTTGTTGATAAGCTCTTATTTATAGAGAAACCAAGGTGAAAGGCTAAGACCTAACGTTTAGGCCACCACCAAGGTTGAACAGAATAAAACAAAAGACAAGGTGAATGACTTGGATGAAGGACTAGAGTTGTATATCCAAGTTTGCAGATGACACTAAGTCAGGAGGAACGGTAAATTGTGTAGCTGGGAGCAGGAAGTTACATTGGCCTTGGAGGGGGTACAGCACAGATTCACCAAAATGATACTAGGGCTTAAAGGGTTAAATTATAAGGACAGGTTATATAAACTTGGTTTGTAGTTCCTTGAGTTTAGAAGGTTGAAGGGTGATCTAATTGAAGTGTTTAAAATGATAAAAGAGAACCTATCTCCTCTGGTGGGGAAATCCAGAACAGAAGGGAATAATCTTAAAATTAGAGCTAGGTCATTCAGCAGTGAAATCAGGAAGGCCTCTTTCCACAAAAAGGGGTAGTGGAAATCTGGAACTCGCTCCCAAAAAGGCTGTGGATGCTGGATCAATTGAAATTTTCAAGACAGATCAATACATTTTTGTTAGATAAGGGAATCAAGAGATATGGAACAAAGACCAGTAAATGGAGTTAAGGTACTGATCAGCCGTGATCTAACTGAATGGCTCAAGGGGCTGAATGACCGACTCTTATTCCTACAGTCCTAAATCAAGAAGTGATGATTATAGAGTCATAACGGCACAGAAGGAGGCCATTCGAGTCCGTGCCAGCTCTCTGTAGAGCAATCCAGTCAGTCCCATTCCCCCGCTCTACCCCCGTAGCCCTGCAAGTTTATTTCCCTCAAGTGCCTATCCAGTCTCCCCTTGAAAACATTGAGTGTGTCCGCTTCCACCACTTCCGTTGGCAGCGAATTCCAGGTCATGACCACTCGCTGTATAAAAAAGTTTTTCCTCGCATACCCACTGTATCTCTTGCCCAAAACCTTAAATCTGTGTCCCCTAGTCCTTGTACCATCAACTAGTGGGAACAACCTTTCCCCGTCTAGCCTATCCAAACCAGTCATAATCTTGTACACCTCTATCAAATCATCCCTCAGCCTCCTTTGCTCTAATAAAAACAAATCTAACTTCTCCAACCTGTCCTTGTAGCTAAGATCTCCCTGCCATCTTCAGGGACCTATGCACATCAACTCCCAGGTCCCTCTGTCCCTGCACACTCTTTAAAACTGTGACATTAAATGTATATTGCCTCTCCCTGTTCCTTCTGCCAAAATGCATCACCTCACACTTCTCTGTATTAAATTCCATCTGCCATTTGTCTGCCCATTCCGCTAGTCTTTCTATGTTATGTTGCAGTCGATTGATATCATCCTGTTTGCCACACCCCCAAGTTTGGTGTCATCGGCAAATTTAGAAATTCTACTCTGTATTTCCATATCCAGGTCATTTATATATATCAAAAAACGCAGTGACCCCAGCACTGACCCTTGGGTAACACCACTGTCTACCATCCTCCAGTCTGAAAAACAGCCATTTACCAGAACTCGCTGTTTTCTGTCCTTAAGGCAATTCCTTATCCAAGCTGCCATTGACCCACCTATTCCATGAGCCTCAATTTTGTTAACCAGCCTTCTATGTGGTACTTTGTCAAACGCCTTCCTAAATCAATGTAGACAACATCCATTGCATTCCCTTCATCAATCCTCTCTGTTACTTCTTAAAAAAATTCAATTAGATTAGTCAAACATGATCTGCCTTTTACAAATCCGTGTTGGCTCTCCTTAATTAGCTTAAACCTCTCCAAGTGCTCGTTAATTTTTTCCTTGGTTATTGTTTCTAAAACTTTACCCACCACTGATGTTAAACTGACCGGCCTATAGTTACTAGGAATGTCCTTACACCCTTTCTTGAACAATGGTCACATTTGCCACTTTCCAATCCTCCGGCACCTCCCCCGCATCTAGGGAAGATTGGAAAATTATGGCAAGCCCTTCCGCTATCTCCTCCCCCAATTCCCTTAGCAACCTGGGATGCAAGCCATCTGGACCAGGTGACTTGTCCACTCTAAGCATACCCAGCCTTTCTAGTACATCCTGTCTATCAATTTTCCACCCCTTCCATTGCTTCTACCTTTTCCACTTCTACCGATATTTTGTCAGCATCCACCTCCTTAGTAAACACCGATACAAAGTACTCATTGAGTATTCTAGCCTTGCCCTGCGCTTCTAAGCATATATCACCTTCTTTGTCTCTTACAGGCCCCACCCCACCTCTTACTACCCGCTTACTGTTTACATTTTTGGGTTCCCTTTAATGTTAACCGTCACTCTACTCTCATATTCTCTCTTTGCCAATCTTATTTTCATCTTCACATCTCTCTCAACTTATTGTATTTGGTCTGGTTCTCCCTTGAAGAATTCATCCGCCATGCATCATACACCCTCTTTTTTTGTTTCATCATCTTCTCTATCTCCCTCATCATGCAAGGAGCCCTTGCTTTAGTTCCCTTACCCTTCCCTCTTGTTGGAATGTACCTAGCCTGTACTTGAAACATCTCCTCCTTAAATATGAGTTTTTGTACTTTTAAAAGGAACTAGAGGGGAAAGTGTATAGGAACACTTGCAATAATAATCTTGATAAAATAAAGACAAGAAAGGTTTTGAGGGAGAAAGAGGTTGGAGGCTAAAGGCAAGATTCTGCCAGTCACACATCAAGCTTTTCCTGTATCCTATCCAGGAGTGCGAAAGCGCAGCCAGAAAAGCCTCCCTAGGAATGGAAGAGTCCAGTCTTGGACTCTATAAAGAGTTAAGAACTGGTGAGGGAACAAAAAGGAAACCAAGGTTCTTGGAAAGAACTTTAGCAATGGAGGAGAAATGGGAAGTTCAGTTTGAGGTCAGAAAAGATATCGAAGCCAAAAATGCCTATGCAGGAGGATTAAGAGCTTAGAAATCAAATGTAGCTATGGGTTAGACTTGCAAGAGTCATGAAGAAGCTGTGACTTTGAAGAATTGAAAGGAACAAGATTTTCCTTGCTCATTAAAGGGTATTTAAAACAAAGTTATAAAATTGCACAAACCAATGAAATACTTTATTCATTGAAGAGACATTTCGTCCTATAGACGTATATTTAATACAGACATTTCTAAATGTATCCATTTTTTAAAAGACTGCATCTGATGCAGAGAAGTCACATGCCTTTTGGCTTGAATCCATTTAAGCGCCGCAGTTATTTAGGTGAAAAGTTGATGTTCACATGCAGATAGTGCCATAACGCAAGTGCCTTTCCCTTCTGTTTAGTTGAAGTTTAAAAATGTAAATAAACATAGGTATCTGTTGGTTCAGTGAGTAAAAGCAGCACTTGATAGAGTTTTCTGAAAGGGAAATCATGTTTGACAAATTTACTAGAGTTCTTGGAGGATGTAACGAGCAGGGTGGATAAAAGGGAACCAGTAGATGCAGTGTATTTGGATTTCCAGAAGGCATTCAATAAGGTGTCACATAAAAGGTTACTACACAAGATAAGAGCTCACGGGGTTGGGGGTAATATATTGGCATGGATAGAGGATTGGCTAACTAACAGAAAACAGAAAGTCGGGATAAATGTGTCATTTTCAGGTTGGCAATCTGTAACTTGTGGGATGCCACAAGGATCAATGCTGGGGCCTCAACTATTTACAATCTATATTAATGACTTGGATGAAGGGACCAAGTGTACTGTAGCCAAATTTGCTGATGATACAAAGATAGGTGGGAAAGCAAGTTGAGGAGGACACAAAGTGTCTGCAAAGGGATAGGTTAAGTGAGTGGGCAAAAATTTGGCAGATGGAGTATAATGTGGGAAAATGTGAGGTTATCCACTTTGGTAGAAAGAATAAAAAAGCAAAATATTATTTAAATGGGGAGTCTACAAAATGCTGCGGTACAGAGGGATCTGGGTGTCCTCGTACATGAAACACAAGAAGTTAGCATGCAGGTACAGCAAGTAATTAGGAAAGCAAATGGAATGTTGGCCCTTATTGCAAGGGGGATGGAGTATAAAAGTAGGGAAGTCTTACTACAACTGTACAGGATGCTGGTGAGTCCACATCTGGAGTACTGCGTGCAGTTTTGGTCTCCTTATTTAAGGAAGAATATACTTGCATTGGAGGCAGTTCAGAGGAGGTTCACTAGGTTAATTCCTGAGATGAAGGGGTTGTCTTATGAGGAAAGGTAGAGCAGGTTGGGCCTATACTCATTGGAGTTTAGAAGAATGAGAGATAATTTTATTGAAACATATAAGATTCTGAGGGGGCTTGACAGGGTAGATGACTCTTACATGCAGAGAGGATGTTTTCCCTCGTGGGGGAATCTAGAACTAGGGGGCATAGTTTCAGAATAAGGGGTCGCCCATTTAAAATGGAGATGAGGAGGAATTTTTTCTCTCAAAGGGTCGTGAATCTTTGGAATTCTGTACCCCAGAGAGCTGTGGAGGTGGAGTCATTGAATATATTCAAGGCGGAGATAGACAGGTATTTGAGCTACAGGGGAGTCAAGGGTTATGGGGAGCGGGCAGAAAAGTGGAGTTGAGGCCAAGATCAGATCAGCCATGATCTTATTGAATGGCAGAGCAGGCTCGAGAGGCCAAATGGTCTACTCCTGCTCCTACATCTTATGTTCTTACTGAGCAGGACAGACCAGTAAGGTCCCAGGTTCAATATTCCAACTGTGCTCAATTAGTTGATCTCAATCACAATAGTGGCAAGGTACTACAGTTGTCCTCAGTATCCCCAAGCTAGGAAAGGGGAAACATTTCATCAGCCAAGGTTCTGGGACCTGGTTCTGTGCTGAAAAGTATACATGTTGGGCTCATTCAATGAGTATAAAGTTGAGTAGAGTCAGAAAGATATGGGTGAAAAAGTAGTGAATATAGCTGTCATGTTCAATTTGTGTATCACAAGCCTGTACTATTTTTTCCAATTTTCTTTGCTCCCCTCCTTTCCATCATGCCCCACCTCAATCCAGTTGAATAGCCTGCTAGCATTTATTGTTAAGGTGTGCAAGGTGCCAAAGGGCTGTTGAAATTGGATATCCAAGCCTTGCCTGTCGGTGGTGCATTTTGGCAAATTCAGGCACTAATTTAATTTTGTCAGAAAATCATACCCAGTGCATGCCCAAAATTGCCAATGCACACTCAGTGGGTAATGCTCCTTGCCTTAAACACAAAATTGTTAAACTATGCCCATGTCCCAGCCTTCAGGAGAGTTAGGAGAAAGAAAATTGGAAAAATAACACAGGAGCCGATATACAGATCGCAATCAGACTTTTATCCTTCACCCCTGTCTCGCTGACTTCTACCCAATAAACAAACATTCTCAACATGCCTGTTAGAAAGCAAGCATTTTTTTTAATTGAAAATTATATTCAGCATGTATTAAATAAAATAAATACCTGGAGTTCATTAAAAGCTGTCATTGAATGTTGACCTTCATAAAATGCAGGAGCACCCCTAAAGTGTAAATTATAGCCAAGGGGCTATTCACTCTTGGGTATCTCTTCTATCTAAAACAACAAACACACACTGAAGCAATAGGTAAACAGTAAGAGTCACCGTGCAAACATTTATGTAGTTTGCAAAACATCTCAAAGTTCTTGTATGGAAATCAAATAGAAACTGATTTGCATGAAGAGAAAGAACTGCATGACTTTCAACATGATTGAGGAATCATAAAGGCGGAAGTCACACCCCCATCCACATCAATGGGGCTGTGGTGGAAAGGGTGGACAGCTTTAAGTTCCTCGGAGTCCACATCACGGAAGACCTCTCCTGGTCCCTCAATACCTCCTCTCTGGTGAAGAAGGCCCAGCAGCGCCTATATTTCTTGAGGAGGCTGAAGGGATGTAACCTGTCACCCCTGATCCTCTCTAACTTTTACCGCTGCACAATAGAGAGCATCCTGACGAACTGTATCACAGTATGGTATGGCAGCTGTAGCTACTATGACCGGAAAGCCCTGCAGCGGGTAGTCAAAACTGCCCAACGCATTACCGGCACCCGGCTACCGACCATAGAGCACATATACCAGAAACGCTGTTTACGGAGGTCACGGTCCATCATCAAAGACCCTACCCACCCCAGCCACAGTCTGTTCGCCCTCCTGCCATCTGGGAGACGCTACAGATGCATTCGCACCCGTACGACCAGATTTAGGAACAGCTTCTTTCCCAGGGCTGTCATCCTACTGAACTCCACAAATAAACTCTAAAGCCTGCACATCTGCCAATGCACTTTATTATGGTTATGTTTATGTTATGGTTATGTTTATGTTAATGTATTACAAGCCAAATGTATGTTGAATGTTTAAATGTCTTAATCTAAATGTACACTCTCGGGAGCCGCAAGCCTACATTTCGTTGTACTGCACTTGTGCACTAACAATGACAATAAAAGTTGATTTGATTTGATTTGAAAGGTCTCTTTTGTGGTTCAAAAAGACTATGCTTTGTTTCTACATCTGAGAGAGAAATGAAGCCAGTTTCAGTCATATATACAAACATTTTATTCAGTTAAAACTGTTCATGAAAATGACAGTTCTGTCCATAAGATCAAACATCATTACATTTGATTGGTTGCCTATGATACTGAAACCAAATGGTTACGTTGGGCTGGATTTTCTCAATGGGGAGCTTTTGGAGGCGGGGCTCCCACTTGTCAAGTTTTAGTCCCGCCAGCCCACGCTATTTTCCCTGATTGACCTCGTTAAGCCCGCCCAGCGGGCTTAGCAGGCCAATTAAGGGAAAGCCGGTTACAGGTGACGTCAGCGAGTGACGTTTCATCTGTCAAGAGCTTTTGACAAATTAAATGTCAGTGTTTGATGGCTCTGTGAAGCTGTCAAACACCGACAATCTGTCCTCTAAGTTGAGCCCTTCCACTCAGGCTCAGTTAGAGATCTCTCCTGAGCAAAAAGCAGAAGGCTGCAGCTTGACAGTTCAGCGGCCATTCTGCTTTCTGTGCCGGTGAGATGAGGGACTCCCGAGACCTGAATGGAGGAAGCCTGCAGGAAGAAAGTAAGTAAAACTTCTTAAAACACTTTACACTCACCTCACACACTCGCACCCATCACTCACCTGCACACCGGGCATCTCGGCCCCTCCAATCCCCGCAGACCGACGGCCTGCCTTGCTGACCCTGGCATGGTTCAGAGCCGTTGGGAAGCCCACACTTCAGGGCTGAATATAGGAATTCTGCAAAAAACTGCCCGTTAACTGGCAGTAATCCCCTTCCCGCCTCGGGGAGGCGGCTCCCAGCATGGGTCGGGTACCCGCCTCCTGGGAAGATGGCACGGAGGCAGGATGGGTACCCGCCCCCAGATTCTGCCATTTTCCCGGCAGTCCCGCCTCCTTACCCGCCCCCCCCAGGGCTGGCAAAATCGCCCCCTCTATCTCAGTGGGATAGAATATTTGGGTACTATATTGGTTATCAACTTGCATTAGTTGTTAGCACTCTAAGATGGTCCTAACTCGCACCAAGTCCAGTTCACCCATCACCCCTGTGCTTGCTGGCCTACATTGGCTCCTGGTTAAGCAGCGCCTCCATTTCAAAATTCACATCCGGGTTTTCAAATCCCACCATGGCCTTGCCCCTCCCTCTCTGTGACCTCCTCCAGCCCCACAATCACCTCCCCCCACCCCACCTCCGAGAAATCTGTGCTTCTCTAATTCTGTCCTCTTGAGCATCCCTGATTATAAATCGCTCAAACATTGGTAGCCATACCTTCTGTTGCATAGGCCCTAAGCTCTGGAATTCCCTGCATAAACCTCTCCGCCTCTCCTTCCTCCATTAAGGTGCTCCTTAAAACTTACCTCTGACCAAGCTTTTGGGCATCTGCCCATATTTCTCCTTTTATGGCTCGGTGTCAAATTTTGTGTCTTATAACACTCTTGTGAAGTGCCTTGGGACGTTTTATTACATTAAAACTATATAAATACAAGTTGTTGTTGTTGTCTTGGGTTTAAATTCCACTCCAACACAATCTCGGTTGACACTTCAGAGCAGTACTGAAGAAGTGCTGCATTGTTGAAGGTGCCACCTTTTGGATGAGATATTCAGGTAAAATATCCCAAAGGCACTATTCAGTGAGGCGCAGAATGTTTTCCAACATTTTTTGGTCAATAACCACCACCTAAAACAGATTAATTGTCATTTATCTAATTGTGTGGAGATGCCGGTGTTGGACTGGGGTGGACAAATGTAAGAAGTCACACAACACCAGGTTATAGTCCAACAGTTTTATTTGAAATCACAAACTTTCAGAGCACTGCTTGATGAAGGAGCAGCGCTCCGAAAGCTTGTGATTTCAAATAAAACTGTTGGACTATAACCTGGTGTTGTGCGACTTCTTACATTTACCTAATTGGTATTCGTCTTACTGTGTGCCAATTGGATGCCGCATTTGTCATCATGTCAACAGTGATTGCCCTTCAAAAGTAATTAATTGGTTGTGAAGCGTTTTGGGACATTATGAGGCGTGAAAGGTGCTAAGTTTCTTTACTTCATATAGGGTGAGGTAGGAGGAGGCTTGTGTGGCGCAGGGACCAGGTACTGAATTTGGATGATCAGCCATGATCGCACTGCATGGCGGAGCAGGCTCGAGGGGCCGAATGCCCTACTCCTGCTCCTATCTTCTATGTTTCTATAAACACCAGCATAGACCTGGTGGGCCGAATGGCCTGTTTCTGTGCTGTAAAATTCTATGTAAAGTGTAAAAATGTTCCTTCTGTTCAGTTTCTTGAAGTTTTTACTTGAGTATTTTATCATAAAAGATTAAATTCACACATAAAAAAACATTATTCCAGCATGTGGGGGAATAACTGACTGGGTCTAAAAAAATTCCATTACTTTACTCTTTGGTAATTTAGCACTTCATGTTTTCCCATAGATGGTGAAGGAGATTTTTGTTGCTACATAACATTGGGAGAACCAGAGCAGAGGTTTTTTTCTGTGCTTATCCACTTGCATTTGGAGGTGCAGATCAATTCCTTGGAGCCAGCAACAGCTCAGTTTCTGCCTCAACACCAGATAGCCTTGGGTGTGGACATTTGCAGGTTATTTAACCGTTCTTCAGCTTGTTGATTCAAGGTCACTTATAAAAGCCTCGGCTATTTCATCCTGAATACAGCACCGTCAAACTAGTCTGTTGCTACAATTTATAAAACAAAATCCTGATCACAGTAAGATCACAAGCAACGGCAGTGCAGGTAATTATTTATACAACCATTTGGATGTTTAGGGACGAGCCCAAAGCGAGAATAGAGACCAGATACGATTGGGACATATTCAGAAAGGTCCAAGTCACTTTGTACTTTTTTTTGGGATGTTAAAATTACATGTTTTGCTGATTTTGTTTTCCTGTGTGAATACTTTGGAGAGGGTAATGCAAGCTGTTATTGGATCACATGGAGTCTGTAGGTCCTATGTGACAGGTTTGAGGTGTACAGTCTTTATGGACTGAAGGTCTGCTCTAAATAAAAGTTATTACTATGATCTACAATCAAAATCTCTGTAGCAGTGCACAGTGTTGTATTGTGATCCCTATTAGCATCAGCAAAAGATTTTCATAGTTTGTTGCTATGGACTGAGTGAGGTTAGACAAATCTCTAATGCAGCAACAAAACATTTTCACTTGTTCAGCTCAGCCTACAACAGAGTCACTGTTCGGTCCCTTTGAAAAATAATATACCTCCAGGCCCTTGATCTTTGACAAGAGAAAGATGATCAATGCCTGTCGTGCCATTTTGAGAAATTTCTTTGTTTCAAACTTGCGGCCTGCAAATGAAATCAACTTTAAAAACGTTCTTTGCGCAAAAAGTATCTTTACATTAGTCATCAAATATTGACCAGGTGACAACATTCTATTTTTTGCACTAGTACATAAAATTAATCTTTATCAAATATTCTTTGCACTAATTTTAATGCAAAGCCTAAGACACTGATAAACCATGATGTACAAGTAACATAAATGACCAACAGGAAATAATGTTTGTGATAAAGAACATAGGTGCAAAAAAAAATTGAATAGGAGTAAGAATATGTTGAAGGATAAATTAAAATACTTCTATATTAATGGTATTAGAAATAACATACTTGAATACTGGTAGCAAAAATATTGGCATCACAGAAACATGGTTGTGAACAGAAACTGAATAAGCAACGAAGCCAAAAAACACAATGTATCTGAGGCAAACCTAGGTAGAGTCACATTGTTGATGAGGAATGGCAGATTAATACAAAAGCAATTTGGTGGAAATGAGATAACACAAAAACATTAATAATGGTCAACTCTTTCCATACTTCATCGAGAATTCCATTGGTGTCTCAGTATCAGTCACTGGTTTGGGCTGAGTTAGCTGATATCAGGGCAGCATTAGAGTGCTACAGTTGACTTCAGTAACCTTGGGCTACGAAGAGATGAGGCAACAAGCCAGTAACCCCTGCTAGAATTGCATGTGTGTCGCCATCAGGTGAGGGTAGGATTGATCTCGGCTATAAATGAATAGCCTGCCAGTATTCACTATCGAGGCATAGAAGTGGGTATGGTAGAGTAGGGGTTATAGTACTGGATTAATAACCGACCATCGGAAGTTGTAAAATTGAATTTAATACATCTGGTAATTTTGGGACTGGTACCTTCAGGAAAGGGAGCTTGCCACCTTTACCAGACCGATCACACTATGTGGTTGACTCTTAATACCCACTGAGTTGGAAGGCCCAGAACCAGTCAGTCAAAGGCCTACCAATGCCTTTATTGGGTAACTAAGGATCAATTAAAATATGGCCTAACCAGTATCACCCACATCTTGATCAGAAACCTATATTTAAAAAAACTTAAGTGTAGGTGTGATATTTCAAATTCTTTAGTGGTTGGATGCTGTGACTATGGTAATGATATTTAAGTCACAAAACAAGAATAATGGCTATATTTCTTCCTCTTTAAATAACTGCATAGAAACTAGGCTGGTTTCATGGCTGTATCTCTTTTTTTTTAATGGCCATCAAGAATTCACTGGAAAAACATGCAACACTTGCGACCTAAACTGACCCCTTAACAGGATATCTGGAACATGGTACATTCAATTTCACTCTGTAAACACCACCAAATTGACATCAAAGCTCAACAGTTTTGAACCACATTTAATTGTACCATTGAGATCCAAATGCTTCAAATAACAAGTACCTTGGCCACTCCCTGTTTATTGGTGAAGATACACAAGTAGAGCCCTTACCTTAATGTCTTTTGGACTGTCCATCAGTAATAAGGCTCTGGAAACAAGGTACCGTCCCTGACACACGATCATGGGGATCACTATTCATATCCACATATTCTGCCATTGCTTTTGAGGAGATTAGTTGGATAGTTTGTAATAACCGACTTCAAAACTGTAGACATTTTCTACTAGTATTATAGAATCATTATGCACCCCTGTTCTCCCAGTATCTTTCACACAGCTGTAGCGATGCAGTCATATCTCTAAGTGATCCAAATCATAACTGAGGCACCATCTCTGAAGCAACCATATATTGCTTTCTGTCCATTATAAACACCTTGGGGTATATTTTTCAAGTAGTGTGTTCTCATACAAAGGCTTATCGCACTCGTGCCACAACCCTCAGCATTTTTTTTTTAATGCGAGCAACCCATTTATACATTTTATATTAAATATGCACTGAGGGATTTCACATGCGTGTATTAAGCATTCTTATAGGAACAGTATGGTCAGAAAACATATGCATTTCTATAGTCTCTAACAGAGGAAAACATCACAGGAGTGAAATCACAGACACATATTGACGCCAAGTCAAAAAAGAGAGATGTTCAGATGGGTGACTAAAAGTTTGGTTAAAGAAGCCCCTCCAAATCAGGTTTCCGCTCCTGCCACACCACAGAAATTGCCCTTTGTAGGGTTCTCAAAATTCCCACATTCCCCAAAAGTTATGGATAAAAGGGACCCTGTATGGCCAAGTTATTAAAAAGGGTACCCAAAAGAAAATGGCTTCTGAAACCTCGTGACCGAAGCCTGCAGGATTTTTAAAAGACAAGGCCCTGCAAAGGCAGGTCCATTCAAATCCTGAAACGAAACCTAACATGCATGGATCTGTGAAAGACTTTGTCATTTTCTAAAGTCAGACAGCTAGGTAAACACAGAATATGCATCCTTCATCTTGAAACAGTTTAACTCAGGATAGACGTAATCCTGAGGCCATTAACTTTCTGCATAAATAATCGGTAACCGCGCAAAGTAGCTACCAAGCCAGGAAAACCCGATTAAAGTTCATAAATGACAAACAGCCAGGATATTGAAGCCGTTAAGCAAGGAGACAACCGCCCCAAAAACAGTTAGTGAATGACTGTAATCATTTTAGACGTGCCCGCCAAAATTAAACAAAGAACTGACCTGATTTGGCGCGCAGATAAGGGAATGAAGAACCGGTATAATTGTAGGCCCACCGATAGCCAAGTTCTCTTCCGCTTTTCCTCTCCTCCTTCCCTACGCTGCTCGACACTGAGGATGCCCATTACAACACCGGGGGCCAAACGCGGGAGGAGAACGGGGCCCGACTCAACACACACACAGGACACACGGGGCCGCAAGCGGGCAGGCGAGACGAGACGAACGGCAAAAACCGATAAGCAGAGAAGGGCAGCGTAAAGAAGCGTTGGGGATGAGCGGGCACACACCCCGATCCAGGTATAAACTGGTGTTCGAAGCATGGGTAGAAGGAGCAGCTGACGACCACGAGCACTGCGGTAACAAACCCAAGCCAACACCATAAACCACCAACCGAACCCCAACCGCAACAAAACCTTTGAAGACCAGACCACCACCAGAAGAACAACCATTCTGCAAGGTAATTACCCAACAAAGATTTTACTCCCTATCTCTAACGGAGGAAAAGAGGGTACTTTACTCGGACGACTCCGCTGCCGCGTCCTGGGACCACGTGACGACGGCAGGCCCCAAAGGGCACCAAGAGCGAACCCCAAAACCACAACCGGCTTAATCGACAGGTTTCGAACTGTAAAAAGGAACCCCATTGGTGAGCATAAATCCGTGGCCCCTCGTAGATTAATCTAGTTAGGTATGGGGGGTGGGACAAGGGTAGGGGGATTTTTAAAGTGTTTGTTCCCTCGATGTGCCGTGTGTTCCCCATTCCCAAATAAGTGTATTTTTATATGCCTGTAATTATTCTAGTAATTTTCAGTGTTGTGATTTTATTGTGCCTTTAATAAAATTACGGTTTTCTTGTACCAAACCAGTTGTCTACTCTAATTCTGTATCGTCGCCTGTACCCAAGTCCGGTGTCTAGAACCCAGGGGTGTGGGAGCAATTCGAACCGCTCAGAGACAGTCAGGGGCAGAGCTGACTGGGCACCCGCCACCCCCTACACCTTATCTAAGTCACAAATGACATCCTCTGTGACTGTGGTGAACTATTCCTCCTTGTCCTTCTCGAACTGTCTGCAAACTTTGACACAGTTGACCACACCATCCTCCTCCAACGCCCCTTCTCCATCATCCAGCTACGTGGGACTGCCCGCACCCGATTCCATCTATCCAGTCGTAGCAAGAGAATCACCTGCAAAGGTTTCTCTTCTTGCTCCCGCCCCATCCTTCTGGAATCCCCCCAGGGATCTATCCTTGGCCCTTTCTATTTCTCATCTACATGCTGCCCCTTGGCGACATCATCTGAAATAACAGTCAGGTTCCACATGTACGTGGGTGACACTCAGCTCTACCACCACCTCTGTCGACCCCTCCACTGCCTCCGATTTGTCATGCTGCTTGTCTGACATCTATTGGTTGAGCAGAAATTTACTCCAACTAAATATTAGGAAGATCAAAGCCATTGCCATCAGTCCCCGCCACAAACTCCGTTCCCTAGCCACCGACTCCAACCCTCTTCCTGACCACTGTCTGAGGCTGAACCAGATCATTGACCCTGAGCTGAGCTTCCGAACCTATATCAGCTCCATCACCAAGACCGCCTCCTTCCAACTCTGTAGCAGTGCCCGTCTCTGCCCCTGCCTCAGCTCATCTGCTGCTGAAATCCTCATCCATGCCTTTGTTATCTCTAGACTTGACTATTCCAGCCTCCCATCTTCCACCCTCCATAAACTTGAGCTCATCCAACACTCTGCTGCCCGTATCCAATTTTGCACCAAGTCTCATTTGCCCATCACCCTGTGCTCGCTGACCTACAATGGCTCCCGGTCCGGGAACACCTCCATTTTAAAATTCTCATCTGGTTTTCAAATCCCTCCATGGCCTTGTCTCTCCCTACCTCTGTAACCTCTTCCAGCCCTACAAACCTCAAAGATAAAACCTATATCACAGAGGTTTGTTAGATTGTCCATAAAACCTACCTCTTTGGCCATGCTTTTGGTCACATGTCCTAATATCTCATGTGGCTTGATGTCAAAGTTTGTTTGATAATGCTCCTGTGAAGTGCCTTCAGACGTTTTACTATGTTAAAGATGCTATGTAAATGCAAGTTGTTGTTGTAGGTTTTAAGGTGGGTCTTAAAGGAAGAGAGGTGGAGAGGTTTAGGGAGCAAATTCCAGAGGTTAGGGCCTTTACAGCTGAAGATATGACCACCAACGGTGTGGCAAAGGAAGTGGAGGATGCACAAAGGGCCAGAGTTGAAGATGGAGGGTTGTAGGGCTGCAGGAGGTTAGAGATAGGAAGGGGCAAGGCCATAGAGGAAATTGAAGGGGAATGAGATTTTTTAAATTAAAGCTTTGATGGACTGGGAACAAATGTAGGTCAGCGAGCACAGGGTGATGGGTAAGCGGGACTTGGTGCAGTTTAGTTACAGGGAGCAGAGTTTTAGATGAGCTCACCTTTATAGAGGGTGGAAGATGGGAGGCCAGCCAGAAGAGCAACTAAATAGTCAAATCTGAAGGCAACAAAAGCAGGGATGAGGGTTTCAGCAGCAGATAAACCAAAGCAGGGGAAGAGATGGGTGATGTTATGGAGGTGGAAGTAGGTGGTCTTCGTGATGGAGAGGATATGGGATCGGAAGCTCAGCTCAGGGTCAAATAGGATGCCAAGGTTGCCAAGAGTCTGGCTCAGTCAGAGATAGTGGCCAGCAATGTTCCCGCTAAGCTGCACAGTCATCTGCAGGCCGCTCACTAGCTTTTACATTGTAAATACTGCGCATGCGCTGAAATTTAAAGGGGCAGCATGTAGATGAGAACTAGGAGGGGGCCAAGGATAGATCCTCGGGGGACTCCAGAGGGAACGGTGTGGGGGCAGGAATAGCAGCCATTGCACGGGATTCTGTGGCTACAACTAGATAGGTAAGAGTGGAACCAGCCAAGGGTAGCTGGACAAGATGTGATACGTTGAGGAAGATGGTGTGGTCAACGGTGTCAAAGGCTTCAGACAAAAGGATGAGGAGAGATTTTGCACCATAGTCGCAGTCACACAGGATGCAATTTGTGACTTTGATTAGGGTCAGTTCAGTGCTGTGGCGGGGACAGAAATCTGATTCAAACATGGAACTGCAAGAAAGTTGGGCACTGATTTAGGAGGTGAGAACATGTTCAAGGACTTTGGCGAGGAAAGGGAGGTTGAAGATGGGGTGGTAATTTGCAAGAACAGAAGGGTCAAGGTTAAGTTTTTTGAGGAGAAAATGATGACAGCAGATTTGAAAGGCAGGGGGACAGGACCGGAGGAATTTGTGAGACAAAAGTGTCATTTGGGAATAAGAGCTTTAACCTTAAACAAGTGCACTTGACACTTTCCATAGCAGTAGTGGCGATAGGTGGTGAAGTTGAGACCAATGGAAAAGTAGGTTTGTTGGGTCAAATGGTCTTTTCTATTTTCTTCCATCAGATGATGTGTTGAGAGTTCTGTACATCAACTCTTCCAAGTGTATTGGAAGGCGATGCTTGGTGACTGACTCAATGCGAACAATTCCTGGGATATCATGGACAATGGGATAAATAAAGAGAATGGCACTATTGGCAAGATATCTATATAAATAAATGTATGCTTATTCTTTCGTGGTGCAAACACATCATAGAGCTACACATAGCCAACATAATCGCTGCTGATTGTAACATTTCCTCTTTCTCCATTTCTCTGATAAGTGAACAAATACTTGTTTCTCACTTTTGACATGATATGATCAAACACATCTCGTGTAAGATATTGTTACCAGGTATCAAACACAAGACATATAAGATAGGGTAACTGCGGCATCAGAAATTGTCCCTTTATGCCATAACCAATTGAGAATGGTATTAAAGAAAACTTGATAGTGTAGTGCTCCATAATACAGATGCTGGTCAATGCGCCGAGGTTATTTAAGCTAGGCAACTGGCAGCTAAACTGAATTCTCTCAAGAAATTTATCCTCATGAGCCTGCGTACTTTGCCCTGTGGATAGATTTCATAAAAAATACAGTGCCTGTACTAAATCATGTGTATCCATCTGACAAACATTTTGATTTCATAAATAGAGGCAGAAGAGTGTTTTTGCCACATTACCTGTTCCTTGGTTTAAAGCTTCTGGGCTATTCAGGTAGGTAATGGTATTCAATATGGTACCTTCAATGTTGGAATGCGGAGATTAAGTGTTCTGAGGAACAGGTTGATGCATCACAATTCTGTCATCTTCAGGCTGATCTGACTTGAATGGAGCAGTAATACAGGCACTTCATTCTGAAGTGGAATCTGAAGCTGTGTTGCAAAATACAGCTCGATTGCTAAGAAGTCACAGATAGGGGCAGAGTGGATACAGAAGCACAGCTCAAGGTGGAGTTTGGCAATTTGAAGAATGCAGAATTGCCAACATCAAGACCAAGTGAGAGCGCTAGAAAAATGAACTTCAGTCACAGCATATGGATGGAAGCAGTGGGAGGACTCAAATCTCAGCTGGACTTGGTGAGCTGCTAGCATTGCTATAGTCCCAAGACTATCAGTTAACCTGCCTTGCCAACATCATCAATCACATAGGACTATCACCACTACCTAATAAGGCAATAGGTTAAGTGTTCAAAAAGTTTGATAGCAATTTCTGTGTAAGAGAACATCTTTGTTGAAAGCATACATGATTATTTATTAATTGAATGATAAAGGACAACTGCAATACTGATCCTACTGAAAGCAGATAGTTGTACAATGCCTGGGTGGGTTGTCCTCCCAGACGCATTTCTCAGAACTGTGGGCGAGACCATTTGAGAATTTAGGGTCACAGCTACATGTTGAAGAAGTTGTGTTGAAAGTCAACCTACCACTGCTCAGCTAATACTATAAAGGTGAATATGTCAGACTAGCTGAGAAGCTAGAGTGACCAATGTGGTATCAACTCAGCTACAGGTCTTCCTTACATGTACAGGAATCCCGCCCCAGCCGCGGTTTTGCCATACGCGGATTTCAAGTATACACGGTTTCCTCTCTGCGACAACTTCTGCCAACCGCGGCAGTGAATTTTGTGTATACACGGTTTTAAATTTAGGATTAAGGTAAATAACATTTTATTGCTTTGGTATTCTTTTTTATTGTGTAATTTGAACATTTATACTGTATTTGCCAACCGCGGTTTTGCTAACCACGGGGGTTTTCAGGGACGTATCCACCGCGGTTGGGGAGGGATTACTATATTACTTTTCTAAGAGCAGAATGCAACTGAATGTAACAATTATTTTTTTTTTTTTAACCTTATTAGTCTGACAAAGGCTTTGAAAATGTAGCTACCAACCCTGCAAGCAGAGAGTGTGCTGTACCTTGCCAGTAGAAGTAATGACAAGGGCAGTGCAGTTGCATTTTTAGTGTGGAAGCAAATCATCCTCGGTTCCGAGGGACTGCCCAACAGAGAGAGAGAGAGAGAGAGAGAGTCGCAATAGAGAATAACCACAGCACAGGTTGTACAGCACCAGAGTTCAAGTGGTGGGTTATTAACTATGTAAGCTGTGTATACAATTAATTCGGATGGTGATGCAGTTTTACTCAACAGTAACAAAATTTGGGTTTCCTCGTCACAGAATCCATTTGTGGGGGTTCAGGTACTTTTGCACCCTCTGTGGGAGGGGTAATATTTTCTAGGGCGGTTCGGGAGGATTTAAACTAATTTGGCAGGGGGATGGGAACCTAGGTAGTGGAAAAGAGGGAAGTCATATGAAGTCAGAAATAGATGGTAGAAAGGTGAGAAGCAATAAGCAAAGGAGAGAAACACAAAGGGCCAAACTAATTCACAATGAGAGTGTGAAAAAAGCAAGCCTGAAGGCTTTGTATCTTAATGCTAGAAGCATTAGGAACAAGGTGGATGAATTAGTTGTGGAAATAGAGGTAAACAAGTATGATTTGATTGGGATTACAGAAACGTGGCTGCAGGGTGGGCAAGGCTGGGAACCTAACATCCAGGGATATACAATATTTAGGAAGGATCGGCAAAAAAGGTAGGGGAGGTGGGGTAGCATTGCTGGTAAAGGAGGGGATTAATGCAATGGAAAGGAAGGATATTAACTCGGATGAAACGGAATCTGTATGGGTAGAAATGAGAAATAGCAAGGGGAGGAAAACGTTAGTGGGTGTGATATATAGGCCTCCAAATAGTAATATGGAGGTGAGGGAAGGCATAAAAAGGGAAATTAGAGAAGCGTGCGATAAGAGCACAGCTGTCATCATGGGTGACTTTAATTTACATATTGATTGGACTACCCAAATTAGTAAAAATTCTGAGGAGGAGGAATTCCTGGAATGTTTTCGGGACGGTTATCTGGACCAATATGTCGAGGAGCCGACTCGAGATCAGGCCATTTTAGACTGGGTATTGTGCAATGAGAAGGGACTTATCAGCAATCTTCTTGTACGAGGCCCCTTGGGTCAGAGCGATCATAATATGATCGAGCTCTCAGTCGAGATGGAGAGTGAGGAAATTGAATCAGAGACTAAGGTCCAGAACTTAAATAAAGGGAATTACGAGGGTATGAGACGGGAATTGGGTAAGATTGATTGGGTGGTGTTTCTGGGGGGATTGACAGTGGATAGACAATGGCAAGCATTCAAAGATAGAATGGAAGAATTCCAGAACATGTTTATACCGGTTTGGCATAAAAATAAACCTAAAAAGGTGACTCAACCGTGGATAACGAGGGAAATTAGGGACAGCATAAAATCAAAAAAAAGGGCATATCAACTGGCAAAAAAAAGCACCAGACCGGAAGATTGGGGGCAGTACAGGATACAGCAAAAGAGGACAAAGGGATTAATCAGGAAGGGGAAAATAGAATACGAAAGTAAACTTGCAGCAAACATAAAGACAGACTGCAAAAGCTTTTATCGGTATATCAGGAGGAAAAGACTGGTAAAATCCCAAGTCGGTCCCTTGCAGTCCGATTTGGGAGAATATATAATGGAGAATAAGGAAATGGCAGACCAATTAAACTCATACTTTGGTTCTGTATTCACAAAGGAGGACACAAATAACCTCCCAGGAATATCGGCAAACATAGGGACTAATGAGAGGGCGGAGCTGACAGAAATTAGTATCTCTAGGGATATGGTGTTGGGTAAGTTGAGGGGACTGAAGGCCGACAAATCCCCGGGGCCTGATAAACTACATCCTAGGGTACTTAAGGAGGTGGCCCTGGAGATAGCAGATGCTCTAAGGATCATCTTCCGGAACTCCATTGACTCGGGAACAGTACCCGTGGATTGGAGGGTAGCTAATGTTACCCCAATATTTAAAAAGGGGGGTAGAGAGAAAGCAGGGAATTATAGACCAGTAAGCCTTACATCGGTTGTGGGCAAAATGCTAGAGTCCATTATTAAGGATAAAATAGCGGAGCACTTGACAAATGGGGAAAGGATCGGACAGAGTCAACATGGATTTACAAAGGGTAAATCGTGTTTGACTAATCTGCTGGAATTTTTTGAGGAAGTAACTGGTAAAATAGATGGGGGAGAGCCAGTGGATGTGGTGTACCTTGACTTCCAGAAAGCCTTCGATAAGGTCCCACACAAAAGATTATCATGCAAAATTAAGGCTCATGGGATTGGGGGCAAAGTATTAACGTGGATAGAGAACTGGCTGGCGGATAGAAAACAGAGAGTTGGAATAAACGGCTCGTTTTCGGAGTGGCAGGCAGTGACCAGCGGGGTGCCGCAAGGATCTGTCCTGGGACCCCAGCTGTTCACAATATATATAAATGATCTGGATCAGGGAATTGGATGCAATATTTCCAAATTCGCTGACGACACTAAACTAGGAGGAGGGGTGGGCTCTGATGAGGATGTCAGGAGGCTACAGTGCGATTTGGACAGGTTGGGGGAATGGGCGGATACGTGGCAGATGCACTATAATGTGGATAAATGCGAGGTTATCCACTTTGGGGGTAAAAACAGGAGGGTAGATTATTATCTAAATGGCAATAGATTGGGAGATGGGGAAGTGCAGAGGGACCTGGGTGTTCTTGTGCACCAGTCACTGAAGGAGAGCATGCAGGTGCAACAGGCGATTAAGGCGGCAAATGGTATGTTGGCCTTCATATCAAGGGGGTTCGAGTATAGGAATAGGGATACCTTACTACAGCTGTACATGGTGCTGGTGAGACCGCATCTGGAGTATTGTGTACAGTTTTGGTCGCCCCATCTGCGGAAGGATGTTCTTGCCATGGAAAGAGTGCAACGGCGATTCACCAGGCTGATACCTGGAATGGCGGGAATGACCTACGAAGAGAGATTAAATAGTTTGGGCTTGTACTCACTGGAGTTTAGAAGATTGAGAGGGGATCTCATCGAAACATATAAAATTATGGCAGGCCTGGACAGGCTGAATTCAGAGAGAATGTTTCCAATGGCCGGGGAGCACAGAACCAGGGGCCACAGTCTAAAAATAGCGGGCAAATCATTTAAAACAGAGATGAGGAAAAATTTCTTCACTCAAAGAGTGGTGAGCCTGTGGAATTCCCTGCCACAGAGGGCTGTGAAGGCTAATTCAATAAATATTTTCAAGAGAGAATTGGATATATTTCTGAAGGCTAAGGGGATTAAGGGTTACGGAGAAAAGGCGGGGACGGGGTACTGAACTGGTAAGATCAGCTATGATCTCAGACGAAGATCAGCCATGATCTCATTGAATGGCGGAGCAGGCTCGAAGGGCCGAATGGCCTACTCCTGTTCCTATCTCTATGTTTCTATGTAACACAATTGCTCCAAATTCATATTTAGTCATTTTAACTAGGTCTCAATAGTAAAACAAACTGCCAGTACTCTGGTTGTTGATCTATTGCCCTTACACTGGCCAGTTTCCACAACCAGTAACATTTGTTGTCATCGACTTCCTTGTCTCAAATAGTTCCATCTGAGCGTTCAGCACCAAGTATGATCATTTGGGCTACTGGTTATCATTAATATAACAAAGACTGAACTGGCTTCTTGCACCAAACAACCAAAATCAACACTTTCTTAATTTTGGCCAATTGCTCTTCATTTCCAATCAAAAAACAATCTATCAGGAAATAAAGTATACCACTCCCCTCCTGAAAAGAAATGTGAAAAATATTTAGCTTGCTTTTGAAAGCAAGGTTTTTATATGATATAACTCAACAAATACACAGTCATATCAGAGGTAAAGTGGTTTCTTGAGTTCAGCCAGGACACGCACAATTAAGTAACCATTATTAAACAAACTTAATTGAGCTTATTTAAAAATAGTATATCTTTAGAACTAAACCAACTATTTTGGGCGTCAACCTTGGTCAAGCTCAAGATTCGAATTTTCTTCTCCCAGGAATTAATTTTATGTTGTTAACAAATTGCAGCCCCACTATCAGCGATTAGTGCCCTGTGTCAGCCAGCCAGCCAGCCAGTCAAAAGGGGTAAAATACATGGGGCGAATTTCCTTGGGGCTTCTCCTGCTCTGCCACCATAACTCTGGCTGAAGCCCCATTTACATGTGTAAACAGATTTCCGCCGAAGTTCAGCCAAGGCTACGGTGGCAGAGTGAGAAGTGCCCCAAGGAAATTCACCCCATAATCTATTAGCACTAGGGAACACTAAATTTGTTGCAACTCAAGCAACTTGCGAGGTATGCAATAAACAGTACCATTCAAGAATATGTACTAAAAATAATCAACACAATCGCATAAGATTTGCATCGTTTTGCACCACGCTCACTGCATGTACGCATTACTTTGCGAGTATAAATCTAATAAAGTACAATGGATTTTTGCATTGAGTTTTATTGTGTAATTCTGTTTAAAAAGAAACTATTTCAGCTTATAACCAAAAGTAACCAATGCACATATATAGTTAACCAAATATTGTGCAGTACCACATATCACAAACTATTGGCCAGGGTGAAAGATATAAAAACGAGAATGTCTTTCTAGGTCCTTGATAAACTCTGTTTACATTATTGTACAGAAATAGATTCGAACAGAATCTCAGGGACTGGCTCTGGACTTTCAAAACTTTATAAAATGTCAAACTTACATGCTCATTTACTACATTTAAAACATTCTTCCTTAGTAAGAAGGAAAGTAATTTCACAGTACTAAAAAGGACAGTGTTGCCTCTCCCCCTCCACCACCTAATGCACAAAAAATTAATTACTCCTGTTAGCAGATGCTCACTCACCAATAGCTTGACAGTAGAGGTGAACAGATCCAGGGCTACACACACAGTGTGTCTGGTCGCTCAGCAGCGGTGGTAACAGCTGGACCACTGTACTGTCTGCACTGGACCATTCATGAGAAGACCCTTCAGATGGGGTAATAGCAAGGGAAGGAGGTGGATCAGGCCCAACAGATGGAGGAAGGACCGATAGGAGTGAAAGGTAAAACAGGAGAAGCTGTGAGACAGAAAGGCACAAACCAAACAGAGTTCTAAAGATACAAATAATATAAAGAAGATTGGTCATGCATTAAAGGATGAGAGAGATAAATGGACTGAGTCAGGCAGAAGTTACAGAAGTAGTGGTATTTAAGGACCGTATAAATTTTGGTGTGGCAAGGCAGATTGAGAAAACACATGAGGCTCAATCAAATTTTCAGTAGTCTAAAATGCTGTTGCTGTACAAAATGATCGTGGTACTTTTGCAGCCTTTAACTTCTATTTACACAATTAAAAAAATAAAAAATAGTTTTATACACAATTTTCTATACAATTCAAGAACTCATTTATACCACTAAAATGTACCACGTGAAACATCAATTTCCCTAGAAGTTAGCTCTACATAAAACCTTTTGGAGAATTTTTGATGAATAAAACAATTTCAAAAGGAACCTGTTTTTGCATACGTACACAGTAGCAAGTAACAATGCCAGAAAACAAAATGAAATGATTTGTTATACATAAACTTAAAACATAAATGTACAGTGCCGCCATACCAGTGAGAGATTAAAAAGCTGGTTAATTGCACCAGTTGCTCTTATTTTCAATAGCAGTTCAGTGGGTTATTAAAACAAATGAACATCTATAGCAGCAAAACACAGGTTCCAATGCTCTTTTGTCAGTCCTCTAAAGTCCATCAGATCAGGCTTTTATAAAATCCACAGCGAAACCACAACAACTTTGCAGCCTTTAAGAATTTGCTTGTTTATAGGATGCGACGACTGATATTTTTCATTTGTATCCATGGTATACGATTTGTCCCACACCACACTGGTTAGAAAAATCCATCTCTGTGGCAATGCGGCTATAAGTGGTACAATGCTCAGCTGAGTATCGAAAGTCTTCCACAGGTACGAAAAGTCTTAGGCTCTGTGCTGTGGCCATGGCTCAGTAACAGCGTTTTAACAATATACACTTTTTCCTTTTAAAATGCATTGCTTCTATAAATCACAGTCCTGTGGACCCCATGTTTCACTGTAACACACACATTATAATCTAAAGCTACCCAAAGTCCGTATAATATTGTTTTCCTCATTTCTCATTTTCAAGAGACAAGTTAAAGAAAACACACAAATCTACTATTCATTGTCTGATCCCTGAGGTGCTGTACAATGTTAGCATAAACAAAGGCATCAACCTACATTAGATACAGCAATAAGCTACAATTATTTCTAATAGAAAATGACTCAAATTTTCAGTGCAATATAAAATACTACATATACAGTATATGCAAAAAAAAGATTTATGCTCCAATTTGGACACCACTTTGAGATTTACCAATTTGATAAATTAATAATTTCCAATTTGGAACGAAACTCAAATCACCTGTATATTGAGTACATATTAAAACTATTCTGAGATTGCTGAATATAATGCAGGTTGAACATAAGATTGATATTCGCTTTTAGCATGATTTTCTAAGAATTTCTTTAATCTACTGCAAGCCTTTTATAGCATTTCATGATCTCCACTGTCTTCTAACTTTCTGTTCTTACACTTGCAAACAGCTTATCTGTTACAAATGTAAGCAATACCAAAAATGCTAGCAAAGACTCTGGGCTTCCTCATCAATGAATTTAATATCTGCATCTTTCTCTGGATCAATAGAACCAATGGAGTGGTTTTCTTGGATTTGCTTGAGCTCTTGGGGTTTCTCTGTATTAGGAATTTTGCCATTCCCACAGTCTGATTCAGTTTCATAACCTTTGTCACCAGCAGCAATCTGCTCACTACCTTGATTATCTGAATTGATTTTCACTGCCTGCTGTTTTACCAGCTCCTCAGACACATTATCATAATCAAATTCTGGCTTCTTCCCATCACCGACAAAATACAAGCGTAATTTCAGGCAAGGACCCGGCAAGTATTTCATGTAACAATTGTAAACAACTAGCATCAGGAAGAGAAGTGTAATCACCACTAAGAAACATAACAGAATGCTATCATTTCTTTCCACCCTTGAAGGCTCACTGAAAATTTTAGTATCTACTGCTGAATCATAATTATCTGTAGTTAAAAACATAGGGATTGAGAAAGTGGAAGCTGAAGTGTGCAACACAGTTGAAGTGGACACATCAGTTTGAATCGGGGGGGTGATAGTGTGAGGAGACCTTCCTTCTTTATCTGTGCTTGTCTGAGCTGTTGCAGAATTACCTTCCATCTTAGTAAATGATGCGGTTGGGTAAGTTGTTACAACGTTAGATGGACCCTCTACGATCAGAGAATACCTTTTCACCAGCTGTTCATACAGGTCTCCCTTCACAGTTTCTACTGTCCAGCAATCATAGGTACCAGAATCTTCTTCAGTAAGAGAGAAAATCAGCAAATTGTTTTGAACAATTCGATATTTTGAATTCTCACTTAGAATTTTGTTATTTAACTTCCACATAACTTTAGCCAGTCTAGACGTAGGTAGGCACTTCAGTTCTTTAAATCCTCCTCGTTCCATTTTGTCCTCTTCAGATGACACAGGTTCCACTACGAAATAAAATATAAAAGAAATTCGGTAACGCTTTTTCATAATTGACAATACTGCCAACCTGCTATTCCTGAATTGCAAGCTCATAGTACTGCCACCGGAGACTATCTGAATATTCAAAACTTATGTAGAGCTCAACTCTGAGAAATGTATACTCCAAAATGTAATGGCTTAAAGATTTCCAGTTCTGCTTCATTATAAATAAAAATGAACAATTTTGAATTATTTATGCTTCAATCCATTTTTTAAAATTCATTCACAGGATGTGGGCATCGCTAGCAAGGCCAGCATTTATTGCGTATCCCTAGCTGCCCTTAACTGAGTGGCTTGCTAGGCCATTTCAGAGGGCTGTTAACTGTATTGCTGTGGGTCTGGAGTCACATATGGTCGCATCTATTTGCAACACCAGATTTCTGACTGGTCCTCTTGGAGAACAAGATTTCTGATTGGTCCCAGCAGTTTATCGGACATGTATAATTATATCCTACCTGCCTAAGTAATCAAGTACTTTGTGTAATTCGAGCCATTCATTCTGACTGCCAGGCTCCAAACAGAGCTCAGAGAACAGACAGGGCTCACCCTCGCAGGTTAGGACCTTCTCCCCAACCCCCAAACAATTCCTGCCCCCTCCAACAAGTTCCTAACCTTCCCCCCAACCAAGTTCCTGACCTTCATCCCCGCCCCCACCCGGGTTCCTGACCTTTGCCACCCAAAAAGTTTCTGACCTCCCCCCGCAACACCCCACCAATAGATGGGGCATTGTGTGTGGGTCACAGATTGTTAACAGGTTTATTGGGTATGAAGTGAATAGTGACAACGTCATGACTTCCGGATTTTGTCTAGTCCATTGATGTCACTTGCCACACATACACCGAGCTTTCCGAGAAATCAACCAGGTCTAGGGGGAGGAGAGGGAAAACGTGGTGTGGGTGGGGTTGCAAGAATGTGATCTATCTTCCTATCTGTGCAGGCCGCTGTTGGGTACTGTGCATGCGCGGCCCTGGTATACTGCGCGCATGCACAGAAGGCTGCAAAGGTGTTCGTGTAAATAATCACAGCAGCCACATATGGGCCAGACCAGGTGAGGATGGCAGATTTTATTCCCTAAAGGACATTAGTGAACCAGATGGGTTTTTATGACAATCCGGTAGTTACATGGTCACGATTATTGATACTAGCTTTTTTTATTCCAGATTTATTTATTACCTGAATTTAAATTTCCCAGCTGCCATGGTGGGATTTGAGCTCGTGTATCCGGATCATTAGTCCAGGCCTCTGGATTACTAGTCCAGTAACAACCAAGAAGGATTGCAAACAAAAAACTCTTTTCAACAGCCAGCCAATCAGTTGTCAGATTCCATTTACCTAATAGTTCCTGTTCTACAGCTATGCCACCCTCTTCCATCAGAATGACCCTGCCTTCAGACATCCCCACAAATCCAATCAATATTACATTTTTATATAATTCAACAGAAGGTGTATTTGAAGACAGCGGGAAATGACTCATCAACAAAAATAGTTTTTTCTCTTCTCTCCACCTCCCCTCATGGTAACCCAGTTTTTGCTCTTCTCTCCACCTCCCCTCATGGTAACCCAGTTTTGACTCGCAAAACTCGTTCTCTGGATTTGTCAGCATATGAAGGGTAGTCAAGACAGGGATTAAAAACTCAGGTTTCACGGTCAAGTCAATGTTCAAGGATTATATTTACTGGACCAATCCATGTACATTTACAATGAAGTAGTTGACTCAGAGGCAAGGGTCCTCAATTTAAATAAAGGAAACTACGATGGTCTGAGGAGCGAGTTGGGTAGGATTGATTGGGGAATGGCACTCAAAGGGTTGACGGTGGATAGGCAATGGCAAACATTCAAAGACCGAATGGATGAGCTACAGAATTTGTTCATCCCAGTTTGGCATAAAAATAAAACAAAAAAGGTGACTCAACCGTGGCTAACAAGGGAAATTAGGGATAGCATAAGATCCAAGGAGAGGACATATAAATTGGCCAGAAAAAGCAATAATCCTGAGGATTGGGAGCAGTTTAGGAGTCAACAAAGGAGGACAAAGGGATTAATTAAGAAAGGGAAAATAGAATATGAGAGCAAGCTAGTTGGGAACATAAAAACTGACTGTAAAAGCTTTTATAGTATGTGAAGAGAAAAAGATTGGTCCCTTGCAGTCAGAATCAGGGGAATTTATAATGGGAAACAAGGAAATGGCAGACCAACTAAATACATACTTTGGTTCTGTCTTCATAAAGGAGGACACAAATAACCTCCCAGAGATGCCGGGGAACATAGGGTCTGATGAAAGGGAGGAACTGAAAGAAATCAGTATTTGTAGGGAAATGGTGTTAGGAAAATTGATGGGGCTGAAGGCCGATAAATCCCCAGGGCCTGATGGTCTACATCCCAGGGTACTTAAGGAAGTGGCCCTAGAGATAGTAGATGCATTGCTGGTCATCTTCCAGAACACGATAGACTCTGGAACAGTACCCATGGATTGGAGGGTAGCTAATGTTACCCCACTATTCAAAAAAGGTGGTAGAGAAAAAGCGGGGAATTATAGACCGGTAAGCCTGACATCTGTAGTGGGGAAAATGCTAGAGTCTATTATAAAAGATGTAATAGCAGAGCACTTGGAAAGCAGTGACAGGATAGGACAAAGTCAACATGGATTTACAAAAGGTAAATCATGCTTGACTAATCTACTGGAATTTTTTGAGGATGTAACTGGTAAAATAGATAAGGGAGAACCAGTGGATGTGGTGTATTTGGACTTTCAGAAGGCTTTCGATAAGGTCCCGCATAAGAGATTAGCATGCAAAATTAAGGCACATGGGATTGGGGGCAAGGTATTGACTTGGATAGAGAACTGGTTGGCGGACAGAAAGCAAAGAGTTGGAATAAACGGGTCGTTTTCCGAGTGGCAGGCACTGACTAGTGGGGTACCGCAAGGATCAGTCCTAGGACCCCAGCTGTTCACAATATATATTAATGATCTGGACGAGGGAATTGGATGTAATATCTCCAAATTTGCAGACGACACAAAGCTGGGTGGGAGGGTAAGCTGTGAGAAGGATGTCGTGAAACTCCAGCATGATTTGGACAGGTTGGGTGATTGGGCAGAAACATGGCAAATGCAATATAATGTGGATAAATGTGAGGTTATCCACTTTGGTGGCAAAAACAGGAAGGCAGATTATTATTTGAATGGCAATAGATTGGGAGAAGGGGAAGTGCAAAGAGACCTGGGTGTTATTGTGCACCAGTCGCTGAAGGTAAGCATGCAGGTGCAGCAGGCGGTTAAGAAGGCAAATGGTATGTTGGCCTTCGTAGCAAGAGGGTTCGAGTACAGGAACAAGGATGTCTTGCTACAGTTGTACAGGGCCTTGGTGAGACCGCACCTTGAGTATTGTGTGCAACTTTGGTCGCCTTACCGGAGGAAGGACGTTCTTGCCATGGAGGGGGTGCAGCGAAGATTCACCAGGCTGATACCTGGGATGGCAGGAATGACGTGTGAGGATTGTGTCGATTGGGCTTATACTCACTGGAGTTTAGAAGATTGAGAGGGGATCTCATCGAAACCTATAAAATTCTGTCAGGCCTGGACAGACTAGATGCAGGAAG
Organism: Somniosus microcephalus; assembly: GCF_052327205.1. Lineage (NCBI taxonomy): Eukaryota > Metazoa > Chordata > Chondrichthyes > Squaliformes > Somniosidae > Somniosus > Somniosus microcephalus. The sequence goes on along the minus strand of NC_140987.1, from coordinate 112,784,523 downwards.
GATGTTTCTGGTGGCCGGGGAGTCCAGAACCAGGGGTCCTAGTCTAAGGATAAGGGGTAAGCCATTTAGGACTGAGATGAGGAGGAATTTCTTCACCCAGAGAGTGGTGAACCTGTGGAATTCTCTACCACAGAGGGCGGTGGAGGCCAGTTCATTAAATATATTCAAGAAAGAGTTGGATACATTTCTTAAGGCTAAAGGGATCAAGGGGTATGGAGAGAAGGCAGGGACAGGGTACTGAATTTGGATGATCAGCCATGATCTCACTGAATGGCGGAGCAGGTTCGAAGGGCCAAATGGCCTACTCCTGCTCCTATCTTCTATGTTTAATGAATTACTAATTTATTGACCAAACTGTGACATTAATGGACAACTTTAAATATCTTACTAATTGTTTCAATTCTAATTTATAGGTTCCATACTTGCACACATTAAAAGAGATGCTCTCTGTTAGACTATCCCAGCTATATTTTAAGCCTACTAAAGGCTACATATATATCTGTTCAAAAAATCCTAAGCTTAAATTCTCCTTTAAAGCAGTTGTGCCATTGGACCTGCTTTCTGTTTTAGCAGCTGCACTGTCATGATTTACTTTTAAAGGGAAAGGTGATTTTAGGGGTAAATAAATGATGAGTACATCTCTCTAAGTTCCTCTTTCATCTTAGAAAATTTTCAAATTTTTTTTTAATTTGCAAGACTCCACCTTACAGGTCACACCAACTGTGACCAAATGGACAATTTACTCCAGAATCTTCACCAATTATCACTCTGAAACTGGCCAATAGGAGGAGAGAGCAGCCTGTGCATCAGTTTACTTCCAATTTTTCCTCCCTCCCATTGGGAAACTAATTAGCCCACAGACAGTCAGACCAAGATGTGGCACTCAGTGTGGGGATTCTGGATGTAAACATACATGCCACACACGGATGCTCCACGGTGTTGTCTCACTGCAGCTTCTCAAGTTTCTGGTCATTATTTAAATGTAATTTTCATTTACAGTGCTTTTCCATGTTTGATTAGGCTTGTGGTAATCAATGCAGATGAGGATTATCAGGGAGTTCTAGTTTCTTGATGCACAAGAACACTGATATAAGATGATTCATTTGTCAATACTGTATCTTTAGAATTGTAGTAACCAAGATTAATCCATCAGATATCAAACCTAGGTTTCGACAACATCTTGTTGAACTGTTAGTGAAAAGCATGTAGAAAGTCCTACAAGAGAGGGGGAGGTACTGGACCTAATTCTAGGGAATGTGGCCGGGCAAGTGGTAGAAGTGTTAGTCGGTGAGCACTTTGGTGACAGTAACCATAATTCGGTGAGATTTAAGGTAGTCATGGAAAAGGACAGAGATGGACCGGAAATAAAGGTTCTAAATTGGGGGGGGGGTGGGGGGGGGGGAAGGCCGATTTTAATATGATAAGGCAGGATCTGGCCAAAGTGGACTGGGATCAGCTACTTGTAGGAAATTCCACATCAGAGCAATGGGAGTCTTTCAGAAAGGAAAATGAGCGAGTACAATGGCAACATGTTCCCGTAAAGGTCAGTGGTGGGACCAACAAGCCCAGGTAACCTTGGATGTGAAGGGATATACGAGAATGGATTAGGAAAAAAAGGGGGGCTTTTGGCAGATACAAAGGACTAAAGACAGAGGAAGCCCTAGAGGAGTATAAAAAGTGCAGGGGGATACTTAAAAAAGAAATTAGGAGAGCGAGGAGGGGCCATGAAATAACACTGGCGAGCAAAATAAAGGAAAATCCTAAGGTGTTTTATAAGTATATTAAGGGCAAGAGGATAACTAGGGAAAGAGTAGGGCCCATTAGGGACCAAAGTGGCAATCTGTGTGTGGAGCCAGAAGATGTAGGTGGGGTTTTAAATGAATTTTTTGCATCTGTGTTCACTATGGAGAAGGACGATATAGACATAGAAATCGGGCAGGGGAACTGTGATATACTTGAACATATTAGCATCGAGAGGGAGGAGGTACTAGCGGTTTTAGCAGGCTTAAAAGTGGATAAATCCCCAGGCCCGGACGAGATGTATCCCAGGCTGCTGTGTGAGGCAAAGGAGGAGATTGCAGGGGCTCTGACACAAATTTTCAGAACCTCTCTGGCCACAGGGGATGTGCCAGAGGACTGGAGAACAGCTAACGTAGTACCATTATTCAAGAAGGGTAGTAGGGATAAACCAGGGAATTACAGGCCAGTGAGCCTAACATCAGTGGTAGGGAAATTATTGGAAAAAATTCTGAGGGACAGAATTAGTCTCCACTTGGAGAGGCAAGGATTAATCAGGGATAGTCAGCATGGCTTTGTCAAGGGAAGATCATGTCTGACCAATTTGATTGCATTTTTCGAGGGGGTGACTAGGTGTGTGGATGAGGGTAGTGCAGTGGATGTGGTATACATGGATTTCAGTAAGGCTTTCGATAAAGTCCCGCATAGGAGACTGGTCAAGAAGGTAACAGCCCATGGGATCCAGGGTGCCTTGGCACTTTGGATCCAAAACTGGCTTAGTGGCAGAAGGCAGAGGGTGATGGTCGAAGGATGTTTTTGTGACTGGAAGCCTGTGTCCAGTGGGGTACCGCAGGGATCGGTGCTGGGTCCCTTGCTGTTTGTGGTCTACATTAATGATTTGGATGTGAATGTAAAAGGTATGATCAGTAAGTTCACAGATGACACAAAAATTGGTGGGGTGGTAAATAGCGAGAAGGGTAGCCTCAGTCTGCAGGACGATATAGATGGGTTGGTCAGATGGGCGGAACAGTGGCAAATGGAATTTAACCCTGAAAAATGTGAGGTGATGCATTTTGGAGGGACTAACAAGGCAAGGGAATACACAATGAATGGTAAGACCCTAGGAAAGACAGAGGATCAGAGGGACCTTGGTGTGCATGTACATAGATCCCTGAAGGCAGCAGAACGGGTGGATAAGGTGGTTAAAAAGGCATATGGGATACTTGCCTTCATTAGCCGAGGCATAGAATATAAGAGCAGGGAGGTTATGATGGAGCTGTACAAAACGCTGGTTAGGCCACAGCTGGAATACTGTGTGCAGTTCTGGTCGCCACACTATAGGAAGGATGTGATTGCTTTGGAGAGGGTGCAGAGGAGATTCACCAGGATGTTACCTGGGCTGGAGCGCTTCAGCTATGAAGAAAGACTGGACAGGCTGGGGTTGTTTTCCTTGGAGCAGAGAAGGCTGAGGGGGGACCTGATTGAGGTGTACAAAATTATGAGGGGCATAGATAGGGTCGATAGAAAGGAACTTCTTCCCTTAGTAGAGGGGTCAATAACAAGGGGGCATAGATTCAAGGTAAGGGGCAGGAGGTTTAGAGGGGATTTGAGGAAGAACCTTTTCACCCAGAGGGTGGTTGGAATCTGGAACTCACTGCCTGAAAGGGTGGTAGAGGCAGGAACCCTCAACATTCAAGAAGCATTTGGATGAGCACTTGAAATGCCATAGCATACAAGGCTATGGACCAAATGCTGGAAAATGGGATTAGATTAGACAGGGCTTGATGGCCGGCGCGGACGCGATGGGCCGAAGGGCCTCTTTCTGTGCTGTATAACTCTATGACTCTATCTGCTGCCAGCAGCAACTTAACCTGTGGATTGCTTCCTGATCTGTACAGCTAGTGACAATTGAAATACATGCAGTTAATGATGAGCATCAGCATTTGTTCACATACCATCTTTGGTTCTGCAGGGAGCTGCACTTCCATTCAGATACTGCATCAAATTGCTGTGGAAAGTAAACAATTCAAATGCATAGTTAACAGTTAGAAGCAACTACTGTATATATTTAGTAAAAAAAACATTTAGGGAAGAAAATAGAACACCTATATAATTAAAAAGTCTTGCATCTAGTATGTCACATGCCAAAACTGTCATTCCCTGGGCATCACATTTATATTGAGAAAAAAAAAAGATTTGCATTTATATAGCGACATTTACAATGTCAGGGCGTCGCAAAGTGCTTTACAGCCAATGAAGTATTTTTGAAGTGTAGTCACTGTTGTAATCTGGGAAATGTGCCAGCCAATTAGCACACAGCAAGGCCCACAAATAGCAATGTGACAATGAGCAGATAATCTGTTCTAGCGATGATGATTGAGGGATAAATGTTGGCCGGGGCACCAAGGAGAACTCCCCTGCTCGTCTTCGAATAATGCCATGGGATCTTTTGCATCCACCTGAGAGGGCAGATGAGGTCTCAGTTTAACGTATCACCCGAAAAACGGCACCTCCAACAGTGTAGCACTCGCTTGGTACTGCACTGGAATATCAATCTAGGTTATGTGCTCAAGTCTCTGGTGTGGGCTTGACCTCACAGCCTTCTAAGAGGCGAGAGTGCTATCGACTGAGGCACAACTGACACAATCATCAAAATGAAAAAAATAATAATTGGCAAGTATCTCCACAAAATACGTAGAGAAGTTTACATCACACAGGCCTGTTGTTTTTGTGATTGGAAGCCTGTGTCCAGTGGTGTATCGCAGGGATCAGTGCTGGGTCCTTTGCTGTTTGTAGTGTACATTAATGATTTAGATATGAATGTAGGAGGTATGATCAGTAAGTTCGCAGATGACACGAAAATTGGTGGAGTGGTAAATAGTGAGGAGGGAAGCCTCAGGCTACAGGATGATATAGACGGGTTGGTCAGATGGGCAGAACAGTGGCAAATAAAATTTAACCCTGAAAAGTGTGAGGTGATGCATTTTGGGAGGACCAGCAAGGCAAGGGAATACACAATGAATGGTAGGATCCTAGGAAGGGCAGAGGATCAGAGGGACCTTGGTGTGCATGTACATAGATCCCTGAAGGCAGCAGGACAGGTAGATAAGGTGGTTAAAAAGGCATATGGGATACTTGCCTTCATTAGCCGAGGCATAGAATATAAGAGCAGGGAGGTTATGATGGAGCTGTACAAATGCTAGTTGGGCCACAGCTGGAATACTGTGTGCAGTTCTGGTCGCCACACTATCGGAAGGATGTGATTGCATTGGAGAGGGTGCAGAGGAGATTCACCAGGATGTTACCTGGGCTGGAGTGCCTCAGCTATGAAGAAAGACTGGACAGGCTGGGGTTGTTTTCCTTAGAGCAAAGAAGGCTGAGGGGGGACCTGATTGAGGTGTACAAAATTATGGGGGGCATAGATAGGGTAGATAGAAAGGAACTTTTCCCCTTAGTAGAGGGGTCAATAACCAGGGGGCATAGTTCCAAGGTAAGGGGTAGGAGGTTTAGAGGGGATTTGAGGAAAAACCTTTTCACCCAGAGGGTGGTTGGAATCTGGAACTCACTGCCTGAAAGGGTGGTAGAGGCAGGAACCCGCACAACATTCAAGAAGTATTTAGATGAGTGCTTTAAACTCCATAGCATACAAGGCTACCACCAAGCACTGGAAAATGGGATTAGAATAGATAGGGCTTGATGGCTGGCGCGGACACGATGGGCCTCTTTGTGCTGTATAAATCTATGACTTTATGACCTGCCCTTCTATTTGGAGCTGGAAGCTGCATTTGGAAATTTCACCTGGGCCTGGGAATTTCTAGCTGTTCTTGACAAATTCAGTGACAGGAGAGTTGCATCTTGGGATTTGTGGTTTTCACCCTGCTCCTGTGGAACCACTGCCATAAAGACAAGCAGGAAGAAAAGCACTGTGGAGATCCAGCTCCTGCTGAGGATGAGGGGCGGTGGGGTAGGCAAGACAGACAGATAATGATAGATATCACTCTGCTTCTGTGGAATTACAGTACCCAGAGTATACTGTGATAAACCAGAGAGAAAAATCTACAAATGGTGAGATGCAGAAAAGTGTAAAGTTATCTTGTTTTTTTCAGCATATTATACAAGTTATGTTATTAAATATTTTTGTTTGAGAAAATGGTAATGGACTTCTGTTTTTTGCTGAGGGGGGCTGATTTTTGCACCAGGGCCAAAGGAGATGTCTATGAAGCAGTCGGACATTGACCTCAGACACTGCAGTTGCAGTCAATCAGTGAGCCAGGCCTGGGTCATGGCTAATGGCCATTTGTTCAGGTGCTGGCCCCTGGAAATTCAACAGTAGGTAAAACTTCCTTCAACAGTAGGTAAAACTTCCTTCAACAGTGATACATCAATGGCAGCTTCAGCAAGAACTACAAATCCACTGTAGGAAGTAAGGGGGAGAAACATCTTTTATAATCGTGCAAAAAGATATTTTTGAGGAGAGAAGAAAAAATAAGTAATTTCATCTTAAACAAGTACCAGAAATCCACCATGAAAATGAGCAAAAACCATTGTATAATCCACAATTTAATTCAAAGTCACTTAATTCAAATTATCTTTTTCTGCTATAAAGGCTCACTTTGCTGTGTTATTTAAATTGCTTAATTTGAATTATTGGATATTTGGGTTTTTTTAAGCACAAAAAACAACTTTGATTTATCAGGACTAGACAATCATTAACTGGGAATAGGAGGTTCTGGGATGGAAGAACAAAGTAACTTGCAGCTGAACAATTTTTGTAAAGTGTTAGATAAGCAGTATTTTAAATCTATCTGAGGCATGTATCTTTCAGCAGCAGTAAGCCAAGTAATATGTTGACCATGAGTCGGTCACGTGATCTATTGCTTCAATAAATTTGCTGCATGAAAGTGAAGTCACACTTAGGCTGCACAGCAGGACTCCAGTAAATATCGAACACTGCACTCCAACACCTAGCATACTCCTGAGAAGCCCACAGGGTAGCTAATAATAGCTACAGTATATAAATTTAAAGTCATTCTGCATTACATACACAAACCTCTTTTCGGTATCGTCTTTAGTAATCCAGACGCAGCTTTTGCTTTGTGGGCTCCAAGCACAATAGGGGTCTCTTGCCAAAATGCAATCCGTGCAGGTTTTGTATTTTTCACAAAAAGCAACAGGGGCTTGAACAACTCCAGAATGAGACCCTGCATAGAGATACTTTTTGTCCTACAAGTGGAAAGGTCAAAGGTCATGACATAAATAAACATATTAATTTAAACTAGTGTGTCACTGAGCAGTAGAAAGATTCTGAATACCATCAAATACAATTCAATCACATCAGACGTTGCTAGCAGAGAATCAAAGTAGCATGGAATGTTAAAATTACTCAATCAAAAACAATCGTCCCACCAAAATTCACAGTTCTGAAGATATCTCCGTGCTGGGGGGAGTTACTTTTCTATCTACTGTACCATTAGTTTAGGATCTTTTCAGACATTTTTTTTCACAATTACAATTGCTTGAAATGGACTAGCAGTGGGATTGAGGATGACGTTCTCGGCCCACCCCCACCCCCATGTGTACAAATCTCTTTGATTTGGATTGGCTATGCTTCTGTTTAACAGAGCTACATCGAGTGAAGCCACTGTTTTCAAGGGGGGGGAAAAATCCATGAAAGAACAGGCAAAATGTGATGGCCTCTGGGATACTCATTTGGGGGGGAAAAGTGTTACATGCATCAAAGCTAACATATGTTTGAATGAGTCAAGCTGAGGACAATGGAAAAACTTCACAAGTTGTAATGAAAGTTCTAAACCCAAAATAGATTTTAAGAACTTTTCTTACCAGAACAGCAACAGCTATGATGTTGCCGTCAGTGATACAGAAAAAAGAACTGAGGACCAGTTTTTAAGCAATATGGGATTCAGAGATCTCAACATGGGTACAGCAGCCAAGTGATTATGGTACTGGACTAGCAACCCAGAGGGCCAGAGTTCAAATCCTACCACGGCAAGTTGTGAAATTTAATTCAGTAAATCTGGTCATTTGTAGCATCAGAAAAGGAGCTGCCAGATTGTTACAAAAAGCCAACAAGGTTCATTAATGTCCTTCAAGGAGGGGAACCTGCCATCCTTACCTGGTTTGGCCTACATGTGACTTAAGTTTCACACTACGTGGTTGACTCTTAATGCCCCCTGGGCAACTAGGTTTGTGCAATAAATGCTGTCCTGCCAATGCCACTCACATCCCAAAAATACATACGAAAAAGAAAGACAGGAAAGAAGTTAAAACTAAATGAAGAGCTCTGCTCCAGTGACATTTTCATGGCCTAAGGTTAGTCAGTATTAAGGCGGCGGACCTGAGAGAAGGTGGATCGGCCAAAAAAAAAGTGCTGCAGAGGAGGCCCGACACCGGAGGAGGCGGACCTGTGTGGGAGTGGCAGCGGGACCCGAGAGAAGGCGGAGCGGCCATAAAAGAGCGCTGCAGAGGAGGCCCGACACCAGAGTGCTGCGAGTTGGGAAAGTGTCCGAGAGCGGGAGCAGTCAAACAACAACAACTGCGAAACCGCTAAAGTGATGTCACAACCACGGAAGGAGCTGATTGGTAAGTAGGACCTGGTGAGTATTTCTACAGTCCAGTCGTTGAAGTAAAATTAAGGTCTCTAGTTTAGAGTAAGTAGTGTTTAAAGGGAAGTAAGATCCCTAGTGTATTTAATATTCTTTAATTTAAAGGAAGTAAATTTAGGGTAGGACATGGCAGGGCAGCTCGGCAGTGTGGAGTGCTCCTCCTGTGCTATGTGGGAAGTCGGGGACACTTTCAGTGTCCAGGGCGAACACATGTGCAGGAAGTGTCTCCAGCTGCAGCTACTCGAAATCCGCGTTTCGGAGCTGGCGCTGCGGCTGGAGTCGCTATGGAGCATCCGTGAAGCTGAGATCTTCGTGGATAGCACGTTTAACGAGGTGGTCACACCGCAGGTAAAGAGTGCACAGGCAGACAGGGAATAGGTGACTGCCAGACAGAGTAAAAGAACTAGGAATGTAGTGCAGGAGTCCCTTGGGTCCATCTCCCTCTCCAACAGATTTTCTGTTTTGGATACTGCTGGGGGAAATGGTTTCTCAGGGGAATGCAGCAAGAGCCAAGTCCGTGGCACTACGAGTGGCTCAGCTGCATAGGAGGGGAGGAAAAAGAGTGGGAGAGCAATAGTGATAGGGGATTCTATCGTAAGGGGAACAGATAGATGTTTCTCTGGCCGCAGATGTGACTCCAGGATGGTATGTTGCCTCCCTGGTGCCAGGGTCAAGGATGTCACTGAACGGCTGCAGGGCATTCTGAAGGGGGAGGGTGAACAGTCAGAGGTCGTGGTTCACATTGGTACGAACGACATAGGTAGAAAGATGGATGAGGTCCTGCAATAAGAATTTAGGGAGCTAGGTAACAGATTAAAAAGCAGGACCACAAAGGTTGTAATCTCTGGATTACTCCCAGTGCCACGTGCTAGTGAGTATAGGAATAGGAGGATAGAGCAGATGAATGTGTGGCTAAAAAGTTGGTGCAGGAGGGAGGGCTTTAGTTTCCTGGATCAATGGGTCTGCTTCTAGGGAAGGTGGGACCTGTACAAGTCAGACGGTTTGCACCTGAACCGGAACGGGACCAACATCCTTGCGGGGAGGTTTGCTAGTACTGTTGGCGGGGGGGGTTTAAACTAACTTGGCAGGGGGATGGGATACGGAGTGGAGGTATAGTAGGAGGTGATGCACAGCCAAATATAGAGGAAAAAACAAGTCAGCCTGGAAGGCAGAGCAAATATGTAACGGCACAAGGGAGTATGGCAAGGCTGGATGGCATTTATTTTAATGCAAGGAGTCTTGCGAGTAAGGCAGATGAATTGAAGGTGTTGATGAACACATGGGAGTATGATACTGTTGCTATCACAGAGACATGGTTGAAGGAGGGGCAGGACTGGCAACTCAATATTCCGGGGTATAGAATCTTCAGGCGAGACAGAGGGGGGTGTAAAAGAGATGGGGGTGTCGCAATATTAATCAAGGAATCAATTTCTGCTGTAAGGAGGGATGATATGGGTAGAACTTAAAAACAAAAAGGGGGCAAGCACTTTGCTGGGACTGTACTATAGGCCTCCAAACAGTCAGGGGGAGATAGCGGAACAGATATGTAGGCAAATCTCAGAGAAGTGTAGAAATAATAGGGTAATAATAGGGGATTTCAACTTCCCCAATATTAACTGGGATAGTCAGAGTGTGAAAGGCTTAGAGGATGCAGAATTCCTAAAGTGCATCCAGGAGAGCTTTTTGAGCCAGCATGTAGAAAGTCCTACAAGAGAGGGGGCGGTACTGGACCTAATTCTAGGGAATGTAGCCAGGCAAGTGGTAGAAGTGTCAGTAGGAGAGCATTTTGGTGACAGTGACCATAATTCGGTGAGATTTAAGGTAGTCATGGAAAAGGACAAAGATGGACCGGGAATAAAGGTTCTAAATTGGGGAAGGCCGATTTTAATATGATAAGGCAGGATCTGGCCAAAGTGGACTGGGATCAGCTACTTGTAGGAAAATCCACATCAGAGCAGTGGAAGTCTTTCAGGAAGGAAATAGAGAGAGTACAACGCCAACATGTTCCCATAAAGGTCAAGGGTGGGACCAACAAGCCCAGGGAGCCCTGGATGTCAAGGGATATACAAGAATGGATTAGGAAAAAAAGGGAGGCTTTTGGCAGATACAAAGGACTAAAAACAGTGGAAGCCCTAGAGGAGTATAGAAAGTGCAGGGGAGTACTTAAAAAAAGAAAATAGGAGAACGAAGTGGAGGCGTGAAAAAACACTGGCGGGCAAAATAAAGGAAAATCCCAAGGTGTTTTATAAGTTTATTAAGGGCAAGAGGATAACCAGGGAAAGAGTAGGACCCATTAGGGACCAAAGTGGCAATCTGTGTGTAGAGCCGGAAGATGTGGGTGAGGTTTTAAATTAATATTTTGCACCTATGTTCACTATGGAGAAGGACGATACAGGCATAGAAATCAGGCAGGGGGATTGTGATATACTTGAACAAATTAGTATTGAGAGGGAGGAAGTACTAGTGGTTTTAGCGGGCTTAAAAGTGGATAAATCCCCAGGCCCAGATGAGATGTATCCCAAGCTGCTGTGTGAGGCAAGGGAGAAGATTGCAGGGGCTCTGACACAAATTTTCAGAAGCTCTCTGGCCACAGGGGAGGTGCTAGAGGACTGGAGGATTTTTCGAGGAGGTGACTAGGTGCATGGATGAGAGTAGTGCAGTTGATGTAGTCTATATGGACTTCAGTAAGGCTTTTGACAAAGTCCCACATGGGAGACTGGTCAAGAAGATAAGAGCCCATGGGATCCAGGGCAATTTGGCACATTGGATGCAAAATTGGCTTAGTGGCAGGAGGCAGAGGGTGATGGTCAAAGGATGTTTTTGTGACTGGAAGCCTGTGTCCAGTGGGGTACCGCAGGGATCGGTGCTGGGTCCTTTGCTGTTTGTAGTGTACATTAATGATTTAGATATGAATGTAGGAGGTATGATCAGTAAGTTCGCAGATGACACAAAAATTGGTGGAGTGGTAAATAGCGAGGAGCGAAGCCTCAGGCTACAGGACGATATAGATGGGTTGGTCAGATGAGCAGAACTGTGGCAAATGGAATTTAACCCTGAAAAGTGTGAGGTGATGTATTTTGGGAGGACTAACAAGGCAAGGGAATACACAATGAATGGTAGGCCCTAGGAAGGACCGAGGAACCTTGGTGTGCATGTACATAGATCCCTGAAGGCAGCAGGACAGGTAGATAAGGTGGTTAAGAAGGCATATGGGATACTTGCCTTCATTAGCCGAGGCATAGAATATAAGAGCAGGGAGGTTATGATGGAGCTGTACAAATGCTAGTTAGGCCACAGCTGGAATACTGTGTGCAGTTCTGGTCGCCACACTACAGGAAGGATGTGATTGCATTGGAGAGGATGCAGAGGAGATTCACCAGGATGTTACCTGGGCTGGAGTGCTTCAGCTATGAAGAGAGACTGAACAGGCTGGGGTTGTTTTCCTTAGAGCAGAGAAAGCTGAGGGGGGACCTGATTAAGATGTACAAAATTATGAGGGTCATAGATAGGGTAGAGAGAAAGGAACGTTTCCCCTTAGTAGAGGGGTCAATAACCAGGGGGCATAGTTTCAAGGTAAGGGCAGGAGGTTTAGAGGGGATTTGAGGAAAAACCTTTTCACCCAGAGGGTGGTTGGAATCTGGAACTCACTGCCTGAAAGTGTGGTAGAGGCAGGAACCCTCAACATTCAAGAAGCATTTAGATGAGCACTTGAAACGCCATAGCATACAAGGCTATGGACCAAGTGCTGGAAAATGGGATTAGAATAGATAGGGCTTGATGGCCGGCGCGGACACGATGGGCCTCTTTCTGTGCTGTATAAATTTATGACACTATGGGCAATTTCTAGGTCACAACCGACTGCTGCCTTGAAGACTCCTCAGGATCATCACAAGCCCCATGTTGTTCTTCTTCCAGCACTGAAAGCAAGTAGACTTCAGTTTCTTGAGCCTTTTCTCACTATTGTACAACAACAACAACTAGTATTTATATAGCGCCTTTAACATATTAAAATGTTCCAAGACGCTTCACAGGAGTGTTATAAAACAAAATTTGAAACTGAGCCACAGAAAGAGAAATTAGGGCGGATGAGAGGTAGGTTTTAAGGAGCAACTTAAAGGAGGAAAGCGAGGTAGAGAGGCAGAGAGGTATAGGGAGGGAATTCCAGAGCTTAGGGCCTAGGCAGCTGAAGGCACGGCCACCAATGGTTCAGCGATTAAAATCAGGGATGCTCAAAGAGGCCAGAATTAGAGGCGTGCAGATATCTCAGGGGGTTGTGGGGCTGGAGGAAATTACAGAGATAGGGAGGGGTGAGGCTATGGAGGGATTTGAAAACAAGGATGAGAATTTTAAAATCGAGGCGTTGCTTAACCGGGAGCCAATGTAGGTCAGAGATCACAGGGGTGATGGGTGAATGAGACTTGGCGCGAGTTAGGACACGGGCAGCAGAGTTTTGGATGACCTCAAGTTTACGTAGGGTAGAACATGGGAGGTCAGACAGGAGTGCGTTGGAATAGTCAAGTCTAGAGGTAACAAAGGCATGGATGAGGGTTTCAGCAGCAGATGAGCGGAGGTGGGGCGGAGACAGCCGATGTTACAGAGCTGGAAATAGGCGGGCTGAGTTATAGCGCAGATATGTGGTCGGAAGCTCATTTCAGGGTCAAGTATGACGCCAGGTTGCAAACAGTCTTGTTCAGCCTCAGACAGTTGCTAGGCAGAGGGATGGAGTCGATGGCTAGGGAATGGAGTTTGTGGTGGGGACTTAAGACAATGGCTTTGGTCTTCCCAATATTTAGTTGGAGAAAATTTCTACTCATCCAATAATGGATGTCGGGCAGTCTGACAATTTAGAGACTGTGGCGGGGTCAAGAGAAGTGATGGTGAGGCACAGTTGGGTGTCGTCAGCGTACATGTGGAAACTGACGCTGTGTTTTCGGATGATGTCGCCAAGGGGCAGCATGTAGATGAGAAATAAGAGAGGGCCAAGGATAGATCCTTGGGGACACCAGAGGTAACGATGCAGGAAGATAAGCCATTGCAGGTGGTTCTCTCACTAAGATAAAGCTTGGATCCCAAGTTTTTCCTGATAGACAATAAGATTCTGCCATGCTATAACTGCTATCTTTTAGAATAGAAAGACTGGATGCCCCAATAGCTCAGTGAGTAAATACATGGCATAGTACAGTACTGATCCATACAGACCAGTAAAGTTCCAGGTTTGACCACAAGTCTGTACTGAATTAGTTGGTCTCAGCTGAGGTGGTGATGAGAGTATAACAGATGTCCTCAATATACTGGAGCTGTGGAGAACAGTCTGTCAATACTCACTGTCTAGACGCACACGTGAAGAAAGGTAATTTGGACAAGGTACTGAAGGGGTATCAGCAAAGTGATCATAAAATCACACCCCAATATGAGTCACCACCTTTAGAAAGGCAGAGAATTGTAAGGGTTGGGAAAAGAATAGTGGAAGAAGAAAAGGAGACATAACCTTAAAATTAATATTAGAGCGAGGCAGTTCAGGGGTGAAGTCAGGAAGTACTTCCTCACACAAAAAGTAGAAGTCTGGAACTCTCTCCCCCTCCACCACAATAAAAACTGTTGAGGCTAGGTCAATTGAAAATTTCAAAATTGGGATTGATAGATTTTTGTTAAGCAAGGGTTTTAAGGGATATGAAACCAAGGCCGGTAAATGGAGTTTAATTGAATGGCAGAACAGGTTTGAGGGCTGAATGGCCTACTCCTGCTCCTAATGACTCTCCCTTTGGCTGCGTTTCAAATCTATTAAAAGCTACATAGCCATACAGCTTTAATTCTGCAATATTTTGTTAACTAGCCGGACAAAAATAAGAAAAATCACCGATTCAAATATTTTTCAACTTAACATTTTTAATATACAACAACAACTTGCATCAGACAAAATGTGACGCCAAGCCACATAAGGAGATATTATGAGAGGAGGTAGGTTTTAAGGAGCATCTTAAAGGAGGAGAGGTAGCGATGCAGAGAGGTTTAGGGAGGGAATTCCAGAGCTTGGTGCCTAGATAGCTGAAGGCATGGCCACAAATGATGGGGCAAAGGAAATCTGGGATGCACAAGAGGCCAGAATTGGAGGAAAGCAGAGTTCTTGGATGGCTAGAGGAGGTTACAGAGATAGGGAGATATATGACAAATATAGGTTGGACAAACGTTTAATCCAAAAAGTCATCACTGCCTTTAAATGTGACAGTCACTGACGCTTTAATTTCTTTACTCTTGCTGAGTTCCATATGAAATGACAGCTAAATTTATCAGGCTACTGGTCAGACAGCTGTTGTAATCAAAGCACAATGGTCTTGTTTACAAAAGTAACATTTAAATTACTTTTTCTAAGCAACACCACCCGAATTACATACAAGTTCCTTTCCTGTTTATTTCAGAGACAGCTGAATTTATTAGTGACTTTTCAGTTGAATGCAGCTGAAGATTATACTCCTCCATTAGCTACTAGAAAAACTAAAACACTTAATGAAATGGAACTATTCATACTAACAGTCTGCCATTTGCAACATTAAATGTTTGCAGGAGAGATCCACTTAATCTCAGTAGCCCTGGTGCTACGTGACAAGATAGTATCGGAAGTATAAAATCTCTGCTCATAAAGGAAGAGAACCACTATGTGGCAACTCAGGTTCCTGCACCAGATTATCTTTATTTTATAATAATTTTGAGACAAACATGCCACAAATTAACATAGTTTACACTTACCTCTTTGGATAAGATTAATGTCTGCACAGGCTCAGAGCTGGGGAAAATCTGTAGTTCTTCAATTATATGCATTTCATTATGATAATTAATTGCTTTGTGCAATAATCCTTTATCTGAAAAACACAATGCACATTTTAGAATATCCACTTCCACTATCTGTAAATAAAACCTTGTATTTTAAATGTTTGGGCATCAGAGCTTGTATATTGTCTTTACTTATACACCTCTGGCTTTGTGTCAGTTTACCATCTGCAGTTTGTTTAGCCCATGTCTGTTAAGGACTGGAGGGCCAATATTAACATTTGATCTAATGGCAGCTTCGAGAAATTCTACTCTCCCTGGGTTGGCATTTTTTCCAGTTTATGGCTGGGCAAGCACCAGAAGGTGGAGGTCCTTTTTCAGCAAGCTCCTTAACCCCAAGCCAAAGTGGTCCCTGCTGATTGGGCAAGTCCCAGCACAGTACCATCTCACCCTTAACAAGACCCTCCCCAGCTTCCTCCACAAGCCCCAAGTACCCTGGCTCTAGCCCAGTCAACAAGTTACCACACGCAAAAGTATAAAACAATATAAAGCCTTTAATGTATACTCTT
Source organism: Somniosus microcephalus (assembly GCF_052327205.1). Classification (NCBI taxonomy): domain Eukaryota; kingdom Metazoa; phylum Chordata; class Chondrichthyes; order Squaliformes; family Somniosidae; genus Somniosus; species Somniosus microcephalus. Next base: position 112,768,829 of record NC_140987.1, on the reverse strand, counting down.
GCATCGTGTATTCTGATTCCATGTACCATGATTTAAGAAAGCATGTTTAAAAAAAATCAGTTTACACACTGTGATAATGGAAAATTCTCTATTACAAGCCTCCTCACAATTCAGGATTAGTTTTAAATTGTAATATATTACACTACAATATACAACTAAAATAATCGTACATTTATAAGACTTAAAACTTACTGCTACTCTGCCTATCTTCCCTTTCTCACCTATTCTTTTTCATTTTTACTATTTCAGCGGTAATTTTACATTACTTTGAAGAAATATTCTGGATTTTAACTTCAATTTTATATTTTTCCATTTTTTATATTTTAAACTGCATTTTTCCTTGTGCTTCAAAGGCTGCTTGTTTCAGCCAATGAAGTGCCAGAACACTGAAGTCTGACCTGACCCTCCTGTGTAGCTTGTGTACAGTAAAACAGTGAGAAGTGTAACTGGAAAGCAATAAATAGCGGGGGGCGCCAACAGGGCGCAAAGCCCCTAGCGCCTGGGCGCGGCACTGCTAATGCCTCCCACAAAATTTAGCGGGAGGTTAGCGGCAACGGTAACCGTTAGCGGCCTGCGGCGCTGCGCCTCTGGCGAGGACGTCATCACCATGCACAGCGCCCCGCTCGTGCCCCCTGACCAACCGCCAGACAATATGTCCGACAGGGTTTGGGCGGTGTTTTTGCGGCCGCGGCGGCGCAAATTAAAGGGCAGATGCCGGGTGGCCATTTTTCTTGGGCCGCCTGCCAGCACCTGCCCCTTCTGCTTCTTCATGCTGGGTGCCGGCCGCAATCGGTCAGCATGACGCTCCTCTCGAGTGCCGGGCTGTTTTCCCGGCACCCCGCTCCCCGGTGGTCCAGCAGGGCCCCGGTGAATGCTGCGCTAGGCCACACCCCTATAATCAGGGGAGGGAGGCCTGTAATACCGCAGTGCACGCAGCACCATAATATTGAATGGTAGCGCCCCAGGAAGGAGGGGGGAGCGCTTTCAGTAGCGCCCTGCCTCCTGCTTGGGGCGCTACCAGTCAATTTACGGTGCAGGAGCGCTAACTTTTTTGGGGCGTTGGCGAAGTTAGTGCCCCAGAAGGGGCGTGACCGAATTTTTCCACCTTAGACTTTCCAGCAGATTTGAAAGCAGGTTGCCTGTTCCTCACCCAACTAGGAAATAATACACGGCACAAATAAATTCCAAAATATAATGAGATGGAAGAGAGAAATTAATATGGGCTTTGTACAACAGCAACCTGCATTCATATAGCACCTATAACATAGAAAAATGGCCCATGTTACTTCACAAGAGCAGTATCAGACTAAATTTGACAGTCACGTAAGGAGATATTAAGACAGAAAGAAGTAGGCTTTAAGGAGCTTCTTAAAGGAGGAGAGAGACGCAGAGAGGCACAGGGTGGAATTTCAGAGCTTAGGGCCTAGAAATCTGAAGGCACAGCCGCCAATGGAGGAGCGAAGGAAATTGGGATGCACAAGAGGCCAGAATTGAAGGAATGCTGAGTTCTCAAAGGGTTGTAGGGCTGATGGAGATTACAGAGATAAGGAGGGATTGAACGCAAGGACGAGAATTTTAAAATTGAGGCGCTGCTGGACCGAGAGCCAATGTATGTCAGCGAGCACAGGGGTGATAAGTGAACGGAACGGTGCGAGTCAGCATACAGGTAGCAAAGCTTTGGATGAGCTCAAGTAGGCAGATAAATGAAAAGGTAATGCTATGGTGAAATACTATCACAAATAGGTAGATAAATGCAGTTTCTTTCTATGATTTTTAAAACGTTATAATCTTAATTAAATGAAAGTGTAAAAGGTTCTTTTAGAGCCCTGTAACCTTCTTGTCTCTTGTAGCCGATGCAGAGACAGCTACCAGATTAACTTTCATCACAGACCCTCCACAACGGGTCCACACTTGAAACGTTAACTCATCTTTCTTGCCACAAAAACTGACTGAGCTGCTGACTGTTTCCAGCGTTTTCTTTTTTTTTTTTTGTTAGGGACCTCTCTGACAGTCACAAAGCTTAGGCCAACTTGAGATTTCCCGTTTGTTTTCAAATTTTTGCCACGTTAGTGAAGCTTTTCTTTTTTTAAATTTGTTCATGGGATGTGGGTGTCGCTGGCAAGTCCAGCATTTATTGCCCATCCCTAATTGCCCTCGAGAAGGTGATGGTGAGCCGCCTTCTTGAACCGCTGCAGTCCGTGCGGTGAAGGTACTCCCACAGTGCTGTTAGGTTTTGACCCAGCAACGATGAAGGAACAGCGATATATTTCCAAGTCAGGATGGTGTGTGACTTGGAGGGAAACCTGGAGGTGGTGGTGTTCCCATGTGTCTGCTGCCCTTGTCCTTCTAGGTGGAAGAGGTCGTGGCTTTGGGAGGTGCTGCCGAAGAAGCCTTGGCGAGTTGCTGCAGTGCATCTTGTAGATGGTACACACTGCAGACATGGTACGCCGGTGGTGGAGGGAGTGAATGTTTAAAGGTGGCGGATGGTGTGCCAATCAAGCGGGCTGCTTTGTCCTGGATGGTGTTGAGCTTCTTGAGTGTTGTTTGAGCTGCACTCATCCAGGCAAGTGGAGAGTATTTGATCACGCTCCTTACTTGTGCCTTGTAGATGGTGGAAAGGCTTTGGGGAGTCAGGAGGTGAGACACTCACCGCAGAATACCTCGCCTCTGACCTGCTCATGTTGCCACAGAATGTGTGTGGCTGGTCCCGTTAAGTTTCTGGTCAATGGTGACCCCCAGGATATTGATGGTGGGGGATTCGACAATGCTAATGCCGTAGAATGTCAAGGAGCGGTGGTTAGACGCTTGCTTGTTGGAGATAGTCATTGCCTGGCACTTGTGTGGCGCGAATGTTACCTGCCACTTATCAGCTCAAGCCTGAACGTCGTCCAGGTCTTGCTGCATGTGGGCATGGACCGCTTGATTATCTGAGGAGTTGCAAATGGCGCTGAACACTCTGCAGTCATCAGCGAACATCCCCACTTCTGACCTTATGATGGAGGGAAGGTCATTGATGAAGCAGTTGAAGATGGTTGGGCCTAGGACACTGCCCTGAGGAACTCCTGCAGCAATGTCCTGGGGCTGTGATGACTGACCTCCAACCACCACAACCATCTTCCTTTGTGCTCGGTATGACTGAAGCCAGTGGAAAGTCCCCCCAATTCCCATTGACTTTGTTTTTACTCGGGCTCCTTGATGCCACACTCGGTCAAATGCTGCCTTGATGTCAGGGGCAGTCACGCTCACCTCACCTCTGGAATGCAGCTCTTTTGTCCATGTCTGGACCAAGGCTGTAATGAGGTTGGGAGCAGAGTGGTCTTGGCGGAACCCAAACTGGGCATCAGTGAGCAGGTTATTGGTGAGTAAGTGCTGCTTAATAGCATTGTCGACGATATCTTTCACCACTTTGCTGATGGTCGAGAGTAGCCCGATAGGGCGGTAATTGGCCGTATTGGATTTGTCCTGCTTTTTGTGGACAGGACATGCCTGGGCAGTTTTTCTAGAAAGATGCCAGTGGTATCTCTTCTTAGGCAGTCCCTCGGAACCGAGGATCACTTGTTTCCACATTAAAAATTAGTTCTCAGGTGACTGATGAGTCCAATGCTGAGACGCCCAACTAGTTAATTTTTTATGGCGAAGCCTACCCCATGGAGGCGTTGTTCTTCTTCAGGTTTGCCTTTCCAGAAGAAGGTGTAGCCACCACCTTGCTCCTCGAGGTGGCCTTCCCCTGCCCACCGGGTCTCACTTAGGGCGGCGATGTCAATGTCCAAACGACTGAGCTCCCGGGCAACGATAGCAGTACGGCGTTCCGGTCTGTCACAGTTGGGGTTGTCCATGAGGGTCCTGACGTTCCAGGTCCCGAACTTCATTTTAAAGGGTGGAAGATGCCTGTGCGTGAATTCTTTTAACGTGGTGTGGTCATTGCACACCAGCTGTCACACGGGCTTGACAGAGCAGTGTAGCTTGGTATAGCTGTACTGGAACAGCTTGACCAGAGGCGCAACTATTTCTGGAGCACAAGTCTTCAGCACAACAGCTGGGGTGCTGTCAGGGCCCACAGCCTTTGCTGTATCCACTGTGCGCAGCTGTTTCTTGATATCACATGGAGTGAATCGAATTGACTGAAGACTGGCTTCTGTGGTGGTGAGGACCTCAGTAGGGGGCCGATATGGATCATCCACTTGGCACTTCTGGCTGAAGATGATTGCAAACGCTTCAGCTTTGTCTTTTGTACTCACGTGCTGGGCTCCACCATCATTGAGGATGGGGATGTTCATGGAGCCCCCTCCTCCCATTAGTTGTTTAATGTTCCACCACCATTCATGACTGGATGTGGCAGGACTGCAGAGCTTTGATCTGATCCGTTGATTGTGGGATCACTTAGCTCTGTCTATAGCCTGCTGCTTCCACTTTTTAGCATGCATGTAGTCATTTGTTGCAGCTTCCCTAGGTTGGCACCTCATTTTTAGGTACGCCTGGTGCTGCTCCTGGCATGTTCTTCTACACTCCTTATTGAACTGGAGTTGGTCCCCTGGCTTGATGGTAATGGTAGAGTGAGGGATATTCCAGGCGATGCGGTTACAGATTGTGGTGGAATACAATTCTGCTGCTGCTGATGGCCCACAGCGCCTCATGGATGCCCAGTTTTGAGCTGCTAGATCTGTTCTGAATCTATTCCATTTAGCACAGTGGTAGTATCACATAACACGATGGAGGGCGTCATCAGTGTGAAGATGGGACTTCGTCTCCACAATGACTGTGCGGTGGTGACTGTACCAATGCTGTCATGGACAGAATACTAGGCGCGGGCAGGTAGTGCAGGAATCCCCTGGGGTCATCCCCCTCTCGAACAGTTATACCGTTTTGGATACTGTTGGGGGGGGATGGCTTAACAGGGAAAGGCAGCAGCAGCCAACCTCCTGGCACCAGGGGTGGTTCTGCTGCACAGGACGGGAGGAAAAAGAGGGGTAGAGCTATAGTGATAGGGGATTCTATTGTAAGGGGAATAGATAGGTGTTTCTGCAGCAGCAAACGAGACTCCAGGATGGTGTGTTGCCTCCCTGGTGCAAGGGTCAAGGATGTCTCGCAAAAGCTGCAGAAAATTTTGGAAAGGGAGGGTGAACAGTCAGTTGTCGTGGTGCATATAGGTACCAACGATATAGGTAAAGAACGGGATGAGGTCCTAAAAGCTGAATATAGGGAGTTAGGAGGTAAATTAAAAAATAGGACCTCAAAGGTAGTAATCTCAGGATTGCTACCAGTGCCACGTGCTAGTCAGAGTAGAAATAGAAGGATATTTCAGATGAATACGTGGCTAGAGGAATGGTGCAAGGGGGAGGAATTCAAATTCCTAGGATATTGGAATCGGTTCTGGGGGAGGTGGGACCAGTACAAACCGGACGGTCTGCACCTGGGCAGGACCAGGACTGATGTCCTTGGGGGAGTGTTTGCTAGTGCTGTGGGGGAGGGTTTAAACTAAAATGGCAGGGGGTTGGGAACCTGAGCAGGGAGACAAAGGAAAGGGAAACAAGGATAGAAGCAAAAGACAGGAAGGAGAAAAACAAAGGTAGCAATCAGAGAAATCAAGGGTTTAAAACAAACATGGCCACAGTAAATAATAATTCTAAAAGGTCTAAGAGCGTTAAAAAAACAAGCCTGAAGGCTTTGTGTCTTAATGCAAAGAGCATTCGTAATAAGGTGGATGAATTAGCAGTGCAAATAGAGGTAAATGAATATGATATGATTGGGATTATGGAAACATGGCTCCAGGAGGACCAAGGCTGGGAACTCAACATCCAGGGGTATTCAATATTCAGGAAAGATAGGCAAAAAGGAAAAGGAGGTGGGGTAGCATTGCTGGTTAAAGAGGGGATTAACACAATTGTAAGGAAAGATATTAGCTCTGATGAGGTGGAATCTGTATGGGTAGAACTGAGAAATACCAAAGGGCAGAAAACGTTAGTGGGAGTGGTGTATCGACCCCCAAACAGTAATGCAGAGGTTGGGGATGGCATTAAAAGGGAAATTAGAGAAGCGTGCAATAAGGGCACAGCAGTCATCATGGGTGACTTTAATCTACATATAGATTGGGCTAAACAAATTAGTAACAATACTGTGGAGGAGGAATTCCTGGAGTGTTTATGGGATGGTTTCCTGGACCAATATGTCGAGGAACCAACTAGAAATCAGGCCATCTTAGACTGGGTATTATGTAATGAGAAAGGATTAATTAGCAATCTTGTTGTGCGAGGCCCCTTGGGTCGGAACGATCATAATATGATAGAATTCTTCTTTAAGATGGAGAGTGAAGTAGTTGACTCAGAGACTAAGGTCCTGAATTTAAATAAAGGGAACTATGATGGTATGAGACGCGAGTTGGGTAGGATTGATTGGGTAATGTCACTCAAAGGGTTGACAGTGGATAGGCAATGGCAAACATTCAAAGATCGCATGGATAAACTACAGAATTTGTTTATCCCAGTTTGGCATAAAAATAAATCAAAAAAGGTGACTCAACCGTGGCTAACAAGGGAAATTAAGGATAACAAGATCCAAAGAGAGGACATATAAATTGGCCAAAAAAAGCAGCAAAACTGAGGATTGGGAGCAGTTTAGAATTAAGCAAAGGAGGACAAAGGGATTAATTAAGAGGGGGAAAATAGATTATGACAGTAAGCTTGCAGGGAACATAAAAACTGACTGTAAAAGCTTTTATAGATATGTGAAGAGAAAAAGATTGGTGAAGTCAAGCGTAGGTCCCTTACAGTCAGAATCAGGGGAATTTATAATGGGGGACAAAGAAATGGCAGACCAATTAAATACATATTTTGGTTCTGTCTTCACAAAGGAGGACACAAATAACCTCCCAGAGATGTCGGGGAACATAGGGACTAATGATGAAAGGGAGGAACTGAAAGAAATCAGTATTTGTAGGGAAATGGTGTTGGGGAAGTTGATGGGATTGAAGGCCGATAAATCCCCACGGCCTGATAATCTACATCCTAGGGTACTTAAGGAAGTGGCCCTGGAGATAGTAGATGCATTGCTGGTCATCTTCCAGAACTCGATAGACTCTGGAACAGTACCCATGGATTGGAGGGTAGCTAATGTTACCCCACTATTCAAAAAAGGTGGTAGAGAAAAAGCGGGGAATTATAGACCGGTAAGCCTGACATCGGTAGTGGGGAAAATGCTAGAGTCCATTATAAAAGATTTAATAGCAGAGCACTTGGAAAGCAGCGACAGGATCGGACAAAGTCAACATGGATTTACAAAAGGTAAATCGTGCTGGACTAATCTACTGGAATTTTTTTGAGGATGTAACTAGTAAAATAGATAAGGGAGAACCAATGGATGTGGTGTATTTGGACTTCCAGAAGGCTTTCGATAAGGTCCCGCATAAGAGATTAGCATGCAAAATTAAGGCACATGGGATTGGGGGCAAGGTATTGACTTGGATAGAGAACTGGTTGGCAGATAGAAAGCAAAGAGTTGGAATAAACGGGTCATTTTCCGAGTGGCAGGCAGTGACTAGTGGGGTACCGCAAGGATCGGTCCTAAGACCCCAGCTGTTCACAATATATATTAATGATCTGGACGAGGCAATTGGATGTAATATCTCCAAATTTGCAGACGACACAAAGCTGGGTGGGAGGGTATGCTGTGAGGAGGATGTCGTGAAACTCCAGTACGATTTGGACAGGTTGGGTGATTGGGCAGAAACATGGCAAATGCACTATAATGTGGATAAATGTGAGGTTATTCACTTTGGTGGCAAAAACAGCTAGGCAGATTATTATTTGAATGGCAATAGATTGGGAGAAGGGGAAGTGCAAAGAGACATGGGTGTTCTTGTGCACCAGTCACTGAAGGTAAGCATGCAGGTGCAGCAGGCGGTTAAGAAGGCAAATGGTATGTTGGCCTTCGTAGCAAGAGGATTCGAGTACAGGAACAAGGATGTCTTGCTGCAGTTGTACAGGGCCTTGGTGAGACCACACCTTGAGTATTGTGTGCAGTTTTGGTCACCTTATCTGAGGAAGGATGTTCTTGCCATGGAAGGAGTGCAGCGAAGATTCACCAGGCTGATACCTGGGATGGCAAGAATGACGTATGAGGATTGGGTCGATTGGGCTTATACTCACTGGAGTTTAGAAGATTGAGAGGGGATCTCATCGAAACCTATAAAATTCTGTCAGGCCTGGACAGACTAGATGCAGGAAGGATGTTTCTGATGGCCGGGGGAGTCCAGAACCAGGGGTCATAGTCTAAGGATAAGGGGTAAGCCATTTAGGACTGAGATGAGGAGGAATTTCTTCACCCAGACAGTGGTGAACCTGTGGAATTCTCTGCCAGAGGGCAGTGGAGGCCAGTTCATTAAATATATTCAAGAAAGAGTTGGATATATTTCTTAAGGCTAAAGGGATCAAGGGATATGGGGAGAAGGCAGGGACAGGGTACTCAATTTGGATGATCAGCCATGATCTCATTGAATGGCGGAGCAGGCTCGAGGGGCCGAATGGCCTACTCCTGCTCCTATCATCTATGTTTCGATGCATCTGTGACAGGTAGATTGGTGAGGACGAGGTCAAGTAGGTTTTTCCCTTGTGTTGGTTCTCTCACCACCTGTCGCAGGCCCAGACTGGCAGCTATGTCCTTCAGGACTCGGCCAGCTGTGGTGCTACCGAGTCACTCTTGGTGATGGACATTGAAGTCCCCCATCTAGACTACATTCTGTGCCCTTGCTACTCTCAGTGCTTCTTCCAAGTGGTGTTCAACATGCAGTATTTCTGATTCATCAGCTGAGGGAGGGCAGTAGGTGATAATCAGTTTTTGTGTCCGTAGCCGGTGCCGAGGTCAATGCCGGGTGGTCTGTCCGGTTTTATTCTTATTGTTTTTCGTAGCGGTTTTTTTACAACCGAGTGGCTTGCTAGGTCATTTCAGAGGGCAGTTAAGAGTCAACCATATTACTGTGGGTTTGGAGTCACATATAGGCCAGACCAGGTAAGGATGGCAGATTTCCTTCCCTAAAGGACATTAGTGAATATGGGTTTTTACGACAATCCGATAGTTTCATGGTCACCGTAACTAGCCTCTTATTCCAGATTTATTTAATTAACTGAATTTAAATTCCCCGGCTGCCATGGTGGATTTGACCTCAGATCTCTGGATCATTAGTCCAGGCCTCTAGATTACTAGTCCAGTAACATAATCACTAAACTATCATTTTACCTATAGAGGAACCCCATGGGCAAGTACTTATTTGTGCAATTGCCTTGTTCTTTTATGTGCTCAGCTAGTTCCTATACCTTTTATTAAGTCTCTGTCCTCAACCCAGTATGCAATAGATATACATGCCCACTATCAAATTAATATTCATAAATTTCCAATGGCCTTGCATTACAAAAACTCACCTGTACCAACAAACATGACATCATAGAGGTTGTTATCAAGTGCTCTAACTCTGTCCACAACAATCTGTATATAATTCACATTTTTCTTTACCAGTTTAGGTCCATTTCCGATAGCGTTTACTGGGTCTGCCATCAGGGGGTGGTCCTTAACAAACTGGAGAGTTTTGTCAGGCAACATGAGCGAGCTGCTGAAATTCAAAGCTCTCGCCTCATTGTTTATACACTGGAAAGGGAGAAAGGAACTGAATGGTGAAAACAATATTCCAACATCAACCACTTATACCCATAACTAAATAGATCAAAGGAAAACATGTTACTTTTCAATCGCCGAGGAACTGGTATTACATTGAGTCACAACAGCCTATCATTGTTCTGGGCTTCCAGATAATGAAATGGGAAACAATATATTTGTTTTAAAATTAGAACATTTTACTTCTTGATTATTGTATTCTAGAATTTTTGGTACAGCCTACATTTTAAATATACACCTATATCAATGACTGAACGATATCAAAGTACCCAATAAATTATCTGCACGTCGTCTTGAATTATATACACAGCTGACTCCCTCAACGTAGGGATAATGGAGCTCCACAAGCACATACACCTTTTAGTGGGCCCTTTGCCAACAGTAAACATGAGTGGACAACCTGAGAACTTTTTAAAGTTCTACATCTACACAAACTGTGTCACACAAATCAGTTAAACTGCATTTAGAAACATTTAAACCGGCAAATTGTAAATTTGTAATTACACGGCTGTGTCACATTATTTTGTTTCACCATTGCTAGAGTAGCAACAGTAACACTCTACAGCTGTCATATAAAGCTGGCAGACCTTGTACTTCATTTAAAATAACCAAAAGACTAGAGCAGAACAGTTATGAATACTTACTGAGCCAGGGCGAGGCGTTGGAACTTGTCCACCATATATGACCCATTTTACATGGGACTGATCAAAGGTAGCGCTTTGCATGTATTTCCCTTTAGAGAAAACATCCTCCACGTTGGACATGTTAAAGGCACAGACTGCGGACACTTCCAAATTACTCCTGACAAGGTCATAAAAACACATTGTATTATAAGATTATTCCTATACACTCTATTCTAGGTATAGTTTTGAGATGTGGCCATCGTACTTCAGGTGCACACTTGCAAATTTATGGGTCACATGCCAGGAATCTCCTGCTCATTTCTTCGGATCTCTAACTGGCACAAGGATCTATTTAAGGGCAATTTTTCTCTAACTGACCTCAGAAAGGCATGACAATTGGACCTTGTGGCCAAATGGCCTCTTTCTTCGCTATAAAATTCTATGATTCCAAAAAGGGTAACAAAAGGTTGCTCACAGATCCACAGGAGCAGAATTATATGCTGTGAGTTACATGGAATAAAGCTCCTTATAAATGGCATATCCTCCGGCTGTGAGCAACAGCACAGGAGATCCATTAGCTGTACAAAGTACTTGTAGTAAGATAGTGACACCAAAATACTATTAAATTTACATCAGATATTCATTTCTCAGTCACTCACAACATTATTTGGGGGGGGGGGGGGGGGGGGAGGGTGTTAATTCTTATTCTTAGATACACCAATTTGAAAAAATACCTGCCATATTTTGGGAGAGGGTAGCATTTAAAAACAGCCAAATTCACCATCAATAATCGGATCATTTGCGCATTTTCACAACAATCCTATGCAAAGTAATCTATAATTAAAGTTAAGATAACTCCATAAACACTATTTGCATCTGAGCACCTGACTACTGTTTTACAACATCCCCATTGGGAATACAGCAACAGTACAGTTTTTGAGGGAGTGAATCAAACAATACCAGTTCTCTCGACCCAACCCAGGTGAAGCACTTGCTTCGACGTGTATTGGCTGGAGAAAAACCTTCTCAAGTAAACCAAATCTGAGTGCCAGACAGCCCTAGGAGCTAGCTGCCACATTTTTTATGGGAATCAAACATCCAACCCTTTAGCTACTCAGCTGCTTCATTGAATTGTTCTTCAATTTTAGCTTTGAATCTTTAGATAGCTAATCCTGATCAATGTCATAGTCCATTTATGATGATATAACTGAGAAGGTAGTTCAATTATAATAAAAGGGGATTTGAGCATTTGCATTCACCCAATGTGACACTTCTCTGGACTAAGCACTATTCTACCTAGCTTATTTACCAAAGTTCTATTCACTTTCCACTGCTGATGTACATCAATGAACAAGAAAGAGTCTAATTGTACACAGGATTCACTAGTATAATCAGTGTATGAACTTCAGTGAAAAAATGTGACATTTTTCAACCCCAGTCCAGACAGTCCCGGTGAGTTGAGACCAGGGCTTTGAATTCTGGGTTGACATCCAGTGGGATATTCGCGTCCGGTGGGTGTGGGTGGCCCCCCCTCATCGTATGGGTTGCGGGAGCCCATAAAACTCACCCGCCGTATAGGCTGGTGTAAAGATGGTTACGGCCATGGAAGGAGCGTTAACGTGGCCAGTCAGACTGTTAACCAGCCTGTGAATCTTTCCACTACTTCACTCAGCGAGAAGACACGAAAAGAAGAGGGAGGTAAGGAAAAAGGAAAATTTAATCGAGCGCAAACAACATGTTTAGTGCTGAAAGCAGGAAACTGATGAAGGACTAAAGATGGCGGGCGAGACTTGGTGTGACTTGCAAGTTGATTAATTGCTTTACATTTCAGCTCAGCAACTCTGAAATACGCAGAGTTCTTTATTAAGCTCTATCCAAAGCACAACTGTTGAGGCCAAACAGGCCTATTAATTAAGATAGGATGAACTTATTAATGTACAGAGAAGAAGCCAATGCACAACATCAAAGATAACATTTCTCTGAATGATAGTACTAAAAAAATGTAATTGACTTGGAATATTGAAAACCAGGGCAATAAAGTTACTTACCACTGTGATGTAAATACCCCATAAAACACAGTTTCCTTCCAATTTGGAGTTTTCAAAATAAAAACATCCTGAATAACATTGAAGACAAAATTGGATTCAGGCAGAGTGCAAACCAGCTTAGCTTTAAGAAATGATGTCCACCTCTTCTGCAAAATTCTTGATCCTCCCTGATCACCCTAAAAATAATCAAAATAAATATCAGTACTTAAAATTTACTGCACATTTGCAACAGACTTGTATTACATGCAAGTGTCCAGTACTTGTAAAATACCCTCCCTAGATCAATTTAGTCACATGGATTAATTTAATCTCAATGGCAAGTAAAAACATTCTAAGTTCACCGCCACCCACCCCCCACCACCACCAACGTCTAGGCTGTTTTTGTTTCTAACCAGCTTTCTCCCTTATCCTAAAGCATTGACTCACTGCTGGGGTACAGTTTCATGTGTACCACTCACCCTTCAATACCTCACCCAAGTGTCCATTATTCACGTGTGAGCCTTCACACAAATTATCAGCAGGGTATTTTATCACATTGAGCATCACAAGCTCATCAGGCAGTGATCAGGAACTAATTTCCCCCTCCTTAACCCAGGAGGCATACAGTCATATTACCATTTAAGCTGAGATCAGTGAATTCAGCACAGAGTGCTTGCCCTGTTCACTCAGGTCCCAGATGCCGGTTTCCCTCGCTGTGACATTATCAGCTTGCATTTTCAACAACTTGACATGCAAAAAATGTAAAAACCTAAACATGCAAGGGCAAGTCTAACTAATGCCAAATGCTATTAGATTCACTCTACAGCAAATGATGGCTTAATATGTTGCTGAACAGGCAACTCCCCTCCTTTACTTGGAACACCTGCTCATTCAGGTCCGCAACCAAATACTTCAAGTACTTCTGGGTTAATATAATCCATACCTTCCTAGCCTATTTAAGGCAAATTACATTGACACATTGAAAGATTGCAGGGTTAATCTGGACTAATTTTCTGGTTGCCTTGTATTGGAGGGATATGAATATCCTCCGAAGAGTATGTCTCTTTTAGATATCATTAATACCTATTCCACATTTCAGGAGGCAGTCAAACCCATCACTCACAGTGGCCGAGATAAGGTTCAGGCAACTGAGATTACCCAGAAAGAGCAGCCTTCCAGTGCCCAGAAAGGAAAAAAGAAAGGAGGACAAATGGATGAGATGTACTAACAAGGAAAATGACTGCAGAGGAAACAGATTCACTCACAAATGTCATATTGTAATAATAATATATTCTCTATAAAGGAAAAAAGGAGCAAATAATTACATTTTTGGTCTGTAAGGTATATGTATTAAAACATGAACGAAAATAGTCTGCTGTGCATTTGAACTCTTGTTATATGCATACCAAAAAATAGGGGGGGAAAAAACAGCATTTATAGTCTGCCAGTGCCACTGTCATTCTCTTCTAAACAAGCTTTACACAGCAATGATCCTTGGCAACAAGAATTGATTACTTGCATGCATGGTTTTCCTGATACTAGAGCTCTAAGCATTTGCATTTATTAAAATTAATTAGCTATTATTGCCAGTTCTCACCTTGCACACACGAGCTATTCTTGGCACCAGAAGTCTGCTATTAAATTCATATTCAACAGACACTTCAGTGAAGAAAAAATAGACCTTATCATCACCACCATCCAAATTATTTTCACTCGCTCTTATCACATCCGAGTAGACAAAATTTGGCTCTGCGGAAAAGAAACACACAGAAACTTGGTAACTGGAAAACCCCATGGACACTTGGAATATTCTATGACTAAATCCCCGACAGAAACACAAATCTCCATTACGCCTGGCCCAACAAAAATGGACCAATTTCCAGCATTGTTCATGCATTCAATTTTGTGGGTCAGCTGAGTATCTGGCATGCACTGAAATATACCACAGTATTGAAGAGTCTCTGGCCCAAGCTACTGAGAAATCAACACAAAGAATTGTGTGCTCACTTTCTACGCATAGGGACGCACTCTGCTTACTCAAGTCGAAAGAGTTTGGACATACATTCACAAAACCAAGGCTTAGGCACCCCAACGTGTTGCCAGAGGCACTGCTGGAGTTCAACCAGCTAAAACCCATTGAGCTTACCAATACAAAGCTCTGATAAATTACCAGTTGTTTGTCCAACTAGTACCACACTTCCAGTTAGCGCAGAGGTTTATAGGGTAGTCTGGAGCTGAGTGGGATGACCCAGTCCCCACCGATAATAAAACCTGGAGGGATTGACCTGAGCCAAAGTAGCTGATCAATTATCAGAGGCTTGGTTGAGGGATCGGATTACCAAGTCTGCCAGAAAAGGTTCCTAATGAGTGGCATGGTGAGCAACAGAACTATGAAATGCTCACACATTCAAGATGCGACAGACTGGCTCAGTTGATAGCCCCCTTGCCTCTAAGCCAGAAGACTATTGGTTAGATCCGTACAATCCGAAGGCTCGAGTGAATAAGCTAGGTCAATGAGCTCCTACTGTACTGAGGGAATGCCGAATTGTCCAATATGCCATTTTACAAATGAGATGAGGCATTAAACCAAGGTCCCAGCTGCCTGTTTATTAAAGACCCCATTCTGGCCAACATTCCTCCTTCAGTCAATGCCACGCAAAAAAAACCCGCTGAACTGGTCAATCACCTGACTGCTATTTCAGAATTGCTGCTGGTGCAGAATGTTCACCACATTTCAAAAGTAGCTCACTACAAGAAAGCGGTCTGAAATGTTTTGACACGCTATATAAATCAAGTATTACTTGAGTTATGGAATGCTACCTTTTCTTTAATTCATTCGCGGAATGTAGGCATCGCTGGCAAGGCCAGCATTTATTGCCCATTCCGAATTGCCCTCAAGGTGGTGGTGGTGAGCCACCTTCTTGAACCGCTGCAGTCCGTGTGGTGAAGGTACTCCCACAGTGCTGTTAGGGAGGAAGTTCCAGGATTTTGACCCAATGACGATGAAGGAACAGCGATATACTTCTAAATTAGGATGGTGTGTGACTGGGAGAGGAACTTGGAGGTGATGGCGTTCCCATACGCCTGCTGCCCTTGTCCTTCTAGGTGGTAGAGGTTGCAGGTATGGGAGGTGCTGCCGAAGAAGCCTTGGCGAGTTGTTGCAGTGCATCTTGTAGATGGTACACACTGCAGCCACGGTACGCCGGTGGTGGAGGAAGTGAATGTTTAAGGTGGTAGATGGGTTGCCAATCAAGCGGGCTGCTTTGCCCTGGATGGTGTCGAGCTTCTTGAGTGTTGTTGGAGCTGCACTCATCCAGGCAAGTGTAGAGTATTCCATCACACTCCTGACTGTGTCTTGTAGATGGTGGAAAGGTTTTGGGGAGTCAGGAGGTGAGACACTCGCCGCAGAATACCTCGCCTCTGACCTGCTCTTGTTGCCACAGTATTTATGTGGCTGGTCCAGTTAAGTTTCTGGTCAATGGTGACGCCCCAGGATGTTGATGGTGGGGGATTCAGCAATGGTAATGCCATTGAATTTCAAGGGGCAATGACTACCCCTTATTGGAGATAGTCATTGCCCGGCACTTGTGTGATGTGAATGCTACTTACCACTTATCAGCCCAAGCCTGAATGTCGTCCAGGTTTTGCTGCATACGGGCATGGGCTGCTTCCTTATCTGAGGAGTTACAAGTGGAACTGAACACTCTGCAATCATCAGTGAACATCCCCAACGTCTGACCTTATGATGGAGGGAAGGTCATTGATGAAGCAGCTGAAGATGGTTGGGCCTAGGACACTGCCCTGAGGAGCTCCTGCAGTGATGTCCTGGGGCTGAGATGATTGACCTCCAACAAACACAACCATCGTCCTTTGTTCTACGTATGACTCCAGCCAGTGGAGAGTTTTCCCCCCCCCGATTCCCATTGACTTCAATTGTACTGGGGCTCCTTGATGCTACATTCGGTCAAATGCTGCCCCGATGACAAGGGCAGTCACTCTCACCTCACTTCTGGAATTCAGCTCTTTTGTCTATGTTTGGACCAAGGCTGTAATGAGGTCTGGAGCCGACTGGTCCTGCCGGAACCCAAATTAGGCATCGGTGAGCAGGTTATTGGTGAGTAAGTGCTGCTTGATAGCACGGTCGACGACACCTTCCATCACTTTGTTGATGATTGGGAGTAGACTGATGGGGCGGCAATTGGCCGGATTGTATTTGTCCTGCTTTTTGTGGACAGGACATACCTGGGCAGTTTTCCACATTGTCGGATAGATGCCAGTGGTATAGCAGTACTGGAACAGCTTGGCTAGAGGCACAGCTAGTACTGGAGCACAAGTCTTCAGCACAACAGTGAGGTAGGGAAACCCGGAAGAACAGGTTTCCGGAATGTGCTGCAGAATTTAACTGCAGGGCTGCTTTAATTTTTTCTCTCTGGGTTTCCCGCCCACAGGCAGCCTGATTGACAGGGTAGATGCCTTTCGGGCAGGAAGCGGGCTTCACAAGGCCGAAGCCTACGAGAGAATGTAGGTGTATTGGGGGAGTGAGAGCGATTGTAAGGAGGGGGGTGAGGGGTTCAGATGGTGGTCCACAGGGTCCGATGGTGAGGGGCAGAAGCAGACAGATCGCAGGGGGGGTTAACAGTATTGCCAACCCCACCGCCTCATAAATCAGTAGACAAACTCTTAAAAATCATGAGATTTGGTACAGCAATCAGGAGTTGCTATTTTTTTTCCAAACATAACCAATATAGATTGGCAGTTGGCTTTATTTAATCTCTTACAGGTCACAGCTCTTCACAAAAAGTATATTACTGTACTACATCTGAAAATGCTTTACAAAACACCCAATCCCCTCGCCATAGGCCGCTCCAAGCCCCCTCCTGGGACTTGCCCGAGGGCTAGTGCTGGCATTGATGTCTTCGCTCTAGCAAGCTACCCGTGGAGGCGCGACCAGTGTCGGCAGCTCACCCCAAGTATGCAGATGCGGCCCGAAGACCAATTTCTATCGATCCTCAGGCCTCTTGTTTCCGAGGCCTCACTCCCATGTTAAAAAAAATTCGGGGACCACCCGTAACACAGTGAGTAGCTTTTCTGTATAGAAATTAGTTATAGAATTAAGAATATATATTTATTATTTTTATTTTACTTACTTAATGTAAGAGCAGGAAGGCGCCTGGGTTACATCCCTGGCCTACGCTGAGTTACCAGATGTGAGCTAGAGTCACAGTAACATCACTAAAATCCCTCAATTCAGGTTTCAAAAAGTTCAAACTCCCTCTATTTTATTTAATAGTTAAAAGCAGTGAGTGGGCTGAACATAGAAGCAATCAGAAAAAAACTTACCAAGATAAATCCAAACAAGCCAGTGTGCATAGTGAACTCGCCCAACCACGTTGTAAATAATAAATGGTGTCCAACAGTGAGGCCTATGCATGCATAGTCTTTGTATCTATTCCAATCGTCTCAATACACGGGGGACCAGGGGAGACTACAGGTGGGAAACACAGACCAACCAAACTTGCAGACCCCCTAAAATTCTCCTGCCGATCCCAAGGGACCATCACCCCTCCAGCCTAACCTAACCCACGTGTTCCAGCAGCAGCCAATCACAGGAGGCGTGACAAAGATTAATACAGTAGAAAAAAAAATCATGACTTTTCAGAATTGAATCGCGAGATGGGCTAAAATTTCATTAAAAATCGCGTGACTCGTGATTAATTTGCGAGAGTTGGCATCACTGGGTTTACTGGGTAGCTTGTTGGGCCTGGAGGAAGCCTCCTGCTCCTCCTGGCCCACAAGCAGTGCTGTAAAGGCACTTATGGATTCGGCCCTTAGTGAAGCTGGGAAATCCAGCCGGCTGTGGCTAAAAATAGAATCACTGTTAAAATGAAGGCAGGCAATCTCATTATGCTATTTAAATGACCAACCGGCTTCCTGTGAGCAGATTGGTTGCCCACCTTTTGTCCTGCCTCCATTAAAACTAGAAGAGGGTGGGTTCGGTTCCTGTTCCGGATTTTTTGCATTTTAACCTGACACAACCCCAACCCACCCGTTTTTAGGAGTTAAGATTCAGCCCATAGAGTCAGTAAGGTTAGATTATACATATTCACTGCTACCTGAACTGTGTAAACTGTCAATAAAGCACTCTCAGATTCTTTAACTCCTGGAATGAAAGCAAAGTACGTTCATAATCAATCGTATTTTTGACTTGTCCTTGCATCTCAATATGTATGTTTTGCTCAGATAATAGGGCTGCATCATTAAATTAACAATTTTTTTAAGGCCTCTTATAGCCCTATTTATTATTGTACAATGAGTATAGGAGCCTTGGAACTGATATCACAAATTATATCAATTTTACATCACCTGCATTATAAAATAAAGACTGTTAAGAGGGATCATTTAATTCTATTTCTGGGCCACACTGAACTTGGATCCTGATATGAAAATATCTTTGTTTTACAGTTACTAAAGTTTCTGGTACTAGAATTATTTTGTTTCATTATTCTTCTAAGTTTGCATTTAACAGCACTGATTTGTTTTTACGAAAGAAAAAGAATGAAACAAACTGCATTCACAACCTCACGATGTCTCAAAATGCTTTACAGCAATGAAGTACTTTTGAAGTGCAGCGATTGTTGCAAGGTAGGAACCACCACAGCCAATTTGTACACAGCCAGGTTCCACAAACAGCGATGAAATAAATGACCAGGTCATCTGTTTGTGGTGTTGATTGAGGGATAAATGTTAGTCAGGACAGGGCAGCACTCCTTCAGTACTGAAGTACCTGTAAAGATGATCCAAAACAGAGATTGGGATCTAGTATTGTATTACACTTACCATTTAACCAGGGTATTGCATACTCTGTCCTTAAATGGCTCCGAAGAATGACTGTCTCACTTCCCAGGAAATTGAATACTGTCCCAGAGTAAAGCTCACCATCTGAAACAGTGCAATAAAATGGCCCTCTTACTATAAAACAGCTAAACATTTCAACTGTATGTGCTCAGTCAACATATATGGATGGAAATATATTTAATATCAATTAATTTGGAGTACTCTGCTTTTCACTTCAAACTGTAGGATACCCGTTCACACCTGCGATTCCCTTCATTGTATTCTCATTCTCAACTGAGCTATTATGGGGAGTGTGGAGGTGCCAAGTAGTGAAGAATCACTTCCCCACACAGATGGGGAGGAGAATATGAACAGAAACTGGAGGCTGTCAACTTGAATTTTTTATTAAGTTTTTCCTTTCTGTCCAATTGTCATATTTCTGTTCATGAAGGTGAAAGATGTCAGTACTTTTGATCCCATTTTTGCATATTTGGCAATCATCAAGGACTTCCTAATTAAAAGTAAAGCTCCGTTCACTCGACCTTGGCTATGTGCCTTACCTTGAACCTCAGTAGAGCATCTCCTTCTGCAGCTCTGTGAATCCATGTCTCACACAGGCTAGCCTTGTGGTCTCAGAGTAAAATTGACAATTTTGAACTGCAGGCAGCTCTGAGCCTAAGCTCAGCAGAAAGTGGTTGAGATCATCAAACACATTTCACATGGAAGCCGTACAATCAGCAGGGAGGGGAGATTTCTCCAGTTTTCTTTACCTCCCCCAGCAATTAGCATTACGATCGAAGCATACGACTGCATAGGGTGAGCCTGAATCATACTGGCGGTCTTTTCTCAACTTTCTTCTCATATATGTTGAAATGACTTTGATCACATCAGTCTGGCTGGATTCAAGTCCAGTTCCATAGGAAAAAGCTAACTGTACTATCTTACTGAGGCACCCTGTCCCTGATGAAATAAACAATTTCATGTAGATTATAATACTTCATTACTGAGTGAAAAGCAAGGAACCCACAATTGGATACTTACCAACCATTACTGAAGTGTATCTTTGAGCAGGATCAAATGGACACTTTCCTTTACCTTCTTCATTTCTGCCTTGCAGAGTAAAATTCTTAATTGACTATGAATGGAAAATAAATGGCCAAATAAGTTGTTTAGTTTAATTTAGTAAAGCAGATTGAAAAATATTTTACCAATGTTAAAAATCCATACTTACAAGGTAATCACAAGTTGGTTGAAATGCAAAAGTCCCACACACATAGAGGTATTCATCATCAAATTCATGCAAGATCCGTATGTAGTTCAGGCATTCAGTCTATAGTAAAATAATAAATGCGCTGAAATAAATGCAACCTATAAACCCATTCTTATAACAAGGTCAACAGATCGGTATGATTTACAGTCAACACCTTTACAGTTACTAGCCCTGAACTTCAACAGAGGCTCTCTTGGTCTCCATAACTTCACCAGGATACCAGGCAGAACCCCAGGAAAACCACATGAACTGCGAACAAGGGCTATTTACGCCCTTTCTCTGCGGGTTCTGCCAGAATCACTTCATTTTAACAATAAATAATGTTTACAATCTGGTCAAATCAAAATTTACCCTTTGGGATTTTCCTTTAGCTGCACATGCCCTTTGTTTTTCTTCGGAGACTTTCCAGTACACCTGAAAGAACAGACATAACTCGATTAATAGATGTTGGAAATAAATGCTTTGCTGTGAATACAGCAACATGAAAGGCAGCAGTGACATATGAGTCCAGACAATTACAACAGGAAGTAAAAGTGGTAACAGGGCAACTATTTGGAATGCTGGGACAAGGACGTTGTTACATATTCATCTTAAACACAATTTCATATTAAAGAAACATCTGCTTCCCTCATTAGAATGGGACTGAGAGATAAGAGTATACTGAAATGTTGATTTATGTGACATATACACTTACTAACATCTAAATAAATGTCTGTGGCATATACTTACCAACACTTGGCACAGTCGGAGGACAGAATGAGGTTAAATGCATGTTTTTAGGTCTAGCAGGATGTGGCTGGTGGTGTGCCCAAGGGTTCTGTGCTGGGAGCTCTTTCGTTTTCCATTCATTTTAGTGATTTGGACATAGGCACAAGAGGAATATCACGTTTGCTGATTATATGAATTTAAGGAGCCTGGCAAACTGTGAAGAATGCAGGAGCTTGCAGAGAACAACCACCAGTGAGCAAAGTGGGTAGATAAGTGACAGATGCCATTCAATACATAGGAATGTGAAGTCATACATTATGGGAAAAAGAAACATTGAAAAACGATACCCAAACCGGTAATTCTCAAGAGATTGTAAGAACAAGAGATCTTGGGGTGGCGTTACATAGATCTTTAAACGTGGGAGTGTAGGTAGAAGAGTCACACAAGTAACCATCACATAAACCTGCTGAGTCACTAGGAGCATCATTTTATTGATCTTTGAACAAGTTTATGAAGCTAACAATCACTGACAAACTCCCTGGGTGATGTACCTGAGCACTGCTGCCTTGCATGGTATTGTGTGCATGTGTCACTACATTCAGAAAAGAGCAGAAACATTAGGGGATGTGAGGGTGCGAGGACAAACTAATGGCAGGTACATGCATCAGCAGATATAATGGGTTTGCTGAATAGCACTTAACAAAAATGTAAACAAAAAAGTTACCTCATGTTTTTTATATGAAATGTCTAACATGTTCACAGCAAAGATGCCTTCCTGGGCACCCACATACAGTACCCCTCTATCTTCATTTAGCAACAGCGTTGAATAGTTTGACACTCCAGTTTCAGAAAACTTGGCCAAAGATACTTCTGCAAATAATAATCAAAATGAAAGTTAGTAGCAATCTAAAAAAAATCAACAGAAGGCTTTAAAATCAATATCTAGCACCATGTTTGAATCCATTGGAGGACTGGGTGGTGCTCTGGATTAGTACATTATCTAACAACAACTTGTATTTATATAGCACCCTTAACGTAGTAAAACATCCCAAGGTGCTTCACAGGAGTATTTTAAGACAAAATAATTTGACACCGAGCCACATAAGGAGAAATTAGGGCAGGTGACCAAAAATTTTGGTCAAAGAGGTAGGTTTTAAGGAGGGTCTTAAAGGAGGAAGAGAGGTGAAGAGACAGAGAGGTATAGGCAGGGAATTCCAGAGCTTACGGCCTAGGCAACAGAAGGCAAGGCCATCAACGGTTGAGCGATTATAATCGGGGTTGCTCAAGAGGGCACAATTAGAGGAGCGCAAATATCTCAGGGGTTGTGGGGCTGAAAGAGTTGAGAGATAGGGAGGGGCGAGGCGATGGGGGGGATTTGAAAACAAGGATGAGAATTCTGAAATTGAGGCGTTGCTTAATCGGGAGCCAATGTAGGTCAGCGAGCACAGGGGTGATGGGTGAACGGGACTTGGTGCGAGTCAGGACACGGGCAGCCGAGTTTTGGATCGCCTCAAGTTTACGTAGGTTATACGAACATATGAACTAGGAGCAGGAGTAGGCCATTCGGCCCCTCGAGCCTGCTCCGCCATTCAATGCGATCATGGCTGATCATCCAAATTCAGTACCCGGTCCCTGCTTTCTCCCCATACCCCTTGATCCCTTTAGCCTTAAGAAATATATCCAACTCCTTCTTGAATATATTTAATGTATTAGCCTCTACTGCCTTCTGTGGTAGAGAATTCCACAGGTTCACCACTCTCTGGGTGAAGAAATTCCTCCTCATTTCTATTCAAAATGGCTTACCCCTTATCCTTAGACTGTAACCCCTGGTTCTGGACTCCCCGACCATCGGGAACATCCTTCCTGCATCTAGTCTGTCCAGTCCTGTCAGAATTTTATAAGTTTCAATGAGATCCCCTCTCATTCTTCTAAACTCCAGCGAGTACAAGCCCAATTGTCCCAATCGCTCCTCGTACGTCATTCCTGCCATCCCAGGTATCAGCCTGGTGAATCTTCGCTGAACTGAGATTACTACCTTTGAGGATTGCTACCAGTGCCACGTGCTAGTCAGAAATGGTGTTAGGGAAATTGATGGGATTGAAGGCGGATAAATCCTGATAATCTACATCCTAGGGTACTTAAAGAAGTGGCCCTAGAAATAGTAGATGCATTGCTGATCATCTTCCAATATTCGATGGAATCTGGAACAGTACCCATGGATTGGAGGGTAGCTAATGTTACCCCACAATTCAAAAAAGGTGGTAGAGAGAAAACGGGGAATTACAGGCCGGTAAACCTGACATCGGTAGTGGGGAAAATGCTAGAGTCCATCATAAAAGATGTAATAGCAGGGCACTTGGAAAACAGTGACAGGATCGGACAAAGTCAACATGGATTTACAAAAGGTAAATCGTGCTTGACTAATCTACTGGAATTTTTTTGAGGATGTAACTGGTAAAATAGATAAGGGAGAACCAGTGGATGTGGTGTATTTGGACTTCCAGAAGGCTTTTGATAAGGTCCCGCATGAGAGATTAGCGTGTAAAGTTAAGGCACATGGGATTGGGGGCAAGGTATTGACTTGGAGAGAGAACTGGTTGGCAGACAGAAAGCAAAAAGAGTTGGAATAAACGGGTCTTTTTCCGAGTGGCAGGCAGTGACTAGTGGGGTACCACAGGGATTGGTCCTTGGACCCCCAGCTAGTCACAATATATATTAATGATCTAGACAAGGGAACTAGATGTAATATCTCCAAATTTGCAGATGCACAAAGCTGGTTGGGCGTGTGTGCTGTGAGGAGGATGCCGAGAAACTCCAGGATGATTTGGACAGGTTGGGTGATTGGGCAGAAGCATGGCAGATGCAATATAACGTGGATAAATGTGAGGTTATCCACTTTGGTGGCAAAAACAGGAAGGCAGATTATCTGAATGGCAATAAATTGGGAGAAGGGTAAGTGCAACGAGACCTTGGTGTCCTTGTGCACCAGTCGCTGAAGGTAAGCATGTAGGTGCAGCAGGCGGTTAAGAAGGCAAATGGCATGTTGGCCTTCGTAGCGAGAGAGATTGAGTACAGGAACAAGGATGTCTTGCTGCAGTTGTACAGGGCCTAGGTGAGACCACATCTTGAGTATTGTGTGCAGTTTTGGTCGCCTTATCTGAGGAAGGATGTTCTTGCCATGGAAGGAGTTCAGCGAAGATTCACCAGGCTGATACCTGGGATGGCAGGAATGACGTATGAGGAGAGATTGTGACGATTGGGCTTGTACTCGCTGGAGTTTAGAAGAATGAGTGGGGATCTCATTGAAACTTATAAAATTCTGACAGGACTGGACAGACTAGATGCAGGAAGGATGTTCCCGATGGTCGGGGAGTCCAGAACCAGGGGTCACAGTCTAAGGATAAGGGGTAAGCCATTTAGGACTTAGACGAGGAGGAATTTCTTCACCCAGAGAGTGGTGAACCTGTGGAATTCTCTACCACAGAAGACAGTTGAGGCCAATTCATTAAATATATTCAAAAAGGAGTTAGATATATTTCTTAAGGCTAAAGGGATCAAGGGATATGGAGAGAAAGCAGGGACAGGGTACTGAATTTGGATGATCAGCCATGATCGCATTGAATGGTGGAGCAGGCTCGAGGGGCCGAATGGCCTACTCCTGCTCCTATCTTCTATGTTTCTATGTAACATGTTACCCCCTACACCATGAGCTTTTATTTTCCACAATAACCTTTGATGTGGCACCTTATCAAATGCCTTCTGGAAACCCAAGTACAGTACATCCACCAGTTCCCCTTTATCCACAGCACATGTTACTTCCTCAAAGAACTCCAATAAATTAGTTAAACATGATTTCCCCTTCACAAAACCATGTTGACTGTGCCTAATTACCTTGAACTTTTCTAAGTGCCCTGCTATAACGTCTTTAATAATAGCTTCTAACATCTTCCCCATGACAGATGTTAAGCTAACTGGCCTGTTGTTTCCTGCTTTCTGTCTCCCTCCCTTTTTGAATAAAGGAGTTACATTCACTATTTTCCAATCTAATGGAACCTTCCCCAAATCTAGGGAATTTTGGAAAATTAAAACCAACGCATCAACTACCTCACTAGGCACTTCTTTCAAGGCCCTTGGATGAAATCCATCAGAACCCGGGGACTAGTCAGCCCGCAGCTCCAACAATTTGCTCAGTACCACTTCCCTGGTGATTGTAATTTTCTTGTTCCTCCCTCCCTTCCATTTCCTGATTTACAGCTATTTCTGGGATGTTACCTGTATCCTCTATAGTGAAGACTGATGCAAGACCGGTTAGCCTCACATCAGTAGTTGGGAAAATGCTGGAATCTATTATAAAGGATGCAATAACTGGGCACTTAGAAACTAATAGTAAGATTGGGCAGAGTCAACATGGATTTATG